>NC_137688.1:28912759-29442759 GCF_963989245.1 Nansenia antarctica
TCAGATGCCCATTCTACACTTCATCAACACAGTCTGTTGTAGAACTACATGACTTAACTGTGATCGCCCTTTCCTGTTCCATAGTGCAAGAGACTGACTGAGGAGAGGGATGAGGCTGAAAGACAGCTGAAACAACTGAAGCGAGGTGAGTCATCTATGGTCTAACTTGATTGGAACATGACTACAGGAACAACAAGACACCTCCACTGTTGTCACTTCCCCATTTGCAGTTTTGCACTATTGCACTTTTATCACCTTTTTCATCATAAAGGAATCTAAAGTGCATTTGTAGAGCTTTAATCCCTCTTGCTATTCGACAGTGTGCAGATCTCTCTCCCTCCACAGTGTGGTTTAACATGTGCCACAGTTTTATTTTCCATAATTCACTCCATGATTCTACTTTGACACTATTCCCCATGCCCAAACTTGTCTCCGCCCCCTCAACACCACTTTTCACTCCCCTCTCATGATGACAGCATCTGCAAACTGGCTTCTGACTGGATGTGTGTAAGAAGGCATCTCGGTTTCCATGACTACCTATAGCCAATCATAGTGATGATAGATTTGTGTTTTGGCGACCTTGCCCAGGCCTTCCTAGCAACATGTAATGAAATACCACCAAATACTAGACACCATTATCTATTGATTTGGCTAGAAACAAGGCTGAGTGCTGAAGCTGACTGTCTTGAAATGATTCTGAAAGGTAAGAAAATATGAATTAGGGTTTGCATTTTATGTTTATGTTTTATTTATTTTATTTTTTGTTTGTTTTCCTACCCTCTCACATCATCTGTTTTTGGGGTTGTTAAGTGAAGTGTCATCACTGATGGCAGATCAGATGGTAACAGTTTAACATTCGTGAATGGCTTTGTTTGATACCTTTTGAATGGAGCAGGCCTATGATAACGCTTAACCTTTAAGTGTATTATGCAGTACAATTATGTACATAAGTAGTGTTTCACAGACACATATCCTTGAACCATTTGAACTCATATGCATTTGTTCGCCTGAGTTTAACCCAAGCAACGATAAAAACAAAGACAAATAGTGTCTGGAACATAATTGCAAGTCTTAAAATAACCAAGTCTCTAACCAATTGAGTCATTTACTTGTCAGGATCGTCATCTGTTCATGAAGACCCCAGTCATCCATGCCATGTTATTTCATTGAATTATTCAAATCTTCAATGATGAATTATTCATGAATAGAGAATGAGGGGCTGCTCCTGCGTTACAGTTGGTCTATTGTGGTCTTTCAGAGGGCCTTTTACCTGCTACTCTATATTTTATAGGCCCATTATACTCAATATGGGGAAATTAGCTTCGTAACAGTCTGATTTCAAGTTAACATGCATTTTGAAGATCAGAGATGAGTTAAATGGTGAAAACATAAATGAGTATGGAGGAGATCAGTACCGACTAACCAAACATCTAGGCTTCCTCTGAAAGCTAGGACTGCTTCTTTATATTTCTAATGATATGATATGAAATCCTGAAAACAAGTAGGCCTACAGTATCAACATTGTAATGGCCTAAAGATGGCAGGCTGTGGTAAGACCTCATTGCCAAAGAAGAATAGGCCACTCAACATATTTGTCATGACGCTGCAAATGTCAATGTTGATTGATCTAGCTCCCTCCCTATAACACTGGCAGGAAATGCTTGGTTGTTGTGGGGGGACAGAAAGCAGGTTTACCCACTGTACATACTGTAAAGTGGGGCTCTGCCTCCAAAGTACTCTCGGGCAGTGTTACATTGACAAGTCCTTGTTTACCCTGTCCTTGTTTTCCCTGTCAGCCTTAGTCATTGTTCTGTAAGCTGTGGTAGGATTTGGCCTGAACACATGGGGAAATATAATTACTGTTATCTTTTAATACCCAGCTTGTCTGTGTATATGGATTAATGTTAAATAGGCTTTCCCCTCTAAAAAAAAAGACACCATATTTTCTAGGATGCAGGTTTTTTGGGGCAACATTTAACTCATGCAGCATTAAACACAGAGTAGTTATTGACCTAGAATTTGAGTACAAGAGCGAGACAGCCCTCATGCACAGCTCTTACTGTCCCTCATTAGATGCTACAAGTGGATATTCAGTAAGTGAGTCAGGAGTGTTTCCTTAAGAGAGTAATGAAGCTCTCAAAGGATGTATTACCAAACCCGTGCTAGCATATACCACATAGAATGAAGCCATGTCTTGGCCTAATGCTAGTGTGGATATCTACATATAACCAGAGTGTGCAGCTGCATAGGTACCTATGCATGACCAGCATATTATCCACCTATCAGTCCCCTGCTGACTCATACACCATGCTTTGATATGCTACTGGGATTGACCTTCTGTCAGGTGCAGTCGAGCAGTGGATAACATGCCATGGCTCAAAAGGCAGTAAATGCAAGTATATGCCTCTCTGATATACCTCTGTGTTATTGTGTGTGTGTGCGTGTGTGTGTGTGTGTGTGTGTGTGTGTGTGTGTGTGTGTGTGTGTGTGTGCGCGTGTGCGTGTGTGTGTGTGTGTGTGTGTGTGTGTGTGTGTGTGATGGTAAAGAAAAACAGTATGCAGCTGTCACTACCTTCCAGTCTCACCAAGGTGAATAGGGGAGCTATGTGAGAGGGCTGAATGTGAGATTCTGCTGCTCTTTCAGTACAAAATGGGACTTAAGTTAAAATTCACCATTGTGTACAGTATCATGAATCATGCTAATCAACTCATAGGTGGATTGGAAATATTATCAGCTTTTCTGGTGATGAATTGCCTATTGCAGGCTGGCTTCTTGCTAAAAGAATGCTCTCTAAAAGCAGCCCTAATGCATCATTTATAGACTACTTCATGAAAAACGGCTGCCTTAAACCTCACTTCAATGCACATACTGTATTTAGGGTAAATAATGACAGTTATTAATTAGAGTTAGTAATTTATCAGTAAATATGTAATAGTAATTATGTATACGATATACAGTATGCATTGTAGCTTATAGCTGTAGTTTACTACAGTGCACGATACAAATCTAATATACCTTTCATCATTTGCAAAATCCCCTCCGTTGTGGAGGTAAATTACAGTAGGGTATTGCAGACTAGGCAAAGTCTGTTGACCTGACCTGGCTATGAAACCTATCCTCCTTTGAGAGGCCATTTTGGAGGCTAGGGTTACAGTATAGCAGAGGCAGAGCTCATTAAGTAACAAGCAGCATACTGTACATTACAAAGTATTGTATGAACTAGGACTTACATTATACGCACAGTGATGCTTGTGACATATAAATAAAGATGCTTGTGGTATATGTCAATATGTGTGGGAGTACTGTATGTCAAATAAACAGTACGCCTTGTAGACCTACTTGCTTTCAGAATGTGGACCTCTTCACCTTTTATTCATCAACCCTGATTCCTTGCAGCTCTTTCTGTATGCTTTTTCAACACATTTTATTTAATGAGTGCTTTGAGGCTTTTTATTTGAGCCTCTACAGAGGGATAAACTGTGAGAGCATTTCAGTATGTTTGTCAACCAAAAACAACCTCTGTCACCCATTCAGGACAAATGAAAAACCTTGAATGTAAGCTCATGTAAAGAAAGACCTACTGTAATCTGATTTTAGAATATTTAGGAGCTAGAGGAAATATTGTAATGGTTTACGCTGACAAGACAAACCTGGAGCCCTCTTACTATGCAATATGATCTGCCCACATCAGCATGTCAAATGGGCGCTGCTCCAGCTCTGTCGAAATGGAATACCTCAATGAAGAGGAGATGACTGAACACAAAGGGCACGTTGCTCCCGCTCGTCATTTAATATTTGTGAGAAACTATACGGTGTAGAAACAATAAAATAAAAATAAATAGCCTACATTAAAAATAATAATAATAATAATAATAATATTATTCGGGCATTGAGCAAATTTGTTTAATCAGCAGGCATATACCTCATTCAGTTTATCACCAAATACTTTGAACATTGCATAGACCTCTGAATACTAGTAATAACATTGTAAACCTCTGAATAGTAATAACATTTCATCCTCATATTCACGTGTATATTCAAACAGGAATTAGCGTATCTAATTGCGGTTGTTAATGTGTCCCTGTTTTGTATTCTAGTGTCCCAGATGGTGATTGAGGAGGTCAGCGTTCTGCAGACTCAGCTGGAGATCGAGAAGTCCTGTCGAGAAAATGCTGAGGCCCTGGCCACCAAGGTAACTAGTTAGTTTAGTTAGCACCTTATCAATAGCATGTAGTGCCGGAGGAAAAAGGAAAGACGTAGGCAACGTAATGATAACTGTTTAATCAAAATAACAACTTGTACTCTCAGTACAGGACCAGAAAATAGATCACCAAAACTCTTGTCTCTAAACAGGAAGGTGCAACGTTAATAATCTTCCCCTCTGCCCCTAGTGCCAGAACTGGTTCCCTCCCACTACACAACCAACAGTAAGAGGAGAACATGAACCCATAATGTAGTCACTACACCAGCCCCCCCAGTGTTCACCTCAATATTGGAAATCCTCACGGCGAGGAGGGCGTATGGCCCGGCCCCTACGATCGTAGGTAAAGTCAGGAGGTGCGGGAGGAGGTGTGACATCGCCCACCACGTCCTCCTGCAGGGAAGGACGGGGGGCAGTGACGACCGGGGGCTCGCGAGCTGCGGGGGGTTGTCGGGGTCGGAGGGGGGAATGTCCAGGGCGCGGCAGGGGAGGTAGGACTGGAGGCCGGCCTCTGCGCGGTGGCAGGGCCAAGTCCAGGGGCAGTTCAAGGTCCAAGTGGGCCGGTTTGAGGCGATCAACGGACACACACTCAGGCCTACCCCCCATGTCAACCATGAAGTTCTTGGCTCCGGCCTCGATGACACGGAAAGGCCCGTCATAAGGAGGACGTAGTGGAGTCCTGTGGCCATCATGACGAATGAAAACGAACCTCGCTGAGCGCAGCTCCGGGGGCACCCTCGAAGTAGGGACACCATGCTGCGTAGTCGGGACCGGGACGAAGGTCCTGGCGCTGTCCAGCAGGGAGGCGCGCTGAGCGGCGGCGGACCAGGGCTCCGTTGACTTGGGAATGAAGTCACCGGGGACCCGCAGCGGCTGTCCAAACACCAGCTCAGCGGACGACGACTGGAGGTCCTCCTTAGGCGCTGTCCTGAGCCCCAGCATGACCCACGGCAGCTTGTCAAGCCAGTCGCTGTCCGTGAGGCTGGCTCGAAGGGCGGCCTTCATGGATCGATGGAAACGCTCACAGAGCCCGTTCGCCTGCGGGTGATAGGCGGTCGTGCGGTGGAGCTTGACCCCCAGATTCTCCGCCACCGCTGCCCACAGCTCTGAAGTAAACTGTGAGCCACGGTCAGAGGAGAGATCAGCAGGGGTGCCGTAGCGGGAGACCCACACCGCGATGAACGCCCGGGCCAGGTCGGGGGCTGTCGTTGAGGAGAGCGGAACTGCCTCCGGCCAGCGAGTCGTCCTGTCCACCATGGTAAAGAGATAGGTGTATCCGTGCGAGGGGGGCAGCGGCCCTACCAGGTCCACGTTTACATGATCGAACCTCCGCTCAGGCACAGAGAACTGCTCCAGGGGGGCCTTGACGTGTCGATGCACCTTGGCGCGCTGGCAGGCGACGCACGTGTCTACCCAGGCCCTCACATCCCTCTTGAGCCCATGCCAGACGAATTTCTCTGACACCAGCCGTGAGGACGGTTTCCTACCAGGGTGAGACAAGCCGTGTATCGCCTCGAAGGCGGGGCGCCTCCAGTTGGCGGGGACCACCGGTCGTGGCTGACCCATGGAGACGTCGCACAGGAGCGTGGCCCCTGCGTCACCGAAAACCACCTCTTCTAGGCGCAGTCCTGTGTCCGACAACTTGAGAGCCTGGACGGCGGGGTCGGCGGCCTGGTCTGCAGCCATGCGCGCGTAGTCCAAACCCAGTTGGACCGCACCAACCACCGCCCTGGAGAGACAATCCGCGACCTGGTTGGACTTCCCAGCAACGTGCTGGATGTCTGTGGTGAACTCGGATATGTAGGCGAGCTGGCGCTGTTGGCGGTCGGACCACGGCTCCGCCACCTTGGACATGGCGTGCGTGAGTGGCTTGTGGTCCACGTAGGCCGTAAACTCGCGGCCCTCAAGTAAAAAACGGAAGTGTCTGACAGCAAGCCACAGCCCGAGGAGCTCCCTGTCGAATGTGCTGTACCTTTGCTCTCTGGGAGACAGCTGGCGGCTGAAGAATGCAAGAGGCTGCCAGGCGTCCCCAACCCACTGTTCGTACACCGCTCCCACAGCAAAGTCAGAGGCGTCCGTGGTGAGAGCAGTGGGTGCCGAGGGCGAGGGGTGGGCCAACATGGCAGCGCGGGCCAGGGCCGCCTTGGTGTCCTGAAAGGCTTTGACACGCTCCGCCGTCCAGTCCACCGGCTGCTTCAGAGTCTTGCCCTTCTGGGCATCGTACAGAGGCCGCAGGATGTGAGCGATGTGGTGGAGGAAGCGATAGTAGAAGGTTACCATCCCGATGAACCCCTTGAGCTCGCTGATTGTGCTGGGGCGCGGGAAAGCAGCGACAGCTTCCACCTTCGAGGGGAGGGGGGTCACCCCCTCTGCGGAGACCCGGTGCCCGAGAAAGTCGATGGTGTTCCGTCCGAACTCACACTTCGCCGGATTGACAATCAGCCCATGTTGGCTGAGCCGTGTGAAAAGGGCCCGGAGGTGGGACAGGTGCTCCTCCTCCGTGGTGCTTGCGACGAGGATGTCATCCAAGTAGACGAAGAGGAATGGTAGGTCCCGGAGCACCGAGTGCATGAGGCGTTGGAAGGTCTGCGCCGCGTTCTTCAGGCCGAACGGCATCCGCAGAAACTCGAAGAGTCCAAATGGCGTGATTACGGCCGTCTTAGGGACGTCCTCGGGGTGCACCGGCACCTGATGGTACCCCCGTACCAGGTCCACTTTGGAGAAGAAGCGTTTGCCTGCCAGGTTCGCTGAAAAGTCCTGGACATGTGGGACCGGGTAGCGGTCAGGCTTGGACGCGTCGTTGAGGCGGCGGTAGTCCCCACATGGGCGCCACCCGCCGTCTGACTTAGGGACGATGTGCAGGGGAGACGCCCAGGGGCTGCTCGAGCGCCGAACGATGCCCACCTGCTCCATATGCGCAAACTCCGCCCTGGCGATGGCCAGCTTCTCCGGGTTGAGGCGCCTGGCCCTGGCGTGGAGGGGAGGCCCCTCGGTCTCGATGTGGTGCTCCACTCCGTGTTTCACCGTGGGCGCGGAGAAGGTGGGCTTGGTAAGGTCGGGGAATTCGGCGAGCAGCCGAAGGTACTGGTCACTTTCGGCGAGCGTATTGGACCACCCGCTGTAGACCGCCTCCCCCTGCGTACAGGCGAAGGAAGCGAAAGTCTGTGAGTTGACCAGGCGCCTGTTCCCCACGTCCACCAACAGGTTGTGGGCGCACAGAAAATCCGCACCAAGGAGGGGAAATGTGACAGCCGCTATGACAAAATCCCACGAAAAGCATTGCCCTCCGAAGCACACGTCCACCGCCCTAGTGCCATAAGAGCAGATAGGTGTGCCGTCCGCGCCTGCCAACTGCGGACCACGCTCCTCCTTCGCCACATCCGATCTCTCTGCCGGAATGATGCTCCACTGGGCACCTGTGTCACAAAGGAAACTGCGACCAGAGGCGGTGTCTTGTATGAAGAGCAGCCTGTTGGTGACGCCAGCGCTCAGGGCCACTACTGAGTGCCGGCCCCGCCGTTTCCCGTCGGTCCGAAGGTGCAGGGTGAGCGGCACCGTTTGGCCTTGGCGCCAAAAGTGGCGTGGTAGAAACAATGGCCCGCAGCGTTACCCTGCTGGCCAGAAGGTCTGGCGTCATCCTTCGCTCTCCTGCGACGGTCGGGTGGCGGGGCGGCCGCGGGAGCGAGCAGGTCGGGGGACCGTTGAGGCATGGCCAAGACGAACCGGTCCGCCTCCCTGGCCAGGGCGCGGGGCTCCATGATGGCGGTGTTGGCCAGCGCCATCCTAACTTGAGCTGGCAATGTGCGCATGAACAGCTCTGTGAAGAGGATCATGGGGTCTTCTGTACCGAGCAGGTTTAGCATCCTCTCCATGCGCGCAGAAGGCCTCTCGTCACCCAAGTCCGACATGGCAAATAGGCGCCGCACCCTCTCCGCAGTGGACAGTTCAAATGTCTCTAGAAGCAGGGCCTTGAGGCGCTCATATTTGTTCGTCGTCGGGGGAGCAGACAAAAAACCTACCACTCGAGCTGCGGTGGAGCTGCCCAACATTGCCACAGCATGGTTGTACCGGTCGTCGTCGTCATCGATGTCACTTTTGTTGAAATGTGCCTCTACAATAGCAAACCATGCAGCAGGCGTTGAGTCCCAGAACTCTGGTAGCTTGAGAGTGGGAGTATGCGCACCACGCGTTACCCTGACAGGGGATGGTGATGGCTGCCGCTGGTTTGAACGTCTTCCTCGCCCGGACATTTTGCAGGATTGTAATGTTCGCTCGCTGGTTTTTGTACACAATTACGTTAACAAAAATCCACGTCGGGGGTCACCAGTGTAGTGCCGGAGGAAAAAGGAAAGACGTAGGCAACGTAATGATAACTGTTTAATCAAAATAACAACTTGTACTCTCAGTACAGGACCAGAAAATAGATCACCAAAACTCTTGTCTCTAAACAGGAAGGTGCAACGTTAATAATCTTCCCCTCTGCCCCTAGTGCCAGAACTGGTTCCCTCCCACTACACAACCAACAGTAAGAGGAGAACATGAACCCATAATGTAGTCACTACAAGCATAACATTACCCTGGGTTAGTTAGCACCTTATCAATAGCATAACATTATGATTATCCTGGGTTAGTTAGCACCTTATCAATAGCATAACATTATCCTGGGTTAGTTAGCACCTTATCAATAGCATAACGTTACCCTGGGTTAGTTAGCACCTTATCAATAGCATAACATTACCCTGGGTTAGTTAGCTTAGTTAGCACCTTATCAATAGCATAACATTACCCTGGGTTAGTTAGCTTAGTTAGAACCTTATCAATAGCATAACATTACCCTGGGTTAGTTAGCTTAGTTAGCACCTTATCAATAGCATAACATTACCCTGGGTTAGTTAGCTTAGTTAGAACCTTATCAATAGCATAACATTACCCTGGGTTAGTCAGCTTAGTTAGAACCTTATCAATAGCATAACATTACCCTGGGTTAGTTAGCTTAGTTAGAACCTTATCAATAGCATAACATTACCCCTGGGTTCGGCTATTTGGTCCAAGTCTTGCATATTAAGAGAATGTAGTATGATAATATTATTTTGTTCAGTGTGTTTTCCCCATAACTGCCATTTCATGAGCTTTGAATATGTACATGACTTTAGCCAATATTACAGCTTGTGTAAAATGTCTGTGCTGCTGACATTGTTAGAATAAAAACAGGGCTAATGCTGTACACTATCAACTGGAAATAGATATTTGCGTTGCTGTCAGCCTGTCACTGAGTTTAGTTCTAAGCTGTGTCTCGTCCCCCAGTTGAACTGTGAGAACAGGAAGCTGAAGTACCTGAGCCTGACGTCTCGGCCGTGCCTGGAAGAGCTCCTGCCCAGCATCTCTGACTGCATCGCCCTGGAAGAGGAGGCGGACACACAGGACACCAGTCCAGACCCCTACAGCCAGTACCAGCAGCAGGTCAAAGGTACTGAACTTATCAGCTTGATTTGACTTGACTGCCTCATGGGCTTCCATGGTACATTGTGAAAAGATCCTTTTTTTCCCTTATTCGTTATTTTGCCTTCATGATGTATTGATTTCTCTGTTGGGCCCTTTCACTTTTTTATTCTCATCATTATTACATGAATACATCATTCTGAATTGGGCTATATGAATGAGAATATCCTCTTTAGGGAACATGTGTTTTATTTACTAAGGAACCTCTTGATTCTCTGCAGAACTTCAGGAGACAGTGAGCAGTTTGCTGGAGGAGAAGAAGCTGTTAGCTTGTCAGCTGCAGGACCAGCAAAGACAGATTGAAGAGCTCACTGCAATTGTGAGTAGCAGGCCTGGTCAGCTGCTGTAGTAACAGCTCTCCGGGGAGATGTAATGGTGAGGTCAGACACTCAGTAGGAAGTGGGTTTGACTGTGTGGTTTCGGGAATTCTAGAAGAGTGGGTAGAGGAATGACTTTGTTTATTTATGATGTTTATTATAGTGAGAGCAGTTGTTGTGGTTCTAATCCTGTATTCACATATCCTGGTGCCGTCGTTAGTTTTTTACATTTAAGCCTGAATTTCACACGTTGGACGGGGTTGTTCTGATTTGTTATGGTGTTTGCAGACTGAGAAGGAACAAGCTGAGATAAAGGAGCTTCAAAAAAACATTGAGCAGCAAAACAAGACCATCAAGAGATTCAATAGAGGTGAGTTGAAAGTAGCAAGTATAGCCCATTGTATCTGCTTATTGTGCACATTCCTGCAGCACACCTGCCTTTGCTTCCCAACACAACTCTGCTTTATGCTTCACAGACATGAGGTCTATAGGAGGCATTGGGCCAGTTGTTATATCTAGAAATAGAAGCAATGTTTGAGCATTGATTTGTATGATGCTCTGTTTGATGCGGCTGCCACCGAAGCCGCTCGTCTGTCTATGAGGTC
Organism: Nansenia antarctica; assembly: GCF_963989245.1. Lineage (NCBI taxonomy): Eukaryota > Metazoa > Chordata > Actinopteri > Argentiniformes > Microstomatidae > Nansenia > Nansenia antarctica. The sequence goes on from NC_137688.1 coordinate 28,923,383, forward strand.
ATTTCTTGTGAGTGTCTGTGCATCTGGCAGCTGCTTCCTGTGAAGATGAGCCCCTTTTCCCAACCTACACACACACACACACACACACACACACACACACACACACACACACACACACACACACACACACACACACAAACTGTTTACAGCATGCTACAGAATCTGAGAATCCTCTCAAGAGACATTAGGGTTTCATGTAAGCCACTTGCTCCCCATGCGATTACTGTATTACAGTGGTCTGTAAAAGGGTTTGAAGTAGGTTATTGCATTAGCACCATCTTCTACCCCAGGTGTTTTGGTTTGGTTATGTCCTCACTCCTCTCTCTCTTTTTGTCTGTCTATCTGTCTCTCTCTCTCTCTCTCTCTCTCTCTCTCTCTCTCTCTCTCTCTCTCTCTCTCTCTCTCTCTCTCTCTCTCTCTCCTTAGTGTCTATAATGGCTACCCATGAGTATGATGGGATGAAGGAGCAGCTGGATTTGGAGCAGAGCCTGAGGGTGAAGGCTGAGACCTATGCACACGAGGTAGAGGACACTCAAACACAACGGTCTGGGATTGTGTGAAGCCACTGCATGGAGGATAAACACAAAATGCTCTCCCCTACTGTTGTCTCGTGTCCCCTCCCCCCCACCCCCACCCCCCTTTTGTAATCATTGATTGTATGTTTTCTATTGTAAAGTGCTTTGAGTTGCATTTCATGTACGAAAGGCGCTATATAAATAAAGTTTTACTTACTTACTTACTTACTATTGTGTGCAGTATATATATTACCCATATTTGTTGTTGGATTCTTTAACTGTGATAACATACATTTCAAATGTTCCTTTATTAATCCTTTATTACCCAAAATAATGTTCAAATGATCTTAGATAGCTGTTAAATAGGCTTTGACCTACATTCTGCAGCAATAGTTGTGTGAACGATTTTGTATTGATTTCATGAATTCATGTTTACTGACCTTAATTGCAGAAACCCTCAAGGATGAGCTCAACTTCTTGGTTTGAAGGGCACACATACGGTAGCGAGACCCGCTGTAGCGGGGTCTACTGTTGGGCCTTGGGCAGGGGGTGTGAGTGTGTGTGTCTATGTGTGAGGGGCTCTCTGGAGAATGTAGGTAGGCTATGGTGGTTGCTGTTTAGAACAATGCCTTCTAACTCCTTCTCTCCCTCCTTCTCTTCTCCCACCCCTCCCTCCCTCCCTCCCTCCCTCCCTCCCTCCACACTACAGATGTTGGTGAAGCAGAAAGAGGCCAACCGTCAGAGTATGATCCTGATGCAGAACACTGACCCCAGCCTACAGCTGCTCAAGGCCCTGGAGGACGTAGCTAACGTTACCAAGACGCTAGAGGAGGAGAGGCTGCAGCATCAGCAGAAGGTACATCAGATTAGATATGACTACTGTAGATGCTGCCCTCACTGGGCTGCCTGCACTGCAGCCATAATAATAATAATAATAATAATAATAATAATAATAATACATTGGACTTATATAGCGCTTTTCTAGACACTCAAAGAGAGCTTTACAAACTGAAAAGATTGAGTAGTAATAATAAAAAGAAACAAAAGATAAGTAAAAGAAAGTATAGGGGTCTAATTCATTTTTAGATTACTAATCTAAGTCTTAAGTGTCTTTGTAGGACAATCTACTCTGTATACTGCAATTAGGCTACACCTAGATTTGGGGCGGCGAACAAGCAACGCCAGCGTCCTCTCTCAACTCTCAAAGCCATGCAACATCAGAGGTGCATATGATGTCTCTCCCCCAGTGGTCCTGGTGGACGGGGGTTTGCATTGCGGGGCCAATGGGAATACTTTCAAAGTTGCCATCGTGCTCACGCTGTGAGCTACATTGAACATATCTATTAATGAGCACCGGTCCGTCAGCATCCAGAAAGTTGAGAGTGTTCATGATAACATTCCCAATTCGGCAATAACAATAACTGCCTACAGGCAAGCGGTCGCTGTGCTCAAGCTGGTGACAAAACCTGCCGACTCAGCTGCTCAGAACCTCTCTCCACCCCCCGCAGCCACAACATGCGTTGAGAAGACGTGTCAGGACATCAGGATCCTCCGTGTTCCATCAAACTACCGCTAGATCAAGGGAGCACAACCATGGGCCTGACAGCTTTTTTCTATTAGGTAGAAATGGGTCTTGTATGTGTTCTGTTTGTTGGTATGGCTGTTTTACACACATGGCGTCTAAAATGTATTTTATATTTTACGAAGCCCATTTGTTCAAGTTGATGAATTGACTTCTTCTTTGGGTATCAAGATGGACATAAATTGTATGCATCTTTAAAAGCCACAGGCCATTCACTCTTATTTCTTTTCCCCCGGAGGACGGGCTCATTATAATGCATGAGGAACGGAAATAAGGATAATGTCAAACACACGTGCCTCATTCCGTTCCATGCATTACAATGAGTCTGTCCTCCGATTCCTACCTCCACCAGCCTCCACTAAGCCTTAGTCATAGAAAAGAGAGCGAAACTGTAGTGTAATACCAGTAAACCTCTAAGACTTACATTAGTCACAGTTAAATACACCCTGTCACCCAGCCTTTATGGAGTATCACTGCAGGGGTTACCTATCACCTTAACAACCCACCGTCTTCATCTGAGTTCAACACAGACAGGAAGCAGGTCACAGCTGACTGGTCCTGAGTCTAGCTGAGCGGAGAGCCATCTGATCCCCATACTGTACTGAATCACATTCAAGGACTGCTGACTCTGTTCAGTGCACTACCGCAACACTACCGCAACACTATCCAAAACGCCTGTCATTGCAAATAGTAGTAGAATTGGTAGGGATAGTGTGGTGTGTGTGGGTGTGTGTGTGTGTGTGTGCGTGCATGTGTGGGTGTGTGCGTGCGTGCGTGCGTGCGTGCGTGCGTAGAGTGTTTTAGTAGTGCAATCAATAGGCTAGGCAATCAGCATCATTCCTCAGAGGTGGAAACATAAAAGTCTGAGGCTTGGGCAGGGGCGGACTGGGATCAAAAAACAGCCCTGGCATTTGCGACACAACAGCCCTATTCATAGCTTTCAGTCACGTGGTTTCTTCCCTAGCAACCACCAACCTGACGGGCAAAAAGTATCATAGCAACATCGCTCAACATGGCTGCCTACTATTTAGACCACCTCACTCATGAAGAACTATCAAGATACACGACGGTGATAGGAGTGGAGGATTGACACCATTCAAATAGTGTTGGATTCCGTCTTCTACTCTATCCGGACACGTTGGAATTATTTTCCTAACCCCCGGAGAATCAAAGTTATTGACCTGCAAAGGGTGCCTCCTTGACCGGCTTTTCCCGTGAATAACACCGGTTATGGAGGTGGTACAAACATAAGACTATTATTGCTAAATTCACCATCAGTATACGGTCATTTTGAGCAATTAACCACCGCGCTGACACCCCGAGAAGATATACTTTTAATATGAAACTCGATCAACCGGGCGTTCACCGGCTGCTGGACGAAACTCCCAACTCCCGCTGTCAGCGAGGCGAGGGAATATTTATATCCGGGAATTCGCTCCTTGCTGTGTCCACGGTGATAGGAGTGGTGGATCGACTCCATTCAAATAGTGTTGGATTCCCTGTCTTCTACTCTATCCGGACACGTTGGAATTATTTTCCTAACCCACGGGAAATCAAAGTTATTAACCCGCAAAAAGTGGGTTTTGCCCGCAAAAAGTGCCTTTTGCCCGTCAGGTGGGCGTTTCCACTATGCTGTGACGTCACATGAAAGCTATGAATTTCCAAACGCAACACGCAACACGGATTGTTAACATAAAAAGTCAGAGGACAGATGCCAAACTACCGACATGTTTGCTGTAATTATGTTTACAGTAGGCAGTCATCAGTCAATATCTCTTTCAATAGCCTTTTCACACCGAATGTACTTTTTTGTGCTATTTTCGGCCCAATACATGCGAATTTCGGTGCATTCCTACTTCCAACTACACTTGCTCCCTGCATCCAGTTGTTGCACATTAACTGCATCGCTCTCATCAAATTCCCCCATTCTGAAAATGAAAGCAGTGTAACGTTAACTGCTGTTATAAACGGAATGATGACATGAGGTGCTTGTCCACTGGCGATACAGAGCTGACTACGATAGTTATGGAGATACTCCAGTTCTATGAGTGGAGCGGAGCCCCATAAGGGGAGCTCTGCTCCTATTGGTTTACCCCGCTACCTAAAGCTCTGCTCCTATTGATTTAGGCGGAGCTCTGCTCCTATTGGTTTACCCCGCTACCTAAAGCTCTGCTCCTATTGGTTTAGGGCCCTGGGCATCCGCGATGCAGAACTGCGTGGATGGCCCAGCCGATATAAAATGTTTTGGGCCGCGGTCTGCTGAAATAAGTTATTTTCAATGAAAATCACCAGAGACAAAATTACAAATATATATATATATTTTTTTTATATAATACATTCTGAGCGGCCCAGAGTCTCGCGGCCCTCCTGGCATTTGCCAGGCTTGCCCGGTGGCCAGTCCGCCACTGGGCTTGGGGCCAAACACCAGGCTCCAAAGGTGACTGTGGAAAAGCAGCATTAGTCTTTTCATACCGAATTTCACAGTTTCATGCGAAAAATATAATATCATGTCTCCATCCAAAAAGTATTATACTGTATATGAACTGAATATGTTGTCTTAACATCAATCAAACTTGGTGGGTTTGTATGTCCTTCAGCCCCAGTATGTGCGTGCCGTCTGTTTAGACCAGGGGTCCCCAAACTTTTTTCTGTGAGGGCCACATCATTTTTCCTTTCTGTGATGGGGGGCCTGGGTCGGTCTCTAACATAAAATAATATGGAACGGTGTGAAATGGAGGCGGTTGCGCAAAGCAATTGCGCGCAGGAGAGCACTGGTGGATGCAAACAAAGTCTAAACAGTTGAATTTGGATGGAATTTATACCTATAGTGATATGTCAATGAAATATAATCAGTTTTACAGTCTGATACTTGAGGGAGGACCCTCATCATACACGGGGGGACCCATGAAGCAGGGCTGTCTGGGGGTCCTTAAACGAGCATCAAACACTTAATTTCTTGCATTCTGGTGAATTTAGATGCAATTTGTGCCCTTTCTGCATCAATTTATGGTGGAAATGTCATTATTTATGTAAAGGAAAACACAATATTCAGGCACCAGATGGCCATTCAAAATATAATGTAATATAATGCAATATAAGGCTCTCAGGCATTCTGTACTTTCAATTATGTATTCTCCTTGAGCAGTCAACATCAACTATCAGCTATTTCGCTAGCAAACACGAAAGCTAACTTATTTGCGAAACAGCGCCCCCGCCACCACGTCGGCGCAGTGCCGCAATTGCAGTTAGAAATTACAGAAATCCACCGAGTGCAAAGGGCCGGTCCAAGTGCGGGGGTGGGCCGTGTTCGGCCCGCGGGCCGTAGTTTGGCGACCCCTGGTTTATACTCTGAAGATGTGTTCTCTAGGTGAGGTCTCTGGAGGCGGAGCTGCAGGAGTGCTCTCTCTGGAAGCAGATAGCAGAAATGCGGGAGCAGCTGGAGCTGCTGGAGGAGGAGAAGAGGGAGGTGGACGGCCGGCTGCAGGAGGTGGAGAAGAAGAACGGCCACTTAGAGAACAGAGGTGAGGACGGAGAAAACACCCACACACCTGTCATTTATCAACACATGAATGTGAGTGATTAATTCGGTTGTCGTGACGTGACGTGACGTGTTTCCGGGTCCAAAGTTGGCTGAGGCGCTCTCTTCGAAATGCTGCAGTAATAATAATAATTCATTATATTTATATAGCGCTTTTCCGAGGCTCAAATACCCTGATAATATGGGGGAAACGGGAAAGTGATGTGTCCCTTGTTGTATGAATAGATCCCAGTCTAAAAAGCGATTGAACTGTCATTCTACCGCTGTAGTACACTGGTACTCTGGTGCAGGGAATTTCTGGTTTGGACCCGGAAATTGCTTAACGTCACATTTGACGTCAAACTTAACAACCGAATAGAAAAAGCAACAAAATCAGGCCTTAACACATGTTTTAACCTATGTATAGAGTTGTTGAGATGTGCCTTCATCAATGGCAATAGAATACACTGTGTCTATCTGGTGGGACTGGACTAGGCTGACACAGGCATCGTATTACAAACGTCATTATCGTAATTGTCCTCCGTAGTGCAAGAGCTGTTGGAGGTCCAGCAGAAGACTCCAGAGCCCGCACCAGGCCCTGCACCTGGGACCGCCCCTCCCCCAGCTCCCCCTCCCCAGCCCCCTCCCCCCCCACCTCCGCCCCCTCCCCCTCCTCCACCCCCTCCCCCATCACGCTGCAACCCTCTCAGGTGAGGAAAGCACAGCTCTATAAACAGGCTCACACAGTGAGAATTCCACTCGTTAATTATGTTATAATTCACACCCTGCTCCATTCAATAGCTCGCTAATTGCAATCATGAGGAAATCATCGAAGGGATCGAAAGGATCACCAAAGTCAGAGCAAGCTCCTGGTCAGTTTCAATTCACTGTCATCTGCACCTGCCTTCACATTTCTCAATAATATGAAATTCCATCTATCTTTTGACCTAAATGGGACTCTCTCTCTCTCTGTGTCTGTCTCTCTCTCTCCTTGCATGTGCAGTGGGTGATAATGAAGTGAAGGTGAAAGCAGTGAATGAGATGATGGAGAGAATCAAACATGGCGTGGTTCTGAGGCCCGTCAAGGGACAGGACACAAAGGTGAGACACACATATGTGTTGCTTTTGCTTTGCAATCATTTAGAACATCTAAATCAGTAAAGCATTAATTAGGCTGCCTTCTCATCTTGTCTCTAAAGATGTTTGTGTTCAGGAATGTGCATATATTTATGAATATGTAGAGTACGCATTATGTACTCTTCCTGATCACCCTTTCTTTCAACCCACCCCTTTTTTATCCATTGGCTGTCTCACCAAAGCGAGTTAACGTAAAAGTGAGTATATTGACGCTTAAATCAATTTGATCAATTGAAAATCAATAGATTTTTTTTCCGGCATATGCATTTGAACTATTCTCCCCTCCCTTAGTAATTAAACCAATTATATGGTTTTGTCTACGTAGAGTAAAAAGGTCACAGTGATTTCTGTTCTATTAAAATCTCTAAACTTCTAAAAAACAATCTCAAAATATTGAGTTAAGCCTCCTGCTCTGGTTTTGGCACTAATTGTCCAGGGAGCAATACATCATGTAGATGGCCATGAGGTGTCCTACATGTCCTACATTTGATTTAGGTGATATTGATTGAGTAAAACACCATGACAACGTGCTGACTCAGAGAGACTGTAAAGAACCAAATCAATTGAATGCCCTCAGGTTTGAGTTTTTATTCTAATAGTGACCTTAGCTTCACAACAAGCTTTCACACCAGATGTCAGACCCCATGAGTGTGTTCATACGATGATGTGTGTGTTATGTTATATTTATTAATCTTACAATGCAGGTAGCTGTGTAGTATAATGTGGCTTACATGTTATTTCAATAAAATATATAATATTTTATATACCGTAGATTTGTAAACACTGCATATTCTCTCCTTTCTAGCAACCTCCGACAACAGAAGAAAGACCACAGGAGAGCGCCATGGAGGAACTGAAGGGCATTCTGGTATTTCCTCTTTGCGATATGTATTTTAAACTCAAAGAACAGAACTCACCTTTTCTCCATTTCAAGGGATGAAATTGATTAAATATACAACAGCAAATAGAAATGATGAATGAATGAATGAATTGAAATAGTGAAACTGAAAAGAAACGTGCGCTTAGAATTATACGGTTCTATCTCCGTTCAGGGTAGTTCAGAGATATTGAGCGTCAAAGTTTTTACATTCCATTATGTTTTGAGAAACCTTTGTATTTTATTAATTACTAACTAAGAAATGTCAACATTTTAAAAATAACACCACACAGGCATTAATAAACACCTAATGGATCAGATTATGTAAAAAAACTCAATTTTTCACAAAAATGGAGATAGAACCTTATAATTCTAACGTCACAAGGTGTCTCTGAACCCCTAGGAGACCGTAAAGAAGAGTCCCAGTCGAGGGTCTCAGGAGGCGGTTCCCTTACCTGCAGGGAAGAAGGACAGCGAGCTGGAAGTCATCCTCAGGAGGAGGCGTAAACAGGCCTGTGACCCCAGCGCAGGAGGTCAGCGTTTCCTCATCTCATTACGTCCACTAGATTAGTTACACATCCTGTGGTAACCCGTGTAGCAGTGGAGGCTGCTGGAGATAGAAATCAGAGGACAGGCTCACTGTAAGGCATGGAATGGAAGCAGGAATGGTGTCAGACACATTTCATTCCATGCATTACAATGAGCCTGTCCTCCGATTTCTACCTCCACCTGACTCCAGAGCGTTTTGTTGTTGTTGTTGTTGTTGTTGTTGTTGTTGTTGTTGCTGCTTTAGCCCATTGCCCATGACTATGTATAATTGTCTAGCCGGAATTGTCTCGCCATAGGCCTACATGCTAATGATACCTAGTCATAGGAGTTGGCTAGAGTGCACACAGATCTGTTCAGGTCAAATTGTAATTTCAATCATTGCAATTAGTTCTTTTTACGTTTAATGTGTAGGTGAGCGACCTTGATGTATCACGCTGCAATACATTACTTTTATTCTCCTGATATGGGTGTAGATAATGATTTGAGTCTTAGACATTCTATGTATACCCACCAGAGGGCAGCATACCCCCTGTCATCAGACAGCCTTTTCAGGGAACTACAGTATAAGGCATGCCTGTTGTCAGTGTTCATTAGTGCTGAGTCACATCAAGTTGTGTACTCAGTTAGTGTTCCATATCCGATACAGTGACCTCTTTGTATCCAGTACTTAGAATACCAATAATGTATTCTTGTTTGTCCTAAGACAACAAATGTATCAAGCTTTTGTTTAGACATAGGTACGCCACAGTGTTTAACGCATGCATCACATTGTCTTCCACATTGGAATGCTTTACCAAATACGTGATGTACTTTTTCAAGATCAAATTAAGATTAAGTTAAGATTCATTAATAGCACATTTCATAAACAGATGCAATCCAATGTGAGCCTAGTTGAAGCTACACCAATGTGACACAGCAAGCGCAGCACACAATGGTCCAGGGTTAGGGCTACTGTCATAAAACTCAACATAAGAACAAAGGAGGATTATAAAAGTATGACAGCCATGAAAGTTCAAACAAGAACAACAGAGTCTGAACTATAATGATACAGAGAAAGTGGACAGGATGTACTGTTACATCACAGCACATGGCCCCTGTGTTTGTTGTCGTCCCCCCCCCCCCCCCCGACACACAGATGACAGGGACGGCCAAATGAGCAAGGTCTCATCGTCGGACAGCCTGAATGGGGGGAACAGCTCAGACTTGGGCAAGGAGCCAGAGGGGCCGGGGCAGCAACATTCAGACCCGAGCCGAGAGCCAGCTGGGCAGAGGCACAGTCCAGACTCTGGGAGAGGGCCCGCCGTGGCCAGGCGGAGCTCGGACTCTGGCAGAGAGCCCAAAGGGGCCTGGAAGGACAGGAGGTCCTGCAGCTCTTTGTCAGAGAAAGAGGCCTCCGAGCCCCCAGTCACCAATGGCTGCATTGTCAGGTAAATGTGCAGTATCATCCCCATCTTTCACATGTTCATTATTTCCATAATGAACATGTGAATGAACATGTGAATATGACAATTATGTCATATTCTAGGTATTGTGAGCAAATATAATGAGCATTATAACACAAAGGGACATGCCGTTGTTTCCAAAATGGTTTAGCGTGATTATTTGGTGCATCTCTGGAAATACGTATTGAAAAATGGTACCGGATCACAACCGTTTTCTGAAAAGAGTCCTACTGACGTGTCTTGGTGCTTGTGTTCCACAGCGGGGAGAAGAACGAGAAGCAGAAGAGTGAGAAATGTGCGCAGTCCAATGGAATCAGCAAGGCCGGTCTGAGTGAGGACACCCACGCCACACTCTCTCCCAGTTGTCCTGCAGTGCCCAACCCGCTGAACGGGAACGCTGATGCAGAGTGTTAAAGATGGGCTCCTGGGGTCCCTGAAAGGCAGGCAGGCAGTATGAGGAAAGCTGCACTATTTGCACAGAAGCTCAGTTTTCTTCAGTTACAGACACTTAAAAAAAAAAAAAGCTTTAGGTTATTCTATTTGATGCACAAAATGATGCTGATTTGACTTTTGTGTCATTGGAAGGAATGCACTGTTTAGAACCCGATCCTGTTAGTGTTCTCTCTTCCTCACCCTGTCATAGTCGGCAGGAATCTTCTATCTTAACAGCACAACATCATTTGATGCTCGCTCTGCTACACTTCCTTAGACTTCCTGAATTTAAAAAGAAATTAATAACTTCACATTTTCGGTAATGTTACAGCTTAATTACGCAGAATAAAAACCTGCGAAAACACCACCTTAAACATCTATAAAGAGCAATGTTTACAAGCAGGGTCATCATAAGCAAATATAATACAGAATTGCACATTAAGGCACTTATGATGTTTCAACTGGGGCTCCGTGTTTCAGTTTGAGGACTATATCTTCAGTGTGTAATGCTACCACAGCGTAGGGATACATATAAAAGCCATGCACGTGTTAACACTGAAAACATCCTTGAGGAATTAGGTGCTTGTGTAGCCTACCCAGTCTACCTCGTAATAGACACACTTGCCTCTTGACTATCTATCCTTAAATTGTATTTAATGGGAAAAAACATGAGACATTGTCACTTTCAAAGAATGACACAACATCTGTAAATGTCGTCCACCTACATTCCCATAACGGTTCACGCTGCATCCTGCGTTTTGTTCATATTTGCTTGGATACTCTCATTGTTTCTTTACTAAAAGCTGATTTCATTCAACGTGCATTCCTGGGTATGGTTAGTAATAATGCTTTCCAGAGACCTAACACCAAAACAACTGAATGATTTGAGGAATACATATGCAAAGTGATATAGCAACTACATTATAGTACATAAACACATTTAAGACATACTTTCATTCACTTTGTAGATCTTTCTTAAAACACAGAAACCACAAAGAGCAAACTCCATTGTTAGTACTTTATATGAAGCCTCCTTTCATCAAAAATGAAATCCAATTTTCTGTTTCCAGATGTTGCAATGAGTTACAGAGTTGTCGGCCAGTTGTCACATTGTTACATGTTGATTTATTGGGCAAGCAGCTGATCACAATTTAAAAGATTTGACTGAGTTTGTGTGAATCTTGTTATTGTGTGTGTTTGGGATCTAAAAATTGAGTGTTACAGTTTTTTTAAACATTAACATTGATGTTCATTCAGCATCACTTGTATGAAATAAAATTACAATTCAACATTAGTTTTGCATTATTATTCATATCTCTATATTTCCCAAATATGTCATTACGATTATACAAGATTATTACTGAATTACACGAAAACACCCTTAGAGAATGAACGCTGTTTTTCCTTCCTGCTCTATTGAACAAGTAAAACATTGGAAATAGAACAAACTTTTCAGTTACAAAACAACACTTGAGAAATAATGCCTAACATCTTTAAAAGTCTACAGCAGTGGTTCCCAACCTTTTTGGACTGAAGGCCCACTTAAAAATCTCTAAAGTATTCGCAGCCCACACAGGCATTTTACAGACGTATACATCTTTTTGTGTCTCATCATTATTCTCTTATTCTTATTGGATATTTCATATGCATCATCATACATACAGCAGGTCTAGTAGTAGCACACTGATTATGCATTTTTGAAGGTTTTAAAGAAAAAAATACAGTACCATGGATGTATTTTTTTTGTATTAAAACGTTTTTGTAAAAAATTAAATATATATATTATAAAAAAATATTTCGCCCATGATTTGGCTGCCCACTTGCAGTACTCTCACGGACCACCAGAGGGCCGCGGCACATAGGTTGGGAATCGCTGGTCTACAGTTTAGCATCAATAAAGTTATATTGTATTTAGATGGACAGGACCATTTGGATGTCATAGCCATGTCTTTATCAAGACTTTAAAGATTAATTTATAGATTAATTTATTTGAGAATTGCTTCTGTAAAACGATTATATGGAAAAACTATCGGTATGCATTATATATTTATGCAGAAACGATGCATGAATTACCCATAAGTCCAACACCAGTTACCACCTACTACACCCCCCTACGTCATATTAGTTGGTACAGTCTGGTCATCATGGCGTCGAAGTATTATCAAGAGATGCAAGAAAGCTTCAGAAATAACAACAAAAGTCGGGAGTTCCCGGCACACAGCGCAAAGGTTCATTCTGTTGCATGGAGTTGCGACGGCAGGAGGTTGGCGTCGGGGTCTTTTGATAAAACTGCAAGTGTATTTCTCTTGGAAAAAGACCGTTTGGTAAGTCGCTAGCTATTTAGCAAGCTAACGTTAGCCTGCGTTGATGAATGCATGCATGTCTGCTGGGGGCTAGCCAAGCAAACCAAACGGACACTAGGCTATATGGAAGCTCTTGCATGCAATAGCTGTAGGTAGCTAACAATAATCTGGATAAAATTGTAAACTGCTAATACAAGTGGCCAATTTTCCTCTCACCTCACTGACAATGTCACAGCTAACTAACTACTTCCAGTCCAAGGCTTTGGCTTGATCATAGAGTAAACCATTTTGGCAAGTTAGAGCTAGTATCATGCCATGCATGAGGGATAGGGTTAGGGTTAGGTTAACCCTAACCCTAGGGTCCATGTGTTTTCTTACAACCAGCTAAAGTATTCATCTGTTGTCTGGTCGATTGATAAATTTAAATGAATGTGCAATAACACTATGTGCAATATGACAACCCTAGTCGTCTTATCTGTACAGTATAGTATAGTGGATAGTGTACATAGCCTTTATTTATGTAAACCAGCTCCTTTCCCTTCTTGTTTTTTTCGTTTTTTTTTCTTTCCTAGCACCAGGGGAGCCACCCCTCCCAAATTTCGTTGTTTGGTACCTGTACTATAGCAATGACAATAAAGACCATTCATTCATTCATTCATTCATTCATAAACATGAGATTATACAGAGCTCTGACTGTCATGTGGCTAGCTCAGCTCACACTGTAACACTTCATAATACAGGTAAAGGAGAACAACTACAGAGGTCATGGAGACAGTGTTGACCAGCTCTGTTGGCACCCAACCAACCCGGATCTCTTTGTCACTGCATCTGGGGACAAGACCATTCGCATATGGGACGTTCGAACAACCAAGTGCATTGCCACTGTCAATACTAAAGGTAATAATTTGTCCCGAGTCTTTTTGGAATAGACGTCATACTGCTGTGTTGAGACACCTGATTTGAACTGCTCAAAATCTTTGTTGTTCATTTGTTCTGTTTCTGTAGGGGAAAACATAAATATTTGCTGGAGTCCAGATGGTCAAACGATAGCAGTTGGGAACAAGGATGACGTGGTCACCTTCATTGATTGCAAAACCAATCGTTCTCGAGCTGAGGAGCAGTTCAAGTTTGAGGTCAATGAGATCTCGTGGAACAACACCAACGACATGTTCTTCCTGACCAACGGCAACGGATGCATTAACATTTTAAGGTAAAACTATTAGTTATGAGTTTTCCAGTCCTATCCAAACAAGCTATTTGCTGGAAGTTGATGTTGTACACGAGAAAGCTTATGACTTAGTATTTAATGACACTATGTAGTGTGTAATAGTTCCCCTGTTTAACTTGACATTTTCAGCTATCCTGAACTGAAGCCTATTCAGGCGATCAATGCCCATCCCTCCAACTGCATCTGCATCAAGTTTGACCCCACAGGGAAGTACTTTGCCACAGGGAGTGCAGATGCCCTGGTCAGTCTGTGGAATGTTGAAGAGCTGGTCTGTGTTCGCTGTTTCTCCAGGCAAGTCTTGATTTAGGGGGGCGGCTGTGGCGCAGGAGGTAGAGTCGCCGTCTAATGATCACACGGTTGGCAGATCAGCGGTTCGAGCCCCGGCTGGCCACATGTCGAAGTGTCCTTGGGCAAGACACTGAACCCCAAAATTGCTCCCAGTGAGCGGGCCAGCGCCTTGCATGGCAGCTGGCAGCTTGGTGTGTGTGAATGGGTGAATGAGAGGCCGTTGTAAAACAAGTCTTGATTTAGAAAAGAGACAGATTTCTATCCCTAACAAATATTTGGTTTAGGCTGTTCTACTTCACATTCTCTCATTAGCAGCTAACCTATTCCTACTTGAATCTGATTTATCATTTGAAAATGTTTCAGGTTGGACTGGCCGGTGAGGACATTGAGTTTCAGCCATGATGGGAAAATGCTGGCATCAGCCTCTGAGGATCACTTCATAGACATAGCAGAGGTTGAAACAGGTTAGTTGAATACATAAAATGTGAGCCCACAGTAGTCAGATCCATGGGTGTCGGAAGCCCAAAAGATGTGGGTGGGACAACTCAAAGGGGGGTACGGGGGTCCTCCCCCAGAAAATGTTGGTCGAGTAGATGCCATTTCCTGCATTCTGGTGCATTTTAACATGTGGTTTGATACTTTTAGCTGGCTACAGCAAGAGAGGAAATATAGGTACCGTATTTTCCGGACTATAAGTCGCGCTTTTTTTCATAGTTTGGCTGGTCCTGCGACTTATAGTCAGGTGCGACTTATATATCAATATATATATCATTTCATACTGACTGACATGAACCAAGGAGTAAACATTACCGTCTACAGCCGACAGAGGGCGCTCTGGGCCGCTCTGGGCTTGTGACAACTATATGCTGCTCCTATTCCCCTGAAGAAGTGATCTAAAACATTACCGTCTACAGCCGACAGAGGGCGCTCTGGGCCGCTCTGGGCTTGTGACAACTATATGCTGCTCCTATTCCCCTGAAGAAGCTATCTAAAACATTAGCTTGTTGACGCTAAGCAAACGGTAGCTTGGTGAACTTGCTTACTGGTAACTTGCTTGTTGGACTCGCTGGCTTGTTATGTTCATTTAGCCTATTCAGCCTCCCAGGTATGTTCTTTATGCTATTGTGTTGCTGAATAACTGTTAATGTGCTACGTTAACATACCAGACTTCTATTCAGCCTGTTGTTCTGTGTGCTATTGTGTAGTTGAATAAACTTGCCTTTCCAGATTAAATGTCTGTTCTTGGTCTTGGATTTTGTGAAATATATTTCTAAATAAATGCGACTTATAGTCCAGTGCGACTTATATATGTTTTTTTCCTCTTAATGACGCATTTTTTGGCTGATGCGACTTATACTCCGGAGCGACTTATAGTCCGGAAAATACGGTACATTTTGTAATTTCACTCAAGAGGTTGGCCCCAGTCAGATCACATATTTGAAAATATTAAAAAGCTAAAAGTACAGAAATTGATACAATGACTAATTCAGAGGATCGTTATGCTTGCATGCAAATACAAATACCTTTACTTCAAATCCAACACAATAATGTAATGGTGGCACTGCAGTAACAACAACATTTGAAGATAATAAACACTAAAAGCTTACAGCAATGGTTCCTCTCTCTGCCTTGGTGCTACTTCATTGTTTTCTTCTCTCTAGTCCCCTGGATCTCTTTGTTTTCTTGCTTACTTCACTTGTTCCTTCTTTACCTCTTAATTTCATAAATTCCTTTCTCTCTACTTTCAGTGAATGAAGACTAGGACAGCACTCCAAATAGACACTTTTATTTGCCACTTTACATCAGATGTTGTAGTACCTCCACGTTCCCCAGTTTGGGAACCACTGCCTTAATCAAATCAGTTTAATTTGAGAGCTGAGAACCTTTCATAATGTTACAAAAACTGAAATTCAAACCATTCAATTTACCTGAGACTCCCTGTCTCTCCCTGTCTGTCCCTGACTAGTCTGCAGCTCTGCCGTCTGTGTGTCACTTGTTGCTCTGGCCTGCTCTGCTGCCTAATCAACAGTTCCATATTAGCATATTTCGCTTATTTCTTGTGGAAAAAACCCCAAACAATTCTTGACTATTCTTTTAGGTAATAGGCCATAGCGTTCTTACTTTGCGTTTCGGTGCACAAAAAAATGCTCTGATGTCCACTTTTATTTTTTCTGCCATGATGGCTGGCTACACGAACACGTACACACACACACACACACACACACACACACACACACACCATTAGTTAGCTAGTCAGTGAGAATAACCATACAGTAGCACAATCAGAGCTGCAAACACTCGTTATTGACGTTACTAGCTAGCCTTCCCTGCGTTAATGTGGTATGGAGTTTAATTTATTTGGCAATTCTCTGAAAGAGCAAGCGGAATGGATTTGACCGACAGCGCACTGAAAATGCCATTGTTTCCCAACGGTAAAGTGGGTGGGCCCAATATTAATGGACGTTAAAAGTGGATGGGACTTGTCCCACCCACTCACAATGGCTCCGACGCCCATGGTCAGATCTAATACTTTCCCGGTTTTCCTGTCTCATTGTCTTCTTTCTCATTGTGTCTTTTTCAGGAGAGAAACTGTGGGAAGTCCAGTGCGAGTCGCCGACATTCACAGTTGCCTGGCATCCTAAAAGACCACTGCTGGCGTACGCGTGCGACGACAAAGACGGGAAGTACGACAGCAATCGAGAGGCAGGGACGGTCAAACTGTTCGGCTTGCCCAATGACTCCTGAGAGGGATCTCCAAGCATGTCAACGCTGTACATGGATTTGTATATGATGATTGGTCTTTTTCGGAATTTCAGAACAATACTGTTATCCTTGTTCTGATAGTTGGTTACACTGTCCTTGATCTTTATGTGATTTACCTAGTGGAGATGGGTTTGTTGTCAGTACATATGTACGCATCAATAGTTTGTCAAATGTCTCACTCTTCTGTTTTTGCTAGAGAAAAGAGTGAGGACTTAGCTGCAGAATGTGTAAATGCTACAGTCACTCTGCAAAGGAAAGTCCAGATTTGTCAGACTTGATGATGTAGTATGTTTAAGGACTGAAATAAACATGGCATTGGCTCCTCATAGTGAGGTATGGATAATGGAGACAAGACCATTTCCCTTCACCACCACCAGGGGGTGTAGCCTCACAATTGTGAAATGGTTGTATTTGTTGTTTCCCAGTGTGCCACATTCCCTGGTTAATACTTGTAACTGAACACACTGTATTATATTTTGTGAACTGTACATTGGTTTTTGATATTAAAAGAACTTTCTTCTTAACCTGTATGTGTTATGTATGAATGCATCCCATTAACAATTGTTCTATATAGCATGTCTTTTTTTAAATTAACTTTTAATTTATCCATAGAGACACTAAGACCAGGGGGGTATTACATCAATGTCACTAAAGGACAATCCAGGCTTATTTTGACAAATCAAGAATTATAAAATTATTTATAATTATTTCGTCACAATAAGCCTGGATTTTCCTTTAGTGACCTTGATGGAATAAGGTCTCTTTTGCAGGTGTGCCCCGTTTACAATACAAATATGACTTACAAAACAGCAGAATAAAAAACTAAAAAGACAATAAAATCAAAACAAGAGCATGTCGCTGTGAGCATGTATTTGTACTGCCGAGTGGTTCTAGAGAGCCATTGTTTGGGTTGTTGTAGTTATGGCACAGAGACGTGTGTAACTAGATGCACCACTTAATGCACACTGAGATGGAGGGATGGAAGAAATTAATCCCATTTTAATATGACGATACTACTGAAAAGATCTACCCGACACTGACAGCTGTATGAGATGAAGTGGGAGAGAATGAGATACAATGCAACCTATTATTCTTACAATATCTATTGCAGTATTTATTCAGCACTTACTGTATATTGCAGTTGTAATTGCAGTCGTGACAGATTAATTGCAGAGATAATGCAGAGTGCTTCATGTAAACCTGTAGCTTCAAAGTTGTTACATAGTAACCTGATAGGAGATTGTGTGTGGGGGTATAAGACAAAAGCACTGTTACCATGGCATGGTGCCATAGCTGTAGGAGGAGGAAGAACTGCTTGTTTTGGGAGAGATGGAGCACAGACTGTTCTTAGAACACAATGATGTCAACAGTTGCAGGATGGAACCGTGTCTAATAAAGAAGGTGAGCGGCCATGGAGACGGAAAAAACCAACAACAACGATCTGCTTGAAATTGGGGACCAGTCAGATGCCCCTGGGGAATCACCCCCGTGACTGAGATTAGACATAGTGGCCTCGTTCATCTTCCTCAGCTGCGACAGACTCGCCCAGCACGAGCAGTCTCTGTGCCCATATTCAGAGGCTTCAGACTGGGGCGGTGGCAGCTGGCCTCTCCCCTCTCTGGTGGTTCTGAGCAGCAGGCTTCAGGATGTGCCACTTTGCAGCTTCCTACTCTTAGCAGGGATGTACAGGCACCCCTTGATTACTCCTTTATTTCAATTAATTTGGTTCAACCCACATCCGTTGGGTGTTCCAAAAAAAACAAAGGGTTGAAATCGACAGTATGTTCCTTCCATACGCTAGACAGATTGTACTGTGTGGAATCATTTTAATGCTACAGGTACAGGCCTAGTGGTCATTTGTTCTTGAAAGAAAGACTTATACTTTATGGATTGTATGGCCTATTGTACTGACATTTCAGCCATAATCAATCATAGTAATTACAATTTAGATGTACTGGGCTGGTCGCTTCTGTGGAGAGGGTCAATGTCAGATAAATGTATCCAACAAGAAATTAAATATATCTATTTGAAATATGTCTCACATCTGAGTATTTTTGTATGAACAGTAATATATCTATTCACCTGC
Organism: Nansenia antarctica; assembly: GCF_963989245.1. Lineage (NCBI taxonomy): Eukaryota > Metazoa > Chordata > Actinopteri > Argentiniformes > Microstomatidae > Nansenia > Nansenia antarctica. The sequence goes on from NC_137688.1 coordinate 28,942,102, forward strand.
TCTACCAATGTCCCACAGATATTGAATAACTGTTTACTGATCAACACTGTCTTACATTTTAGGCATTTAGCAGACACCTTTATCCAAAGCGACTTACATTTGACTAACGCGACTGACCAGGGAAATACGATCAGGCATTTTCCCTGGTCGGGACCATGTATGATTTCACAGAATTTACAGGGAAGTCTTAGGTGTGAACAGAAACTTGGCATTTCCAGCATGTACCAAGTCGACGGTTTATGCTGGCATGTCCCAGGAAATGCCGGCATAAACCGTTAGGATGGTTCATGTGGGAAATACATTTGTACTTTTAGCGCCATGGACAGCGCCAGCGGCACGGACGGGATTTGCTTCACACTGTATTTAACTAAATAGCCTACGACTAAAGCAGACTATATTACATCAACTAAAACATTATGTCTACCCTACATGCAGTGTAGGTGCAGTGTAGTGCCAGCATAAACCACCGACTTGGTTTATGATGGCATGTCCGGGGAAATGCCGACATAAACCGTTTTCCCTCATGTACCGTAACATATTATGTATATGGCAGTCTCACGCACCTGTCTCGTTCGATTTCGCGTCTACTACGTTCCAGTTCTGCATTCAGGTGAATGCGTGATTCAAGTAGCTCTTGCAAGCCCGGGACGTGTGAAAAGACGCAACGTGGCAATCTTCCGACATTGAGCTCATGTGTGAACGGCGAAAATCACTGGCGGACCCGGGTTGGGATTCCATGTAATTTACAGCCGCTGGTCCATGAATTGTGATTGTGTAGTAACTGCAACGTTAGTATTTGTGTCCCTGTATGTCTTTTTTCTATGTGGACATAAATAAATGGTTAAAATGTGTGTGTGTGTGTGTGTGTGTGTGTGTGTGTGTGTGTGTGTGTGTGTGTGTGTGTGTGTGTGTGTGTGTGTGTGTGTGTGTGTGTGTGTGTACTGTGTATGCTTGTGTGTGCACACGTGCACATGCAACAAGCGGGCTGAGGTGGGTAAACAGATCATCCATTTGTTGCAGTCAAAAGGAATTAGTTTCTGGACCAGTAAAAGGCCACTTCTGCCTTTCTAGATAATTGCAGCATTGCATTGGCAGGAGCAGGAGGCTCTTTCATGGATTTTTCGAGTCTCAGTCATGAGCACCTTTGATTCCCCGGCATGCTCTCTTACATCCACGTCAAACGGCTTTGTTGCTCTTTTGGACAAAACCTAGCAGGTTGCCATAGAGAGATAACAGCTGTGAACTATCTGCATAAATTATTGGCTTCTAGCCCTCTCACCATGTTCTACCTCTGCCTTAGTAATAGTAATTATACAGTATTTCCCTATATACACCCACTCCCTCATGGACTTGGAGGATAGTCAATGCTACTATTTAAAGTTATGTAATTTTTTGCACCAGATCATCACTCAGGGACATAGGACAGGAAGTAATCAATAATCAGGAACTAGATTATTAATGAGTCTGTGTGATTAATGAATATGTTTCCCCACATGATGTATTACTCGAAGCAATTTTCCAATACAGTACACGTGTTCTCCTTGAACTCCTTGTGAATCACAGCATAACTTTTACAAAAGGTCCCAAATGTGAAATGATGTCATCTGAAAGACAGCATCTGGATAGCAATTAGTTAGAAGTGCAGTTACCTCATCCGAAGCAATATTGCTGAATCATTTAGCTGGAAACACACAATCATACCTACTGTTGGCATATTCTTATCAATAATGAAGGTTGGGTGTGGGTTAGAAACCCTGACGGCTCACTCAATCTGAATGTCACCCTCATGGCCGTGCATCCCAAGGTCATTTCAAAGTAAAGATTTTGCCATCATCACAGGATTGAAATCCCAGTAATGTGATGTGTATACAAACATAACTACCAACCGAAATTCTAAATAGGCTTTTGAGGTGAAATAGATCATATTAATTTTGATGTGCATTGTATACATTTAAATGAATTCACTGTGATAGATTTGTAAAAGTAAATCAATACATAGCAGCAGGCATTCCCCATGCTGGGACACAATGGTGTCTTTTTGGTTGAACTTTCTGTGCCATCGAGACTCAGATAACCACACCACTCAGGTTTTTAAATCATTGCTAGTAGATATTCAGATGTATAAAACCATATAAGTGTCATAGATCTTTATTGTATTACAATAAAGGATTTCATCTATGTGAGAGTATAGTAGTGTTTTAGTTGGTCTAGATGCCATTTTTGCTGTAATGGATGATGTGTGAGCTGCAGGAGAGGCTGGTGGGGGTAGACATCGAGGATCGAGGATGGGTGTGTTTGATACCATTCCCTATTCCAGTCCATGCATTATAATGAGCCCATCCTTCGATATCTACCTCCACCAGCCTCCCTTGGCATGCTGGATTTTCAACTGATCTCAGGCATTTGGACCACTTATTGGTATTGATATCTCAGTGTCAGTGGCTGTAGTAGGGTACTGTATATCTGTACTGCATGGGAGCACCAGAGGCTTTTGCTACCTTGGAGTCCATCTCTATGCATGTCTGCAAGGATGAATCAATTAGTAAACTCAATTTGGGGAAGATTATTCAGCCACTCTTGGAGGAGTTAAATAGAAAAATTGTATCATCAACAAGCATAGCTTGGCACTATAGTCAACATCAGTGTGCTTGAATGGCTGAATATCTTCAAGATCTCAAGTGTGGGCCTATTGTGCAGAACATGGCCAGAGGCCAAGGCTAGGGCCAGGGCCAATTTTTTGCTTTCATTTGCTTCCAGTATTTTGTCTTATCGAGTACTTTTTACATACAGTAGGAGTAGGAGTTGCAATTGTATAATGAAGTTTTAAATACAACTTTTACAGCAGTTGGATGCGCACTGACATTACTCCTATGTGCACATTCTGCTGGTTCATGACAGAGAAAAACATGAGACTCAAGTTGGAAATGTAAAGCAATGCATGATACTGTCACAGTAAGGGAAAGGAATGGGATCACAGGCTGAATGATGAGCAAATGTGGAAGATTCCTGACTAGTGGAACTCACATGAGGAGGGACGACCTTTGCTCACAATTCACATTTTGAGCAATATCAAGGATAGACAGGATGAGGAAACACACTTTAGATAGGAACAACACACTGAAGATATGATAATGCATATAAAAACAAGAACCATACGAATTTATAAACATATTATTTATTGTTTGATAGTGACTTCTTGACATGTCTGAAATAGTCCTTATTTGTATTTTGTATTAATTCTTGATCCAACCAGCGACAATGTTGGTAACATCTGCTTCTGCTTGTTGTCCTTGTTTTTCATTCTCCTGCTGTACTTGATTTTGAGACAAAACACTTTTGACGTGCAATTCATTAATACTGGTGATCCATTTAGCCCTGCCTCTACCTGGATAGACTCCCTGTTGATTTGAGGAGACTGCATCCCTCGTTCACCTGCCACAACCACTGCAGCATGTCAACATGGTGGAAATGAAAGATGCTTTGCCTCTAATACATCTGAACATGAATACTATGTATTTCTCATCACTGTCCATATGGCATCTTGAATGTAGGACAGTTTCCATAAAGTCTACACAAAAAGACTGAAATATTTGATCTAAATCATGTGATCGCACAAGGGAAAGGATATAAGTGTAATTAGCCATTTTCTTTGGGAGCGACCCAAAACAGATAATGCAATGAGGGAAAGACGGATCCACCGCTGTAGGAGGGAGGATGGCTGGTTCAGATGTGATAACCTAGCAGCAGCGCTGTGAGTCACGGGCGTGTTCTACTCACACCACTGGCTCAGCAGGATGGGGAGAGGAGGAGGGAGCAACCACTGCTGAGAGACCTTCTCAGTAAGTCTTTAGAATAAAGCATTTTAAAGATATTTGTACCTAGTTTACGCAGGCTACTATCACTATTTCAGCAATTTATATACTGTACATTATATTTACCAAATTAATGAAATTTATTAAAGTGTAACCCACTTTTCCTCTAGAGTCAGATTTTCCAGAGCTGATCCTCATGTTCATTGGTTATATTGGTAACTCTTTATATAAGGCACTCCTTTGTAGCTTATTGGGCAATTGTTGGAGTATTACTAGCCATTTATTTATTCAGTGTTTTCTTATTCTCATGCTGTAAGTCATGTATTAGCTGGCCAGTTAGATGTGATTTCAGGTGATTTCAGTGTTAGTGCCTTGCCTCTCTCACTTCAAGGCCAACATTGCCCCGAATGACGTTGTTGTGTGGGTGTGTGTGGGGGTGTCTTGAGGGGAGAGCTAGAAAGCAAACACTTGTAAGCTACAAATAAGTGCCTAATACAGAATGTGTTCACTAAAACAAAATGTTACCGTGATATCAACACCAGATACATAAAACCAACACACAGCCCGTACCTACTGTATAGCATATGAGTAGGGGATGCACTGTACTGTACAGTATGGAAGGCAAGAGGATCTGGGGGAGGCAATTACAAACAAACAATTATGCAACCTACACTGCCAATGGTGTTTGCTTAGAATTAGTCGGAGAAAATAAACGTCCAACACAATCCCTATGCAAATGCCTTGTGGTCGACCGCCACTTTTCTTATGAGACAGAAATGTGTTAAGCCACTTTCAAGTGTCCATCATTTGACGCTATACACAAGGAGGCCTACTCTTCTATACACAAGGAGGCCTACTCTTCTATACACAAGGAAGCCTACTCTTCTATACACAAGGAAGCCTACTCTTCTATACACAAGGAGGCATACTCATCTATACACAAGGAGGCATACTCATCTATACACAAGGAAGCCTACTCTTCTATACACAAGGAAGCCTACTCTTCTATACACAAGGAGGCATACTCTTCTATACACAAGGAAGCCTACTCATCTATACACAAGGAAGCCTACTCTTCTATACACAAGGAGGCCTACTCTTCTATACACAAGGAGGCCTACTCTTCTATACACAAGGAGGCCTACTCTTCTATACACAAGGAGGCCTACTCTTCTATACACAAGGAAGCCTACTCTTCTATACACAAGGAGGCCTACTCTTCTATACACAAGGAGGCCTACTCATCTATACACAAGGAAGCCTACTCTTCTATACACAAGGAAGCCTACTCTTCTACACACAAGGAGGCCTACTCTTCTATACACAAGGAGGCCTACTCTTCTATACACAAGGAAGCCTACTCTTCTATACACAAGGAAGCCTACTCTTCTATACACAAGGAAGCCTACTCTTCTACACACAAGGAGGCCTACTCTTCTATACACAAGGAGGCCTACTCTTCTATACACAAGGAAGCCTACTCTTCTATACACAAGGAAGCCTACTCTTCTATACACAAGGAAGCCTACTCTTCTATACACAAGGAGGCCTACTCTTCTACACACAAGGAGGCCTACTCTTCTATACACAAGGAAGCCTACTCATCTATACACAAGGAGGCCTACTCTTCTACACACAAGGAGGTATACTCTTCTATACACAAGGAAGCCTACTCTTCTATACACAAGGAGGCCTACTCTTCTATACACAAGGAGGCCTACTCTTATATACACAAGGAGGCCTACTCTTCTATACACAAGGAAGCCTACTCTTCTATACACAAGGAGGCCTACTCTTCTATACACAAGGAGGCCTACTCTTCTACACACAAGGAAGCCTACTCTTCTATACACAAGGAGGCCTACTCTTCTACACACAAGGAGGCCTACTCTTCTATACACAAGGAGGCCTACTCTTCTATACACAAGGAAGCCTACTCTTCTATACACAAGGAAGCCTACTCTTCTATACACAAGGAGGCCTACTCTTCTACACACAAGGAGGCCTACTCTTCTATACACAAGGAGGCCTACTCATCTATACACAAGGAGGCCTACTCTTCTATACACAAGGAGGCCTACTCTTCTATACACAAGGAAGCCTACTCTTCTACACACAAGGAGGCCTACTCTTCTATACACAAGGAAGCCTACTCTTCTATACACAAGGAAGCCTACTCTTCTATACACAAGGAAGCCTACTCTTCTACACACAAGGAAGCCTACTCTTCTATACACAAGGAGGCCTACTCTTCTATACACAAGGAGGCCTACTCTTCTATACACAAGGAGGCATACTCTTCTGGTTGCTGTACACAACAGAGACACTAAACCTGGACCCTGTATATGTTTCTTTAGGATTAACAAGATGGTAAAAATGAAATGTAGAGCCTGTATCTAATTTATTATGTACAGTTTTTATGTTACACATTTGAAATATAGGGTATGCATCCATTTTGGGGGGCTACATGAATCCCATTGGACAGACTCTCTATTAACATTGCATTATTGCAAGCCTTATTATTGCAGGTTTCCTTGAATATAACCCTTCAATGTATTTTACAACCCTACTATTTCAGTACATGAGTTCAAACACTCAGAACTGGTGATTTACCCTGCAAACAGACAGGAGCTGTCCTCTTCACTTGATGTGAACAACAGACTGTGTGGGAATACATTTTGGGCATAAGTCTAGTTGGGTTGCTAAAAAAGTATTGTCCATATGACAAACTACTTTGCCTCAAATATATAATTAATAGGAAATACATATTTTCATTTCTATGTATTAGAGCTCTTGTAGGGTCTATATATGACCTTTGTGTTTGTTTGTGAAGACTTTGTCTATTTCATCCCCGCCCTTATCACTTCCTGTCCTAAACACCCAGGGCGTTGTTGTTTACTGGCTAGGTAAACATGTGTGGGGCTGCATGTTTATGATTAACACATTAGAGGAGCTTTATCAATATGGAAACACAAGGAGCAAAATGTTTAATTATACAACAGTCATCTTTAATTAGCCTAAGGGCAGTCACAGAGGGAATACTTAGGAAGAGGGAGAGAGTAAGGAGAATAAACTGTGGTGCACTCTCTGCTTCAGTTGACAATGACTGGGTCATTTTACAGGCTGCAAAGAATTTCGTTTAATCTGTCTCTCATGTCAGTCTATGTTGGTATAACTCGAGAAAACCACCTTCCCCAAAATGGTTAACTAAGTCTTAACCTTTAGTTGTATGAGTGGTTAAGTGTTCACACTTCACACAGTGCAGGGGAGGCTGGTGGAAGCAGGCATGTATTACAATGAGCCTGTCCTCTACCTCTACAAGCCTGCATGCCAGCCAGCCAACCAGCAAACAGGGGATGATAGAGTGAAAGTATATAAGTAAATTAGGATGAGAAATACATATTCACATTGGAAAGGGGAATAGATTGATTAACTTAATCATTCAACAAATTGCAATTGGACTATTTTTATAAACCATTTTTATTTGTGTTTATTTCCCCAAAAGTATGATTCATTTCCATTGATGAGACATTTCTAGTGATCTAGTTCAACATAGAGTATATGACATGCAGTTAAGGAAAAAATATTATAATAACTCATATTTTACATTCTCAACTTCCATACATCTTTTTTTTTTAAATCCTCAAACTGACATAAAACATCTTTTATTTCCTTTTTTTTTTACATCAATGCCTTTCAACTTTATCAGAGTCACATTTAAAACAGTACAGAATAATGCATCTCACACACACACAGTAGAAAAAAAAGAAAGGTTGACAAAAGGATTGATCCCAGAACCTTTTTGCATTGTACTGAATGTTTGAAAATATCTTAGTGCAAATACCAAAAGATTGGAATGTATTTAAGGTTTGGCATTCACTCTCTCACCACTAGTATCACTTATATCCTCTGCAGATTTGCTGGATCACCTTGCTACTGTATATGGAGCTACAGTAACAGGCAGCTTCCATGTTCTCAGGACTGCATGCTAATGCTAACATAGGTGAGGGGTTCTATGCACAGTGCTTTACTTAACACCTCAAGGGCAGTTCGGCAGGACAGCAGCATGGCAAATCAGAGCTTAGAAACATTTCACTTGTTTTAATAAGTAGAGAAAGGTGTTCGGAAACATTACATACTGTATAAGGCAGGGGAGGCTGGTGGAGGCAGAAATCAGAGAACGGACTCATTGTAATGCATGGAACAGAATAAGGAATGGTATCTATCTAGCCCGTCCTCCGATTTCTGCCTCCACCAGCCTCCACTAATATAAGGTAATCAAAGACACAATAGCCATCCATTTATTAAAATATGAGTTATATATCAAGACAACAATGTTTCGAGTCTGACAGATGATAAAGTTGAAAGGAGTAGTCTATTGTCAGTTTTATTCTAAAATATGATTTGTGATCTGTACCCTGATCACCCCTGAAATCTCCCCATATCATTGCATTTAGGAAAATTACATTTAAGAAGTAAAATGTATCTCTCATACGATCAATACAATAGCATTTTACTTATTTCAGAAACATCACCATACCCAGATTATATTTTTGACCATTCGCAGACATTGAAGTGGTCAGGTAAAACACTTTCAATTCATTTTTTGAATTTACCCGTGAGTGTTATGCCTTTGAATGTTGTAGAATGAAAATCATTTACCATTTCATTGATTTCCTGAAGGGTTTTGTATCCCTGACAACAGAAACTGACGTAAGTAAGTCATCCAGTATCAGGGGGGTATTCCATCAACGTCGCTAAAGGAAAATCCAGGCTTATTCTGATTATTTTGATAAACCTTGCGAGACTTGTAAAAAATAAGCCTGGATTTTCCTTTAGCGACGTTGATGGAATACCCCCCAGACCTTTATATCTTATCGTTTGTTTTCTCTCAATTCTGTAGTAATCCTGGACTCAAGACCACTGTTCTGAATGCACATAGAATACATAGAGGGGGGAAAATATATACTTCCGTCTTTTCCAGCTTTTTAAAGTTAAATGAACGTATGCTTAGAATAGAATGCTTTCCCCTCCCTGTTCTTCAATCTCTCATCTTGTTTAATACCCGAGGATATATCTTTAATATGCAATCACTCTTACTGAAGGTCAATGAGCCTCCTGCATTTAGCTTTAATGGTTGGTCCTCTTTTTTCCCCCAACAACTTCTCATGCAACCAAAATATGAAATACCTAAAATGTACGAGAACAAGCATTGTGCCAAATGTATTTGCCTCTGTGAAAATGAAATGAAAAAAGCCCTTTGCAAAGGCAGTTCACATGGTGTGGTGCCTCGAGAAATGTCTGAGGAGAGAGAGAGGAAATATGGCTGTTTTTCCTGTGAGAAGAACCATACTCTAACAACCAGGTACAGGAGAACGCCTGTGGGAATCCCTGTTTGAACATGCAAGTCATGTCCACATTCCAAGGAGAATCACCCAACCATCATATTCAATAAATTGCTGCAACAAGGCATAGAGAAATGTACAGTATGTGCATTATAATTATGAATCCTTAATGTTAAATTGGAACAAATAAAATCATACATTCCAAACATTTCTGTAATTACAAGAATAGGGTTACAACTGCTCAACATATTTAAACATGATCTGTATTGATCCACATAGATTTGTTATTTTAAAAAGAAATATACAATAATCTTGTCATGGTCACTGCATATTGTATGTCCCCCTATAGATGAAACATTGAACTACAAGCATTTTAATGAAGAGAGCACATCAGCAGCTTCTCATGTTCACGTTAAATATGAAAATGAGTGATTACATACCAATATCATCTCCCCTTTTCTAAACTATTTGATTGTACTCTAACAAGGTAACATCAATATCCTTGTGATGTGTCTATTATGGATTTGCCATAGGCCTAGGAGAGCCTGTTTTGGCCTAGCCTAAGCCAAGGTTCTAACCAAACACAGGTGTCTGGCTTTCTGGGTAGTGTGAAGGACAGGGATCATCCATCCATTTTACAGCTTAAGTGGTATTGTATCTAGATGACTGTGGAGGATGGTGGAGGTAGAAATCGGAGAATGGACTCATTGTAATGCATATAATGGAATGAGGAATGTATCAAACGTGTGAGATACTATTTCTGTGTGATACAAATGTGATACTATTCTTCATTCCATTCCAGAGGGTGTAGATGATGTCTCTCTTTAGGTTTATGATGTGAGATGTGACAATCTGTATGAGATGAGAGTGAGATATAAGTTCAGCTCAACACCCTAGACTAGAGGAAATTGTGAAAATGCATAATGAACATGTCCACCCTTGTTCCAACGGTTCTTATGATCATCTAAAATATCTCATGTCTAATTTGGATTTCCTGGGTGGGTCTAAATTAAGCCACCCTTGATAAAACTGTGCCCAAAAATAAATCACTTTATACATAAGGGGCTGTCTGGTTGAGGCAACAGACTAAAAGCAGCTACGGGGATGATAAAAACATGTTTGACATCATTAGGTATTCATTTTGGGAATGCTTGGAAAGTATTCTCTACAGGCCTTTTTCATTTATGTATATTTAAAAAGTGAACGACTGAACTAAATTTAAGTCAAAATGAAAGAGATGGATACTAGGTATGATATAAATAAATGATGTAGCACTATATCACTGTCACCTAAGATAGAGTATATACAGTACTATCAGATAGAGCATATACAGTACTATCAGGGGAAACTGGTGGAGATAGAAACACACATTTGATACCATTCCCCATTCCATTTCATGCATTACAATGAGCCCGTCCTCCGATCTCTACCTCCACAAGCCTCCCCTGAACACTATCTAGCCAAGCATCTGGTAGCATTTTAGCATTCATAATTCTGTCTATTCCAATGTCAATGATAAATGTCTCATCAAAGGCCATCATAGAAACTACCCCCCCCCCCCTCCCACCCTTCTGGATCCAGTAAACAGATTCTGTTGCCGGGAGACTAATACAGAAACAGGACATAACCTATCTTTTTCTTTTTGGTATCATCTTTTTCTATAGTCTTATAGTTTGCATGCTAGAGATGTGAAAGGAATGTGTTAAGTCTTTTTTTCAGCCAGGGCACAACTAGGATAACCTAGTTGAAGTTTGAACACATAGTAAGATTCAAAGACACATAAACATGGACAATATGAATCAACAACATTACAGACACATATAAACACACACATTTACATACATTATACTGTACATGTAGTACATAGACATTATTACAATGGCTTCATAACTTTCATAACTTTTCTCTACATCATATTTTAGTGTATACAGTTGTATACATATTTTCAGATACACGTATGGTGAGAAGGGAGACAAATATGTAGATATAGCTTGACAGAGCTGTTTTTGTTTTTACAGTAAACAAACAAGACAAGAAGAGGCTCAACAATTAATCATAATTGTTGATGTTTTGAGTATAAGTATTCCACTCCAAGCAATATGGCTTTGACTAGTGAAGGACCCTATCAGAGCTGAACATTAATATTTTTACATTTGTCTGCTTTATGAAATAATGTTAGATTTATTAAAACTCAAGGATTTTTAGAGACATTATTGATGAAAAAACGGAATCTATTAGGGGCACTAGAGTAGGCGTGAGGTAGCCTGCATATTTTAGACTATTCCTTACAAACATATCTCTCAAGTTCTCCAAGACTAACCACAGCCAGACAAGCTGTTGAAACTTTCTCCAATGGCACAGGACATGCACAGAATATTGGTCCTTGTCATTTTCCCTCTTGAGCTGAATTGATTGGGACTCAAGTTTGTACAGTATGAAGACATCTTTTACAATGTAATTCACCAAAGACCAAAGATCATTTTCCATTCTTTGAGAGCTGACATACAATAGAAGTCGATTCATCTGTACACAACAATCTAGTCTCGAATCAATAATATTCCAGTCAATAAACAATGTTTGTTGTTGTTGAGCTACCAAAGGGTTCGGTCTTTGGAAAGTACAAGTTAAAAAGACAACAATCTTAGAATAACAAGTCCTTTGTAAGCCTATGCCTACTGCAAGCACCCAACCCGATTCTGAATCATTTGCTTGTTTCTTTAGTGAAGACAACATGAACAAAACGTTTTTTCACTGTTTCTTTGGTCTTGATATTGATGAATTGAAGCATAATCAATGGAATGTTCTCTCAGCCCTATTTTGATATTTGTTATGGGTCTGCATATTGGTGACATATCAATAAAAAAAAGCCTCAGGTTTATAACAAAAAACGGAATTGTTCACCTATTAGACTTCCTGGCATCGTTTAGAAATGCAAATGGTTTAAATAAATAAAACATTTAGATGTCATCAAATATGAACTACCTCAGAATAGTTAAACAAGTGCCTTGTGTAAAACAGTTTGTTGTTGTATGATACGTGGGTAGTGGAATGACATCACATACAGTATTTGGCTGCCTCCACTATCATGCAGTGGTCATGTTTGATTGTCTCTAAGACGGCACTAACCACCTCTAACCACCATCATTAGTGCGTATGACGGTGACTATGATAGAACTGTGCTAGAGTTTAATTCTTACCATTGTAATGAGTCTTGTGTAATTATGGACTGTAAACGTTTTGACCAACTAATGTTGATGACGATGGTTCGTCTGTCTGGCTGATATTCTAACAGAAATTCTGGGCAAAAGGGAGAGTCGTAAATTGGTCAAATACTTACATACTTACAGACATATTTTTCCAATGAACAATGCTGACAAAGCATTTAACCTGCTAAATGAAGGTAGTCTAGAGTGGCATTGTGGAGACAATATCAGTTAAATATCCTATTTCCTATTCCAATGGCCAAAATGCTACATAGCATAAGAAAGCAGGAGACCAGACCTACAGCAGGCATAACATTAAATACGTACTTCAAAATGTGGCAGATTTGCATCCCTAAAACAAACTACCAACTATACTACCGGTACATATTTATAAAGTACATCATAAAATTACTGAAATGATACCCTCGGGTACAATTTCCTCAGTGGAGGAGATCATATGAAGGCACAGTCTATAAACTAAACTGATGTTTCTCAAAAAGACCTATATCCACTTTAACATGCCACCGATACAGTAGCTTACTATAAAAATAGAAAAAGCCAGTGAAATAAAAAAAGCGCTCCATCTACAGAAAAACGTGTTGGCAGTGCCGTTCAACCACATAAGCAGGATGCACATCGAAGTGTCCATGTACTATCGCATATTCAATACTGCTCTGCATTGCTCAACAGAACCTTCACACCCCCGCGAATACAAATAGCAGACCAATCCAAATGTCTGAAACCTGCTGGGTCGGACTGACCCATCTGGAATGTTAAGTGTAAAAAAGAACGTAAACTTTTAGTGGCAGTCGATTGGCCAAGAGCTGTGGGGGATATGACATAGCATTTGGGAGTAGAAAATAACAGAAGATGCTGTAAAGGCAGTGAATAGCCTCTTGTAGTTTGGCAAGAACCCCTCCCCACCTCCTTCCCACCCAAACCCAACCCCGTCCTCCAGCCCCAGACACCAGACACGCCCTCTCCTTCCTAGACTCCTAGACTGTTACTTCTTGAACATGTCCTGCAGTGGTCCAGGAAGGAACTTGAGGACGGTGTCCAGAATGCTCTCCTCGTCCTCGTCGTCCTCGTCACCGCACCCCGCTGGAATAGCCTTCTTGGCACGCGTCAGTGACCCTTCGCAGGCCTGCTCCATGGCTGCCTTCTCCTCCGCCTCCTTCTCCTCCTTCTTCTTCAGGCCGTACTAAATGAGGAAAGGAAAGGTAGTAGAAATATATAGAAACATGATATTCAGCATTATAGTTAGTCAATATCTGTGAAATAGCCTGCAGATAGTCAGCGATAGTTCCCATTTTTAAGACTGACCTCAAGACCCGCCTTTTTAGAGCAGCGTACAGTTGCCCTTAGCAGCTTACCCTCCCCACCGCCTTTCTCCATTCCCCATGTCAAGATTATTGTGTACCCATGTTTTTATTTATGCTATGGGTTTTTCTATGATATATAATGCGTTGAGACCTTGGTGAAAATGCACTTTAAACGAAATAAACGTCATGCTTCAAACATGGACATGCTCTGTAGGCACCACATACTGTAGATGTTTGGGGTGTAATGCCTACTGATGAGATTAATTTGTGTTGTGCAGAGCTATATTTACAGTAGGTGTAAGAGTTAATGAACTGAGTTAATGGTTGAGTGATGTTAGTGCACAGATGACTCTGATGTGGTGTATCATTCATGACACACCCATATGGGATGTGAAGGAGGGTTGGGTAGCTTTCAGTGAGAGAGAAAAAAAGATGTATTGAGAGCTAATGCAATTCTTTTCGAGTGTGTTTGTTTGTTTGAGGCCAGGGGGGTCAATGAATGCCTAAATGGATTCTGACTGTCCCTTACCTTGTCCCTGATGGTCTGTCGTACTTTCTCTCTCTCCGCCTCCATGCGAGAGTGCTTGGCCTTTCTCTCGTCCTCCTGCTGCCTCAGGGCTTCCTGTCTGTCCTCCTCCTTCTTCTGAGAATCAGGGTCCTTCTCCTCCTCTCCGCCCAGCATCTTCCCCATGTCTTTGGTGGCCCCTTGGAAAATAGCAGTCACACATAGCCTCGAGTCATTCCGTTTGAAAAGGGCAATCTTAATTACACGGCTTACTTATTGAGGTTTTCTTTATACGAGTCACATTCGGACGGAGCAACGGGGGCAGGGAGAGAACTTATGACCTGAGTTTGACCCAACACAGATACTCAAACTGTGGTTGTGTAACAGGTAGGATGTTAGAGATCTAGTGAACTCTAGAAGGTTCCTCTCAAGAACATAAAGACGGCAAATCACCTGACAGGGCTGTCGTGTTGATTAAATCAGCTACAAACATTTCAAGGAAAAATATGAAACAAAATGTTTTTGTAGTAACAGAAAAAATAATGTCACTGTCTTCTGTCTTGCAGTGTCATTTGAACCTAATAAGGCGTATAATATAATATAATATGCAGCAACCGCATTTCCCATTTCCAAATTTGGTATGCAGCAAAGTACCATACGCAAGCATTGTTGGGGATTATTTGACAGTAGGGTTTCCTTAAGATCCTCAAGGAGCTGGCAGAAACGTGGTGGAGGACAGGACAGAAACGTGGGTGGAGCCTAGGACAGGACGTTCTAGCCAATTGGAAAGGCCTCAAACAATCACAGAGGACAAAATATCCATACTCTCTATCCACTGTGCCATCTGTCTCAACTGACTACCATGACCTCCAGCAACCTTGCATCTATACATTTTCGAGTGGAGAACAAGGATGGAATATCAAGAAATGCTGCTGCTGTAGTGGAACCAAGTTTCAGTTCAGATACTGTATACAGGTGTCATTTTTATTGTCTAAAATGTTCTAAAAAAAAGCTAAAAGGCTAATGAGACAAATGTTGTAGCAAGAGCTGCCACACATTCTACAAGTTGTAATGGATTGAAAAAGATAACTTGGTGTTGAACTACCATGTATAATAACCAGGTTTGGGTCTGAAGCTATAAAGCATGGTGGTACATCCAACCATAACCATAGAGGTCAGCCTATATGAATGACTGTCAGTGGTGGGTGGCAGAGATCAATTGCATTCATAAACATAAAGACCCTTTGGTCAGTTCTAGGGGAAAAGCTCTAAGAACGCAGCAACATCTTCCACCATATTGATAATGTTGTTGTTACCAGCGTCCAATCGATAGTAGATACAGGACCACCTGAGTGAGTATGAATTATGTATATCCTAGCTGAGTGAAAACTTCATCTGAGTATTGATCTGTTTCTCAGAAGAGCCTGGCTGCTCGCCAGGTTTGGCATCAGTGCTATAACTGGATCACATTATGTAGTAGTAAAAGCACCCATTTTTACCACCCAACAAAAAGGAAAAAAACGTGTACATGTATTGGTTATTGGTTACTATTAGTTAAGCCGTACTAAACCAGCCATGGTATGCATTAGATAACCCAAAACAACTCAGTTATTACGTCAAAAACATCTTCAGAAAAAATCGTCAAAAGTATTAAACATGTTGTTTCATGTGGGAATCAGTGAATGCAGCCTGCAGGTTTTCTGGCCTCGTTTTCCAACCTCAAAAGAACATGGTTGTTTGTATGAAATCCAGATGGAGGGATGCCAAGTATGCCAGCTTGCTACAACCACCAGGAGTGATCTGTACAAATGGCTCCAAGAGGGGTTCTTCATTTTTCCATGTAGGGCAGGGGTGTCAAACTCGGGGCAGGGGTGTCAAACTCGGGGCAGGGGTGTCAAACACGGGCCCGCGGTGTAATTATAATTGGCCCGTGAGATAATATAAAATGTCTATTTGAGCTGGCCAGCCGGTAACGCATGCACCGCTAATACTACAAATCCCAGAATGCTCTGCTAGTGCCTTGGCGCGTCAAGACCCGCAAGCATCCCCTCCTCTGTTTACATTCATTCGCAACCTCATCCGACCAGTCAGTCACACTACCTCGGGCAGATGGAAGACACCCCTCTCAAAAAATGGCCAAACAGAAGGTGGAAAACAGGAGCTTTCTAGACAGGTGGGAGACAGAATATCTGTTCACGATAAAACGCGATAAAAATGCATAAAAACGCAGATTTCTCCCGCCGTGTTCCCAAATGCACAGTTTGCTGAAAAAAATCAGCGCACTCAGCGCCGAGTTTACCCGGCGATTTGCCGACTTTGAAGAACAGAAATGTAGATTTGAACTGCTCAGTAATCCGTTTACAATTGACGTAGAAAGCGCACCAACCAACCTCCAAATGGAGCTGATTGAACTACAGCGTAGTGACACGCTCAAATCAAAGTATGACACTGGGAGCTGCAGTTTCCAGTTTTCTTTAGGCACTTTTCCTTGCTTCTCTAGGACATGGACTTGAATTGTTGGATTTTCATTGAAGGAAATTATCCTCATTATTGTTATTTTTGTTGTTGTTGGCCTGGGAAAAAAAGATGAAAAGGCTACAGATGGAGAAAGAGGCATAATAATATTATTTTTATTTAAGAAATGAATGCCACTGATGGTGTCTTTTATTTGAAATTTGATTTCTCAGGTGTTTATAGTATTAAGCTTTGTTTGTTCCAGATTCAGTGTTTAAGTAGGCTAAAACTTAACGTTGTTCCCATATGAAAAGGTTCATTATTGGGAAAGCATGCTTTTTTCCAATAAATATGAAATCTGACACGCGACTTTGTCCCAGTTTTTAATTTTGGCCCACTGTGTATTTGAGTTTGACACCCCTGATGTAGGGGAACCCTTAGAAGAACCCCTTTGGGAAGAAAAATGTCAAATTAAGGACCACCTGCGTATAGATGCATGTTGTTCCTAATTGCCTATGGAGGTTGTGTGGCATAAAGCCTTGGGATGACAAATTAGTGCTCAGCTGGGGGTGAGGAAAATGTGGAAAAGGTTCCCCAGGACCCCCTGGAGACCAGGGTTTAAGGTCACTCAGTCCACTGTGCCCCTCCGCTTCTGTCCCTTTACGCCAGTGCATGCAGCCACCACCCCCTAAGCTAACCAGTACATAAACCACTACATCCAACACATTGTCCAACACATCGTTTTTGTCTGTTTGCTTTTGTTTTGCTTATCAGTAGAGCCAATTCCATTGCTTTTTGAAGTCATAGAGTAGTGGAAGTATAGCAAAACAATGCAGTGTGGCTATACATAAAATGTCATACATATACATAAACAATCTTTCAAATGTCAATACATTGTTATATCATTCTTATGCAAAAATCTATATGGATAAAGACAGTGTTCACTGAGGGTAACCAAACATGTACAAACTAACTAGCTACTTCCTACTATTCCGACCAGGAGAGGCTAGTGGAGGTAGAAACCAGAAGACAAGCTCATTGTAATATTGTAATATCTGATTTCTACATCCACCAGCTTCCCCTGATTCCCATGCATACTGAATGTGAATGAAAACATGTATTCCATACACTACATAAATAGAGACCTTATTGCATAATGGAAAGACAACAAGGAAAGACGGATGGACAAAGAGGGGCTATGTTGCTCCCAGAGGCGATATAAACATGTTACGCTGTTAACAGAGGCGATATAAACATGTACTCTGTTAACAGAGGCGATATAAACATGTACTCTGTTAACAGAGGCTATATAAACATATATAAACATGTACTCTGTTAACAGAGGCGATATAAACATGTACTCTGTTAACAGAAGCTATATAAACATGTACTCTGTTAACAGAGGCTATATAAACATATATAAACATGTACTCTGTTAACAGAGGCGATATAAACATGTACTCTGTTAACAGAAGCTATATAAACATGTACTCTGTTAACAGAGGCTATATAAACATATATAAACATGTACTCTGTTAACAGAGGCGATATAAACATGTACTCTGTTAACAGAGGCTATATAAACATGTACTCTGTTAACAGAGGCTATATAAACATATACTCTGTTAACAGAGGCGATATAAACATGTACTCTGTTAACAGAGGCTATATAAACATATATAAACATTTACTCTGTTAACAGAGGCGATATAAACATGTACTCTGTTAACAGAGGCTATATAAACATGTACTCTGTTAACAGAGGCTATATAAACATATATAAACATGTACTCTGTTAACAGAGGCTATATAAACATGTACTCTGTTAACAGAAGCTATATAAACATGTACTCTGTTAACAGAGGCTATATAAACATGTACTCTGTTAACAGAGGCTATATAAACATGTACTCTGTTAACAGAGGCTATATAAACATATATAAACATGTACTCTGTTAACAGAGGCTATATAAACATATATAAACATGTACTCTGTTAACAGAGGCTATATAAACACATACTCTGTTAACAGAGGCGATATAAACATGTACTCTGTTAACAGAGGCTATATAAACATGTACTCTGTTAACAGAGGCTATATAAACATATATAAACATGTACTATGTTAACAGAGGCTATATAAACATGTACTCTGTTAACAGAGGCTATATAAACATATATAAACATGTACTCTGTTAACAGAGGCTATATAAACATATATAAACATGTACTCTGTTAACAGAGGCTATATAAACATGTACTCTGTTAACATTTATATCGGCTCTGCTGGTCTCTGACAGGGACATATTGCAGGTGGAAAAAGCGCTAAGCACTGAACTGAGTAGAATCTGCATCTGGCTAGCTGACAATAAACTATCAATACACCTAGGTAAAACTGAAACCATCCTATACGGATCCCCATCTAAACTCAGAAAGGCTGTACATTTCAAAATAAAAGTGGGTAACATTAATATCACAAGAAAAGAGGATATTACATACATGGGCTCCATCTTAGAGGCAAATCTTTCCGGAGATAAAATGGCAGCAAAAGTAATCAAAAAAGTGAACCATAGAACTAGATTCTTGTACAGGATATCCTCACTTGTCAGTAAAAACACACTGAGGACCCTATCAGGAGCTCTCATTCAATGTCACTTCGACTATGCCGTAACATCATGGTACTATAGAACCACAAAGGCCCAAAAAACAAGACTCCAGACAGCCCAAAATAAACTGGTTAGGCTTCTGCTAGGCCTCAACCCTAGGACACATCTAACCGCTGCTCATTTTTTGAGCCTTGATTGGCTACGAGTAGTTGACAGAGTGCAGCAGCTTGCACTGGGCCTGGTCTTCAAGATACGCTACACCACAAAGACACCCAAGTACCTGTCAACATACTTCCAAAAAGTGAACAACGTCCACACATACAATACCAGAGGAAGCTCCACGAACCACGTTCAACCGCGTTGCACCACAAACAAGGGGTTAAACTCGTTTGCAAACTATGCAGTAAAAATGTGGAACGCCCTTCCTATAATCTTAAAGGAGTGCAAAACACTGCCCACCTTCAAAACCACTCTCAAAAAACATTTACAGGAGGCTGCAATCCGTAACTGGACCCTCTAAATCAAAAATCAGATTAAAAGACCCGAACTACCCACTGTACATACTTTGTGTTTTGTCCCCCGCCCCCACCTGTGGTGTATGTCCCCACCTGTCCTACCCGCTGTACATACCTTATGTTTTGTTGTATTGTTCTTCCCATGATGGATGTATGTTTATCTTGTAGATAGTACTAGTTATTTGTCTGTATTATCTTGTAGATAGTACTAGTTTTTTTGTCTGTCTTACATGTAACGATGAATTGAGAATCAAGGACCCCAATTGAAATAAGCCAGTGGCTTTCTTGGGTTTTTATCCTGTTAGTTGACCTTGTATGTAATATGTACTTTCATGTACCTACTTCTGCAAATCTTCTAATAAAGTTTTCAATCAATCAATCAATAAACATATATAAACATGTACTCTGTTAACAGAGGCTATATAAACATGTACTCTGTTAACAGAGGCTATATAAACATATATAAACATGTACTATGTTAACAGCGGCTATATAAACATGTACTCTGTTAACAGAAGCTATATAAACATGTACTCTGTTAACAGAGGCTATATAAACATATACTCTGTTAACAGAGGCGATATAAACATGTACTCTGTTAACAGAGGCGATATAAACATGTACTCTGTTAACAGAGGCTATATAAACATATATAAACATGTACTCTGTTAACAGAGGCGATATAAACATGTACTCTGTTAACAGAAGCTATATAAACATGTACTCTGTTAACAGAGGCTATATAAACATATATAAACATGTACTCTGTTAACAGAGGCGATATAAACATGTACTCTGTTAAGAGAAGCTATATAAACATGTACTCTGTTAACAGAGGCTATATAAACATATATAAACATGTACTCTGTTAACAGAGGCGATATAAACATGTACTCTGTTAACAGAGGCTATATAAACATGTACTCTGTTAACAGAGGCTATATAAACATGTACTCTGTTAACAGGGGCGATATAAACATGTACTCTGTTAACAGAGGCTATATAAACATATATAAACATGTACTCTGTTAACAGAGGCTATATAAACATATATAAACATGTACTCTGTTAACAGAGGCTATATAAACATATACTCTGTTAACAGAGGCGATATAAACATGTACTCTGTTAACAGAGGCTATATAAACATATATAAACATGTACTCTGTTAACAGAGGCGATATAAACATGTACTCTGTTAACAGAGGCTATATAAACATGTACTCTGTTAACAGAGGCTATATAAACATGTACTCTGTTAACAGAGGCTATATAAACATATATAAACATGTACTCTGTTAACAGAGGCTATATAAACATGTACTCTGTTAACAGAGGCGATATACACATGTACTCTGTTAACAGAGGCTATAAACATGTACTCTGTTAACAGAGGCTATATAAACATGTACTCTGTTAACAGAGGCTATATAAACATGTACTCTGTTAACAGAGGCTATAAACATGTACTCTGTTAACAGAGGCGATATAAACATGTACTCTGTTAACAGAGGCTATATAAACATGTACCCTGTTAGCAGTGGCTATATAAACATGTACTCTGTTAACAGAGGCTATATAAACATATATATATATAAACATATATATATAAACATGTACTGCGTGACAGTCTCGTCCACAATGTCGTTACCCCTCAAGATGTGTCTTCCCCACCCCTGTTTCTACACATTCTACACCAGTCCATTAGTAGGTCAATGTTTGTCCTTGCAGACAAAGAACGCAATTCAGGACTACGTGCAGGAGTGTTTGAGCTCAGCCTTCTTTGGTCTGATTGGCTGTTGCTCTCAATTTGTGTGATCAGAGGTTGGGTCGGACATGAACAGTGTATGTCGTTGTTGTATTTATTTCCTACCGTATTTACCACAATAAACTGCCACAGCTATCCGTGAGGCGGGACGTGAGGCATTGACTCCCTTAGGCAGCTAGTCAAATGGATTATGCTGCTGAATAATTTGTTAGGGATGGGGAGGTTTGAAGAATGTAACTCATTTGAATAATGTATGACCCTCTTTGGTAAATCATGTCAAAAACTAGACATTGCCTAACCCAAATGTTGGACACTTTGGTTAAAATGTAAAACGACAACCAACACAAAGACCTCATGGAGATGTACTTAACCAGCATGTTAACTCTAAATATCAATAATTAGCAGATAAGTACAAATACATATGTGACAGGGTCTGGTGAAAAAGTCCTCTTTTTTTTTCTTCCAGATTATGAAAGTGAAGATTGTAAGCTTTCAAATGATGTGTCATACATTGACATCATAGTTGAAGAACATGCTTAATTGAATGTTGGTACACCTCAAATGGAGAATGGGAGAAACTCGCTCTGAATCAAAACACGCAGTAAATCTAATTCACAAATGCTAAGTATTTAGTGATCCTAAAATTGTTGTTTGTTATATCGAGTGCGCTCTTCAACACTTCAATTTTGGTAATATTATGCACTTTTTTAAAGAAAAATGCTTTTAGCTCACTTGCGCGACTTGAGAATTGCTGACATGCGACCAGACCGTGTCATGTTGTCCATAGCGAGATTCCACCCAGCAACGTGCAGGTTCCATCTTCCATATTCACCTGCCAGTACAACTATCTGCGTGAACCAGGACACGCAATTGGGAATGCGCTATATCGCATATTTACCCAACAGACCAGTCAGTGTCCTGTGTTCTAGTGTCAGAGCGAGTTAGCGATGAACATAGCTATAATACAACATGATTTCTCAGCTGTCTCAAGGCTGACTGAAAGAGGCAGATGATAAACACTTCTTGCTAATCTAATGTGGTCTGAGATCCTGATGAGCGAATATCTAATTAAGCATTCAGCAAAGCAACCACTGGCCAAAGGGCAGGATCTACGTGAGATGGTGGAGGCAACACTCAACATCCAATTTCACTTCCGAATGTGAGTTACTGTATATAGAAAGACATGTAATAATATCAAGTTCCTTTATGTTTCTTTATGGCCACAACACATTTTGACATTTACAACATTTCAGAAAAAGTCATTTTCAGAGAGGCAATGTGAGAAGAGCAAATCAAATCAAATCAAATCAAATCAAATCATTGGCTGGATTGATACATTGACAAACCTACATACAAAAGCCTCACGGGCAAAATTGCACTTCCATTTGAAAGTCTGTACCATGGACGATATTCTCTGAAAACACTATCGAGGGACCTCATCTGTGTGCCACTCTATCTAAGGTCCTGAGTGCAAGGGATGGGGCAGTAGAGAGTGGGGGGAGGGGCAAGGGCATTAGGACTTCCCCCAACTGACACCCAATGAAGATTCAATCTGTTCCACGGCCAGGCCAACCCTATAAAAGGTCATCATAGGCCACAGCCTATTTCCAGTAGACAATTTGCCACATCTAAGGCTGTCAGGGGGGGAATTGACAGGAAGGCCTATGAATCTACTTTTATGACCCATAGTCATTCATCTAATTATTCCAAATCAGGAAGTTGATTTAAGAATGCATTGACCTCTGGACAAAGTGCACCCTTGGTGACAAGTAAATCCACAGCAGCCTGTGTACAATGTATTATATACAAGGCAGTAAGGCAGCAAGACCTGGCAGTATCTGAGGCTTGGATTGGGCCAACAATTGCTTTCCTCAGAGACCGGAGAACAGGAAGTGGTCATGAATTGAGAATGAGCAGGTTTAAATTGTTGATACTGGATATAGCTTTTCATTACTATCTAAAACGGACATATCAAATTCACTCAAATGACTGAGAACTTGTTTGGCCGATTTCTTGCACAAAACCACATTGGTTCATGTGTCTTGTGATTCATAGTAATTAGACACATATTTTTCTCATCTCTTTTTTTCAGGGTATTCAGTTCTCATATTGGATGTTTCCATAACAAGCTGATGCAGTGATGAAGATGTTAAGCAGCACATGCTCTGCTTCACGGCAAACATCACATCTCACACATGTTGAACAAATGTGCATACAGTCTAGAATATTTACAGCTATTCCTATCACAGTGGATACAGTACTTACCACCTAGGGCTTGCTTCATAACAAAATCCATGGTTCCTTCTGATTCTTAGCGTCGTCTTAAAGCCAACTTTGCACGTAGCCACCCTTTGGATACCAGATCGCTTCCGTAGTCTGAATGCGAATATTTATCCCCACTTTAACTCTTTATAACCTGAGGAAAACCTGAGGAGGAAAGAGAAGAGCAACAATGAACGTCATGGATACCATCTGCTACAAAGGAAAACACATCCATGAAAAACTGTTTCATGGAGCACGTCAATTGGGGTTATGTTAGGATATATATTTTTCAAAGGTTTTATTGTTCATTTCTTCTAGCACCAGGGCTAAACGTATATAATATCATGTAAAATCTGAAGTGAACAACCTTGCCTCAGGAGTTAGGTCCAACTGATGCATTACTCTACGTGTAATTTTCAATAAATATACCAAGTGTGCATTAGAGAACTTCTCTCCTCTTTCTTGGGGCAGTCGACAAAAGAACCGGATCTGATTTTGTTTCTAACAGTTATGGCCAGATATGGTGGAGGCCAATGGGGTTGGACGTGTGGATCCTCCGTCTGCATCATAGCCTCATCATGATGGTGGGAAGGGACAGAGGAACCTGCTTAAAGTCCCACTCTGATTCCCACATCGACAATCCCATTTCTTGCAGGCACCTCGATCAATACTAAGGGTGCATATCTCAAGTCAGTCCATGTATCTATTCTGTGACACAATACCCATTGATTCATTATTAGCATTTGACACGTTTTTGTTAACTGGTCATAAATGTTTCATTCTAGGTTCCATGGTGTGGTTCTGGGTTATATTATCCATACCTACAACTTCAAAGAGGTTTCTGATACATGTCAAAACGGACAACTGAGCAAAAAAGCTTCACTAGTTCACCGAAAATACATTTTTACAATACTGTGTGTTGCGACAGGCGTGGGGGGTGGGATAAAAATCCATTTAGGACTGTGACTGTGTGCTCCAGGGGGTAAAGCACCTCATCTCCATAAACACACAGAGAGGCATGATGAGCTCAATCAAGAGCTATAGAGACATTATTCTATAGTGCAGTGCATTAGCGCTAGCTACAGCACAATTCATCTGGGTGAAATATATCCATAAGGAGTATATTACTGGAATATTACAGTAGAAATGTTATTAGCTAAATCAAAATAGACAGACTTAAGTGTTAAAAAAAACAAAAACATTACTGTATATGTTTGCCTGTTGAAACAGCCTCACAGGTCTAAAGAGGCATCAACAAAATCTAAGTGCAACCCATTATTTAGAATTACACTGAAATAAGTGTGGTTAGTTTGGGGGTTTAGGTATCTTAAAGGTAGACTCTGGGATATGATGTCGATGGGAAAAGAGCGGAATGACACTACTAGAGATCATTTCAAAAAGGAAACGATCAAACAAGAGGAGGTGATCAATTCCAGTACGCATACCATGCCAGTACACATGCACCAACGTCTTACGAGTGCCTACAGTTGTTCACATCTTTACCTACAACAAATATCTTTGGTAAGAGTTACTGTGACTACCTGGCATCATGTGATATCCCAGAGTCTACCTTTAACACCATGGCTTTTCATTAAGGAAACAAATATGAAACATGTGCAGTTTTCTCTCTTTACCAAAGAATTTCAGTGCAAGAAAATGAAGAATAATACATATCTGAATCACATGATTTGCTCTGCACACAACATTTATGTAAAGTATGTAAGTATGTAAACTCAGCATAAACATTACTCTGCCCTTTTCCACAGAGAAGCCAGCTTGAATCGTTCATGTGAACTAGGCCACTATCAGTGTGACTTCCCATCTACTACTCCAAAATGGTTTATTACCGAGCAATGACATTTGAAGTGGACACAGTCCGTCATCAAATAAAGCTTTGATCATGTTTTATTTATGCGGATATACAATATGCACCTAATATCTGATATAAAGGCAATGTGTCCGAAACATGCAAAGCTCCACATGCAACAACACAAGAGCGAACAAGGACAAGACTTCAGAGGCGAAGATAAGCATGCTAAGCATCCAAGGTATTGTGTATGGTAGAAAAGAACAAAAGTAAAAGCACTTACCATATGATGTGACAATAATTATATGGACCCAGTGTTTCAAGCAAACAGTTTCCACTGTCTGTTATATACCACTAAACAAACTTGGTGTTCATAGATTCACTGATTCCCTCCTGCACATTGATGGCAACATCTCTCTCTCATTCCCCCTTTCTCTCTCTCTTTCACTCTCTGTCTCTCTCACTATCGCTCTCACTCTCCCTCACTGACACGTCATTATCTGAACAGTCTCTCTCTCACTCACACACACACACACACACACACACACACACACACACACACACGCACACACACATAGACAGCAGCATTGATTGATTGACTGAGTTTGATTGATGCTGACTTCTCTGGTTTCGAAACAGATGAACATTAAGAGCATTACAGAGCTGCTCTTGTCCGATGTACTCTAAAATCACATCTATCCCAAAATGAACTTGACAAGCATTAGCATTTTCAGAGATGTTTTCTTTTCAAAAGCACTGACAATTATAAGTTGATTCATTCCTCTGTGTTCAAAAGCCGCGGTTCAAATGAGTTGATGACTACCTCCCCCAGCCTCCACTGCTGTATACATACCGTAGCTATTTTGTCCCCACTCAGGAGGTCTTGCCTTTCATTGCTTACTGATGAAACCCTGCATGACCTTGTGGGCTTGCGATAGGATGCACTGTCAACCTATTGCGTACACCCCTATTACTGTGAGCATTCATGCCATTCACAAAAGAGTAATAATATACAATTGCAAAAACATGACACAGTTCCTAGTTGTGAGAAGACCAAGGAGACTCACAGTAGCATGTCCCCAAGCATACCCAACTCCTCCACTTCTCCTCCTCTTCCAACTGCTATTTGATGGGGTTTTAAACCTTACATAACTTCCTTTTCAGTTGGAGCCAACTACAGTAGCTACATAACTCAAGGGCATCCTGTTTTCACAATGGAGACTACATTGCTACTGATGCACGGTGCAGAATAATGTTATCTAAACCGGACACTCAA
This sequence comes from Nansenia antarctica, assembly GCF_963989245.1. Classification (NCBI taxonomy): domain Eukaryota; kingdom Metazoa; phylum Chordata; class Actinopteri; order Argentiniformes; family Microstomatidae; genus Nansenia; species Nansenia antarctica. Next base: position 28,968,977 of record NC_137688.1, read on the forward strand.
ACCAATTCATTGGAGTTGTTTCCACATGGTGATCTTGACACGGTGGTGGAATTGGAATGAAAGTGTCTCAGGAAATAAACGTGAGTCTATTACATGTAGCAGGCAGAAGGAGAACCCTACTAACATAACCCCCAAGAAGATGGAAAAGCTAACACAGTGTAAATGATGGAACAGCATTGCCTAATGGCATACTGGATACTCCAAGTACATATTCTATCCATTCGATTCCTATATTCTTAAATGTTTCTAATAATCATGGACAAATGCTGTTTTGGTAAAGTAGGCTATGTATTAGAGCAGCCATTCAATTGGTAGAACTACTACTTCTGTATATGATATATGTGGTTGCAAAGGTCACAATGATTTGTTCATAATAGGGTGATACACTGCAAGGTGTTGTAAGGTAATAAAGCGGCATGTTTAACATTAGTATGGGCCACAAATTAAAATTATCATTTTTGTTCTCCTTGTTGCACATAAAACTGTTTCGAGGACAGCTGTTTAAGTGTGATTTGTGTCATCGGCTGCATCCATACCCCCTGTAGGCAAGCTACCTTTTTAACCAAAGTTGAACGATTCAGGCAGGCAAAGCCCTAACCCTGGGACTGGAAAAACCAATGGACAAAGATAGATCCCTGACTTGGTGCCACTGCCAGCTAGCTATGGCTTGAACAACTATCAGGCATCATTTACTATGGCTTGAACAACTATCAGGCATCATTATGGCTTGAACAACTATCAGGCATCATTTACTATGGCTTGAACAACTATCAGGCATCATTTACTATGGCTTCAACAACTATCAGGCATCATTTACTATGGCTTGAACAACTATGAAGCATTGAAGAGCTACGATCGTTTCCACGGTCAAATTGACTCACGTTGAAATGTTATAAATCACTACTTTGACGTGGTTTTCTACGTACGACACGGGTAAGATCAAATTTGATCCAAAGTACTTTCTATAAAAGAGGCCCCTGCACTCAGATTCTGTCCTTCATCCCACCACTTTACAGTCCTGCCATAATTTATTCATATGGTTCTATGGTGATAAATGATGCCCATAGCTCTCTTGCCAGAAGGAAAAGGTTACATGATTCCATTACTTTTTTTCTTTTGAAATGATCAGCTTGGGCTATTTAAGAAAACCTGATCTTTTAGCAGCTACTAAGAATGCATGGATATAGTACGTTAATAACTATATTTGGATTAATAAAGATTAATCAACTATAGGTATGACTATGACTTGATTTAGGATAGGCGGGAAGTGTATTTTTTGTAAATGGCCATCTTTGAGGCCATCTCTGTGATAATTTCTGTATGATTCCAATACCTTTTTATCTTCAAAATCGCCAAATCTGAACTGCTGAAAATACAGGGAGACGAGAGGTGCGGCATCGACAAGCTCAGCCTCACCTGATTGTGCCCCTCAGTAACTGGATGCAGCGTTGGAGGGCAATAAGCGTGTGCCGGTAACAAACATGAAAATGCAATGAAAAGCATGTGCCTCCCTAACCATAGACCTCACCGCACGTCTGTAATGCAGTACGTCTGTAATGTAGTACATCTGTAATGCAGTACGTCTTTAATGCAGTACGTCTTTAATGCAGTACGTCTTTAATGCAGTACGTCTGTAATGCAGTACGTCTTTAATGCAGTACGTCTGTAATGCAGTACGTCTGTAATGCCGTACGTCTGTAATGCAGTACGTCTTTAATGCAGTACGTCTGTAATGCAGTACGTCTGTAATGCAGTACGTCTTTAATGCAGTACGTCTGTAATGCAGTACGTCTATAATGCAGTATGTCTTTAATGCAGTACGTCTGTAATGCCGTACGTCTGTAATGCAGTACGTCTGTAATGCAGTACGTCTTTAATGCAGTACGTCTGTAATGCCGTACGTCTGAAATGCAGTACGTCTGTAATGCAGTACGTCTGTAATGCAGTACGTCTGTAATGCCGTACGTCTGTAATGCAGTACGTCTGTAATGCCGTACGTCTGTAATGCAGTACGTCTGTAATGCAGTACGTCTGTAATGCCGTACGTCTGTAATGTAGTACGTCTGTAATGCAGTACGTCTGTAATGCAGTACATCTGTAATGCAGTACGTCTGGTACGTCTGTAATGCCGTACGTCTGTAATGCCGTATGTCTGTAATGTAGTACGTCTGTAATGCAGTACGTCTGTAATGCAGTACGTCTGGTACGTCTGGAAGTAATCGTTCCAACTTTTGAAAACTTTGCAACGGGAAAATAAAACCGTCCGGGGAGGGTCTTCTACAGACAGACACCTCTACTGACAGGGTGCCTGAGAATGTAGGTGGAAATTGCAGGAAATTGGAAAATTGGAAATTGCACTCTCTATAAATTAAAATAAATCTCTACTGCAGACAGCGAACATGGGCAAGTCTCTTGGAGTTAGCAACTTCTTTTCTGTCAGGGACGTCGCCCATTTGATGATACATTTGAAAGACGAATAATGACAGGCAGATTTCCTGAGCGTGCATATCCCTCCCCGTCCGTCTACTCAGTTTGAAGACAATAAGCCTCAAGACAGTATGCCAGGAGAACGCGTCTGGCCCCGCAAGACTTAGTAAATGGTAACTCTCCAGAGCTCCAGAGGACCACTGACCCGTACTCTCTACTTTTTAGTACATAGCCGCAGGAAAGGGAGTAGTGGTTACACAGTTCTCTTCTTGCTGAGGGACACAGATGAAATTTCCTTAAAGCTGATAGCAAATAAGAAGCAACTACTGCGTAATGAATGGAGAAAAGCACCAGAGGGTGTTTTCTAGACAGATATATTACAGTAAGAGTACCATCTGGTCAAAACTACAAAACAATGAAATAGATATGATGTTGAAAACGAACAAAAGGACAAACCCACATCCCATCGATTAAACATGGAAGACATAAAGATATAAAAGACAAGTTGATTTAACTCTTCAACTTGTACAAAAACAAGTGACATTTTCATAGTCAATTCACACAATAAGCCTTTGGAAAAAAAAGGCCTGAAAAAGACACAGGCAAATATTTTCTGGCTGACATGTGTACCCAGCATACACACCAGAGGAGGACGGATGCTCATTGAAATGGAATGAGGCATGGTATCAATGCATGAAACAGAATGAGGCATGGTATCAATGCATGAAACAGAATGAGGCATGGTATCAATGCATGAAGCAGAATGAGGCATGGTATCAATGCATGAAACAGAATGAGGCATGGTATCAATGCATGAAACAGAATGAGGCATGGTATCAATGCATGAATCAGAATGAAGAATGGTATCAAACACAAGCTTGATACCATTTCTCATTCCATTCCATGCATTACAATGAGCCTGATCGCTACCTCCACCAGCCTCCACTGCTGCCCATGGCATATCATACTGTAATTTAAATGGTAGAAATGCTCTGTGACATTTTGTTCAAGCTTGATATTTCTCCATTTACATTGTCCATTATGCCAATGGAGATAACGGTAACAATGTTATGTAATATGGGGGTCCAGAATCTGCCAGTTTACAATATTGTTTGCTGAATCTGTCCATGATTATATGAGTATCATGACTATGATACAAACCAATCAGTTGAAACTCCATAGGAAAAGAAGACACATCTCTGCTTATTATACTGTTACATATCTCTGCTTATTATACTTGTACAGGCTATGGCTGTAAGAGATGATGGGCAATGGAGAAAATGGAATTGGATTATGTATTGTGCACAAAGCCATTTTCCTGCGGTTGGATGGAGGGGAGAGGGACATTATTCTATAGTCGGTCATTGAAGCGGCATTTCTTTGAAAGCACACTTGTTTATGTCAATGTGGGGGAGATGGAGATGGAGGGAGATTCTTCCTGCAGGCCTTATCAGTGGCATAATATCAGAGGGGAAGACAAAACAGCAGGCAGTAGCACTTGGTTTATGAATGTAATCACCAATGACAATAAAACAAAGATTTATAACTGCAAATAACACTTCCTGTAGAATTGTCAAAAGTGCAGTACGAATTGACCTGACAATGTTAGCATCTGTGATGTTGGCGTAGTTGGCCGCAATACTGTTTATAAACCTCCACTGTTTTTACAACTTAACAACCCTTAGAAAACACAACTAAATAATGTATGCAGTGTTGAATACTGTAGCTTACCCAGTGGCATCAGTGATACTGTATATGTCCCTGGAAATGTCTGGGTTAAGAGGTCTCTGGGACCCGGCCAAGCACTAGTGATGTTGGGATTGTCTGTGTGCAAGGGAGGGGGATGGGAGGGGAGGGGAAGGGGTAATTAAGTTACACTCAATATAGCTCTTCCGCCTTCACAAAGTGGATCCGACATTGAGTACAATTGATGATTAGATCCAAATACAGGGCTGGGCAGGAGCAGGACATCCATCAGTTCTGGTAGCAGGACACGACACAGCAGCAGACCTCACAAGACCTTGCAATCAGTACTTGTATCGTGGATAACGCAACCATATATATCAATTGTAACTACTATGTATTATGATGTAAACCTACCCATGTAACTACCATGTAACTATAGTAGGTTTAGAAAAAGTCGGAACCTAAATTAAATGCAGTTATGCGCACAAAATGGCAAATCATGTGACCCATGACTATACAATATGATTTACTAATGAATTTGAAGAGGATTTTGGATCACAGCTTATAAAACATGCTACATTGGGAGGAATGGGATACACTTCATAAGGCTCATTATTACTGCAGTTATAGCAGAATGATTGCAGAATCAGTTTTAGTCCGATGCAATATGTGTCACGGCTTGGTGAAAAGGTCTGCATGCCGGGAATTGTGAAAACTTGCAATCGAGGCAAATAAGTGTTGTTGTGAAATACTTTTTTCCCGTTTTTTTGCATATGACGGAAATTGAAGCAATGAAGAACCCATGCAATACCATAACCAACAGTTTTACATTCACTAAATATCTACACTTTGTTAGCAAACGTGGGTGGGGGGCGTAAACTCGTATCTGTGTCGGGGCGTATCCGCTTCCCTTTCACCCAACCCACACCCTGATAAATAGCCATGTGCGTGTGTGTGTGTGTGTCTGTTTGTTGACAAGACGGACGCTGCCATCAATGACTGTATCCACACAGAAGGTTTTGTTGATGAACATACTATTCACGGGACTGAGGTCTGTTGATACACCTTCTGCTTTGTTTTTGGGTGAGTTGCATTATTTAGCTGTGTGTATGTTTACTAGGCTAACCAAACAAGTTTGTATGTTTTTTGCCGACACATCAACTGACAGAGTTGCATGCCATAGCCAAACGTGTTTTCTTGTTAACTATGAAGTGAGTAACATGCCATAGCCAAACTTGTTAGTTTGTTAACTATGTAATGAGTTACATGCTTTAGCCAAACGTGTTAGTTTGTTAACTAGTGTACTGAGTTACATACATTATTTACTAAGCTGTGTGAGTGTTTACTAGGCTAGCCACACAGGTGTTAGCTTGTTAGCTAGCTAACTAGCTTTGTTAGAGATATAATAGATTCTAGAAAAGGTAAATGCTTTTGTAATGAACGGTAATGTTGTGTGGAATTAAACATAATTATTCATTCACGAACTGCACATCACTCATATTTAGCAGCTTGATGTATGGATGCTGTATGCTGGAGAATGTTGCTGATTTGTAGATTTGCTGTAAAATAATACTGTGGATTGAAATGATTTCACTAGCCTACTTCTTTCTGTGCAGTATGTATATACAGGATGACTTCAACAAGTACAGTACACAATGTTCATGAGAGTCTATGTGAGTGGAAAGCATGTAAGCCCACACTATTGAAGTGTTCACACCTCTGACCTGAAATTTGTCTTACAGAATGACGAGGTGAGAGGTTCTGAGAGATGAGACCTTGATGTGAGTCACCAGCACTTCAGATATTTGTCATTGCCATTGTATAAGCAATTCTATTTTATGAACATAGTAGTATTTCGTAAAAACGGTGTGTTGGTAACAGTGGGCAATCATTTTAAATGTATTCTTCGATTTTTATTACAGCTTTGATGCCCAGATGGGATGGGAAGGAACTACACAAGTCCCACTAGATGCTTTATGGACTATTATGATATGTTCCTTGCAGTGGCACATTTCGACCAGCCAGCCCGCACACAGGCGTATATTCTCCTCAATCTAGTAGGATCAGAAGCTATTGAACGCAAGGGATCATTCGTATACTCTCTGTGTTAACTGTGTGTGTTAACAGTTAAAGCTTTTGAAGTGTTAACGTTTTGTAAATAAAAAGTTCTGTTGACAAAATTTTTAAATGTGTAGTTGTATTTTTAATAGTAACGTTTGTGTTCATGATTAGATAATTGTTCCAGTTTTTGTAATTGAAAGTTATTGTTAATAATGAAGACATTCCCAGCAAGCACAAATACGTTATAAAGACGTCATGATGACGCCTTTCAGAGACGTCCAGGACTAGGCCAGATCACATGTTGTTTAGGGGATTTTTATGACGTCTTGTCCAGGACATTATCTCAACGACTTTTTAATGACCCGAATACAACCGGCTGTTTTAGTTGACCAAAAAGACGTTATAAAGACGTCGTGTTGATGCCTTTCAGAGACGTCCAGAACTAGGCCAGATCACATGTCGTTTAGGGGAATTTTTTTGACGTCTTTCCAGGACGTCATTTCAACGACTTTCTGGTGACCAGAATACAACCGTCTGTTTTAGGTCACCAAAAAGTCGTTGATCTGACGTCCTGAAAACACGTCAAAAAAATCCCCTAAACGACATCTGTGATCTGGCCTAGTCCTGGACATCTCTGAAAGACGTCAACATGACGTCTTTATAACGTCTTTGTGCTTGCTGGGATATGAAGGGCCACACATGTTTCAGTGACACAACCAGACATATTACACTGGCAATTTCTGTCTTTTTACATATATTTAAAATCAACCAAATTGGCTCACTTAATTAAATATGAAGCCCAAAGTCATGTTACCTTGCAGTGGATCCTGCTGTGTTTTTAATTGACTTGGGCCTCTAGATGATCTGCTTCATTACATGCTTGATTGAACAATAATCTTTTTAGTCAGTGTGTGCTTTGCTTGATCCTCCTTGATGGAAACTGATAAAGGAGGATATTATATATGATATTATAATATGATATTATACTGATCATTCTGTTTACATTAGTATAAGTTGAATATAAACCTCAAGGAGTAGTCTACAGCAAAATCAGCCATGGTCTATTCATTGCCAACCTTACTTTTTACGGTCCATGTACCAAATGTTCACTTCTGTGAGGCTAATTTACAGGCTGTTAAATGCTATATTGTTAGATTAATGACATCCACAGATACAGCACTGCACCCACACTGCATCATAAACTGTGTACTATTCGCCAAACGACCTCCCAAGCGGACTTCCCTCCTACAGCACTTATTGGTTGAAACAAACAAGGTGGCTTTCTAGCAACAGGTGCAAGGGGTCGTTACCAGGACGACGGCTTGTTCCATCAGCTGGAGGCGGGGGGGAGGGGGGGTGAGCTGGCAGACCTGGTCAGGAGGAGGTGACTGAGGCAGATGAGGCAGCTGCCAGGGGCCAGAGACGGAGCGGTACCTTCTCCATTACCAGTCACCCCCGTGGGCACCCTCCCTCCCTCCCTCCCTGCTTGTCCAAACAGACAGATGAGGACATGACTCAGCAGTCATTTAGTCTCCCGTGAGGCACATTGTGGGAGGAGCTTATCAGCGCATGTTGTGACAGCAACAGGGAATCACTCTGGGGCTCATTCTCAGCTCTCGTTTAACAAAGGTTCCCAGGCACGTCTGGGTCTCTTAACGTCTTAAGTGTTTCCACAGTTTAATGTTGGATGAGTCGCTCTACTGTACATTGCTGCCTCGACACTAATTACGAAGCATAACTCTGTACAATTCTTTATGTAACAGCATATGTTTTTCAGTGGAGTTTAAATGTGACAATGGGGTTCAAGTGAGGGTCTCTTTCCGTCACTGGGAAGACCACTCAGCACCCGAGCGCAGTTCACAAGCCGCCTTCGTAACAGGAACACTTAAAACATCTTTCTGGCATTTTCAAAGTGCTCATTTGTTTGATGGAGTGGGTTCAACAAGACCACCAGGATTCTGTGGTCTTCTAGGGAGAGACGAGTGCTACTGTGACCTACAGAGTGAGGCTCCTGGTGTGTACTCTAGTTGACCTCCCACCAAGATGTGCCAAAGCAGAGTAGTGTTGTGATGGTTTGAGTCTCACTATGTGGTCCTGGGACACCCCCCCCCCCCCCCCCCCCCCGCTCCACCCCGTGGGGCCTAATTAGTTTCTGTCATAACGATGCATCCTCATCAGTAACAGCCAACAACAGTGTTTCTCTGTGCGCATTGAAAGCACAACTATGTGTGTGAGGGTGTTGACTCTTAGTGGATACAGTGATTAAGCGCTTTGCCCCCATCACACATAGACTGTGTGTGTGTGTGAGTGTGTGTGTGTGTGTGTGCGTACTCGTTAACATCCTCAGAGCCAGCATGAGGTTCTAAGAGCATTATCTACATACCATTTCAACTAGATTAGAGATTCTATCCAATCAGCCCCTTCTGACAACAACACAACTGGATTACGTGACAGCCACACCTAGAACTGCCATTATATCTATATGTCTTTCACAAAAATGTCCATTGTGTCACTAGAAAGCTACAGTACTGGTCACTATAGAGACGCACAATTACTGACTCAGCTGAGCAAGACTGTATGGAATATCATACAGCTGAACTAGGTCAAGCAAATATGATCTGTGATCAAGATAGCCTATAGGCTGAAACGCTATAGAGATGTTGGATGAGACATGTTGTCAGGTGTAGTGCTTTCAATTGCCAAAACAAAATGTGAATTTAAAGCACTATTCTATTTTAGACTTTCTATTTGAGATGAATTATAATAAAATGAAGAATGCTGATAATATCACTTGTTCTCATCATCATCATCCTTGGAATGCCCCTAGACATTAGTATGAATATTTCAAGGAGAGTGATGTTCAAATATTCAGCAGCAGGAGTCTGATCTGGAGCCTGGGCCTGGGGAGGAAGGTGACACATCCTCCAATCAAGATCTATTTTCCCATCAGGCGTTCACCTCATGTTTACTCCTTTGTCTCAGCCTCCAAAAGTGATAATTTGTAGGTAATTGTCAAGAAGTATCACTGTGCTGTACCTATAAATAATGATATGATATAAATAATGATATGATATACCGGTACACATAATGAAGAACAAAGAATCACAAACATGTTGATTGAGGTTATTTCGAGGGGATTATACATAATTAATGAAATAAATTCTCTCAGGTGCTCAGGCCCTGCAGGAAGGCCTCCCTCATACCACAAAATGAACTGAGAAATCAATCAGAAATCAAACAGCCCTGCCTACACGCATGTCATGTGTGGCCCAGTTTTGAAAAGACCATTCATCTTGTACCAACTGGGTGGCCAACATGCGTGTGTATAGCATCTTTCAGTTGCAGTTGCTTGAATCATCTTATTATTGTGATATCACCTGCTTATTATTTGAGATTTTGACCATTTAGGATGTTAGTTATCCACATGCTCTTAAAAGTGAATGGTGTGGACTCATTTATGACATCTTGATGGAGATGTTTTAACTATAATTCACATCATTGCAATACAGGCCAAACATATTGATATGGCCCAAAAGAAACAAGAGGAAATTAACAACAATTATATCAGAGGAACCAAATGTGCATTCAGTCAGATTGAATGACTTACAAATCATCTGCCGTTTCACAGAAGTAGGCATACATTGTATTTTTCTTGTCACATCATTGTAGGCACACACACACACACACACACACACACACACTGCGGTCTGCGTAAGACAACATGGTGAAAGCCTGAGAAAGCCAAGCCAGGAAATGATTCATACTTTTCACTCTTCAGCGATCCATTGTTAATAATCTGAGTGTGGAACAGGCAAGGATTGAACCCACAACGTTTTGCTCTTGAATACACAAGCTTACTCATTGAGGGACCATGGGTGCATGACTGGTAGTCAGATGATGCTTACCTGCAAACACCTTTTTCATCCGCCACATCCACTTCCATTGAATCCCTTTTCTGTGTCACCCCAACAGCCAGCTGAACTGACCATTGGATCAGAGTCACAGCACCATTGTAACAGTCGGGTATGAACCCACAACCATGCTCTGTAACTCAGCGTATTACGCAGTAAGCAAGAAACTAGTAAGCAAGAGGCAAGGACTATGATGCCTATAAGAGCTAACATAGAGTAGCTTGGCTTGAGAATGTTTATGCTTCAAGCCAGTACTCGGATGGAGAATGTGTGTGCTGGAACATCGGTTTGTTGTATTTTAAATAGTTGGGAGGCATAGAGTGTCCAGCTCTTTCATTTCATGAAACTGTCATAACCATTATCCCCCTGGTAATATCCTACTAGCATATGAGCAGTGACAGTGAACTATTCTCTGTAGATTAATTCCTGGTGTAATTGCTCAGTTTGCCTGCACTACTGGTGTTTGCATGTGCATAAGAGTTTCATCACGTGTGCACGCGCGCGCACACACACACACACACACACACACACACACACACACACACACACACACACACACACACACACACACACACACACATGCAGCTAATCAATGCAGCATCATTTAAATGATGTAAGGTCCCCGGCCGTTACCATTAAGATAGACAGACAGTCCTTTTCTATAGTATAGTAGCCTATATCGTAAACAAAAACATTTGGATAACACATCACATGACACAAAACTAGATGCATTAACAAGTTGAACCAATGCATATCAACATGTCTTCATCCCCAATAGCTTCCATCGAATTCCTCACTGTGTAATTCATGCAAACAACATATTCTGAACCATGAGTAAACACAGGCGTCTTTTGTTTCTCCTACTAGCTCTGTCGAAGACGCCGATATGGCGGTAAAATAGGCAAGAACGATGGTCACCTGGCAACTCGAGCGCTTGTCTTTCTCATTCAACATGGTGCTGAAACTAACAGCTCGCGCCCTAACCAGCGTGCAGCCCAACCCTCATCTCCATCGTCGACTTCACACCAGTGAAAACATGCTCAGTCTCCAGTAATAATCACCTGTTCCACAAAACGATTCTCCTAGATACAGTGTGTTCTATTAGTTGTATTACAAACCTTGAGCGTGTGGAGTGAATGAGGCGGCTGCTCGGTCCCCAGCCAGTCTGCATCTAGCCGACAGTGTCGTTTGATGCTCAGGCAACTGCGCTCTCCCCCTCTCTCCACCTCTCTCCCCCTCTCTCCCCCTCTCTCCCCCTCTCTTTCTCTCGCTACCGCCCCCCTCTCTATTCTCCACTCTACCACTTCAAGCTTCTCAAAAGACAGAGTACACATATCGCAGTGCACACAGCATGTTTATTTCCTATATCGTGAGCTTAGAATTATAAGGTTCTATCTCTGTTTAGGGTAGTTCAGAGATATTGAGCTTCAAAGTTTTTACATCCCATTATGTTTTGTGAGATGGAACCTTTGTATTTTATGAATTACTAACTTTAAAATGTCAACATTTAAAAAAAATAACACCACACAGGCATTAATAAACACCTAATGGATCAGATTATGTAAAAAAACTCAATTTTGACAAAAATGGAGATAGAACCTTATAATTATAATGTCACGATATGTCCTAGTCAACCTTGTGTACCTTTTTTTGCGTAGTCTCAAAGGGTTATATGGACATTAAGGTGTTAATTAGGTTTAATATGTCATTTTCATTGAATAATCTCAGGAGATTTAGGTATAGGCCTATAAAACCCAATTGGCCAAGCATATTGTTGCTGTTGTTTTTTCTCTTTGTGTTTATGTGTAAATGTGTGTACATTATGATGCATTGTGTTGTTGCTGGACTGAGATAATAGTACAACATATAGGATTGTATCGGGTATACAAGTGGTCATTATTGAATAGAAATGGTCAACCATAGAGACCAGAACAGTGTTACAGTAATAGAAGAACAGAAGAACAGAATATATCTCTCAATAGAATTCATTATTGATTCCAATGACACATTCAGGAGTGGAATTCAATTCAAATGGGTCTCCATGCTTTGAGACTTTACAGTTAATTCAATTGTCTATGTAAATGACAAGGGTATGAGCATCGATCGAATTGAGGCATAAAGAGCCAGTTTGTATGTCCCAGAATCATGGGACACTCCTTGAGTAAGAAATTCAGGATCTTCACTGAACATGCTTTCTAGTCAAGGGGTGGGCTTTTATAGATTACTATAATATTATTTATTTCCGTTATGAATGAATTACATTATGAATTTGCTATTTTCTTCAAAGATCCTTGTAAAATAACACAATATTTGCCTAAATTGTACTCTATTGTTAAAAAATGAATTTACCTAATGATCTAATGATGAGTGACACAGGGGTTGGTGAAAGACACAATCTTTTGGTTGGTTGTACACACACTCCATTGTGTGATGCTTTACCAAACTGTGTTTCACACTCAAGGCCACTAATTGCAAAGCTGTTGTTTAGCATCCATTGTGAGTCTTTCATTATTGCCCTCATTGATCAAGCCCTGAGCAAACACACTGAACAGGTGCCCTGGTTATCTAATACGATCGTGCCGTTTCCAAACAAGATAAAATATGAAAAAGCCAAAGCACACAAGGGGCATGGACGCTCCGTATCTCAGTCTTCATGTCAACGCAGGCTCATGACATCATGTCTATAGCAGAGGGACAATGAGAGAGAGGATTCCAATGGCGATTGGGTCAAGGAACAGTTTCCCTAAAATTCATTCCCCAGTGTACTACACATCTTTATTATAGACCATGTCACTGTAGTCATTTCACTTGGCAGAATCCATTTCAAGGTATAAATCCTCACACTTTTTCGAATCACCTTAATTAAAAATATATACTTGACCCATATATTTTGCAATGGTATCTAGTTATCTACAGCATTTACAGCATTTTTTTTTTTTTTTGCATAACAGGCTCAGTATTTGTGCATTATTGCCTACTCATGATGAGGTAATACCTATAATAAAGTAAATTATAGAAGTAGACCTAAAGCTATGCTAAGCAAGTCATTACTATGGCATTGCTTATTTTTTTATGTGAAAAGTTATGCAATGGTTTGTTAAATACGTAACATAAAGGGATAGTTCACTATTTCACGACTTATAGTCAGATAGTTCCTTACCTTGAAAGTAATCTATACCACACTTGTAAACCATGAATTCAGATGTTTAACGTGTTGTACAAATTAGGATAATTATAACCCTCCGCCATGACCTGAAACTGGAAAGTTGCAAATTAGATTAAACCTTCAGTATTGCTGTGCAAGTGCATCCAATTACACCTGAATTAGACACTAACATATTTTCCTTGCAAGTGGGTGTAGTCTTAAACCATCCAGACAAAACGCTGCCCAGGTAATAAACCAAGGAAGTTGTGGTAACATACAGTATGTTTAGATAAGATTAGATTAGATTATATTCCACTTTATTGTGATTGCACAGTGCAAGTACCAGACAACAACATGCAGTTTAGCATCTAACCAGAAGTACAAATAGTGATATAGTGCAAAGACATGATAGTGTATATAACATAGGATAGGAGTCTGCTGGTAAATGGGGATCCTGTACTTCTTCAGTCTTTTGGATGGTAGGGGATCAAACAGACCGTGGCTGGGGTACAAGGTGTCCTTAAACATGTTTACCGACCTCTGCCGACACCGATCTGCTTGGAGGGACTTGATGGTAGGGAGTTCGGTGCTGATGATGCGCTGAGCGATTTTCACCACCCATTGCAGGGCCTTCTGGAAAGCAGTGAACACAGAGCAGAGCAGTTGCCGTACCATACTGTGATGCAGTTAGTTAGGATGCTCTCGGTGCTGCACTGATAGAAGTTGGCCAGAATCCTATAGGAGACAGCTGGTTTCTGGTTTTTTCGGTCCAAGAGAGGTCCTCGGAGATGTGGACACCCAGGAACTTGAAGCTGAGGACAGGCTCTACCTCCATCTCATTGATAGTTTTCCTGAAGTCAACAATGATCTCCTTGGTCTTGTTGGTTTCTGGACCTCCTCCCTGTAGGCCGACTCGTGACACGGTCTGGTGAAAAGGGCCGCATGTTGGCAATTCTCAAGTTTTAGGATCACCAAATACTTATAATTTGTGAATTGGAATCACTGTCTCGTCTGCCCGAGACTACTGGGTAAGTGATACATGACTTACGTTTTAGGACGTGTTCAAAAGAAAGGACTGTGTGATCATCTAATTATGTGTAGTTATGTGTTTTTAGCATGTTGATGTTCTATCAGGATGTTGTGATGTGCTAAACATGCAGTTGGATGTTCATAGCGATGTTCCTTTTTAGCGCTAGCCTACTAGTAGCTGTTTTACGTGTGTTTCTCCGGTATTTGGTTTGAGGCGGACCAACATTCAAATAAGCACATCTTCTTCAACAATTTTCAGATTTCAATGTACGACACACATACTGTATGTCTGTTGCAAGTGTCCCTGGGAGTGAAAAGAACGTTCAAATGTTTTCTCCAATCACTACCATATTTTGGGGGGTTAGTCGTGGCTACATTTAGTAGTGGCTATTCAAACAACTCTGACTACAGTTTCTTCTTCCCTTTAATCAATCAAGTATTAGTATTTCTAAGTATAACCTGACAGTTACAGAGAAATTATGATGGGTAATTCAGGCCTATTTCCTCGTTTTTGGCATAACTGGGACACAGCTCATAATAACATGTGAGATTTATTTCAGCAGAACAAGAACTATAAATGTATTCTAGAAGTAGAGAACTACTTAGAAGCAGATTAGTACCAAAATATTAATGTGTTAATTTAAGTTAATAATGGGTTTTAGTGCATAGAGAGCAATCAAATCATGGCAATTACTGAAATAGAATTGAGAATAGTGACATTTTCGGAGGAGTCATTTATCACCATTGAGGACACTGCAGGAGGTCATACAATGCAGCACATAGGAGACTTCAGCAGATAATGTGGATGAGATTGCAAGCAGGCCTCTTTTCCATGTCACAAACCCATCTTTATGTAATTGCATTAGGCTGTGATAGCAATACGCTGCAAGAAAATGCTAATATTTGATTTGGGCAGATTAGTGGGCAGAGTACACTTATTTCCAGTTGAAACTGACTGTCCATTGGCCCAGCAGTTAATTTGCCTATACGTATTCTTATATTTAGTATAGTATAACACATGTTCCATATCCTTGATAATTCATCATCAGTATCTATGATAAGGATCATTGTTGGTGTTTTTCTGTTTAAATGAATTTCTGTTTTTCAGATGCATTATGCAAAAGCCATGAATGTTTCAAGTTTATTGTTATGTCACATTACACAAGTGTAAGAGAGTCAAATTATTAGCCTTCAGTTCCTGACATTGCAGCACAAGACAATAAGGCAATAGGCATAATACAAGATAAAGGTGACAATATTACAGGTAAGACAGGATACACTAGTGGTGCAACTATAGTGATTATAGATAGTTCAGTAGTAAAGTGGCTGTGCACCAAGGTTTTCGTGGTCCGTATACATGGGGTTGTGCTTGGGTCAATAGTCTGTTGTCTACAGTGGGCTTGTTCATGTATGGATCATCTTCAATGTATGGACATTGCATGGTGTATCATTGGACTTATCGGGAACGTTACCCTTATGAAGACGTTCATTACTGTGAAGACAATGCAATGGGATGCGTTAAGATATGTGCAGTGTGCACGTATATTCTTTGTGCGCCCTCCTTCATCTAATACGTGAACGTGAGGTAATGTTTCGATTTATTTTACACAATGGAATCCATTTCAAAGCGTTTCTCCAGTTTCATCCTTCTGCCAGCGGAGTCGCAGTTGCTCATTTCTCCCGTTTCTGTGGGTACGCGTGGGTCCCAGTGTGCGTAGAGGTGCGCACAGTTTCACACCAAGTTCATTTTTTATAAATCCCAAAATTGTTGGGTACGTTTTTGGGTGTACGCAAGCTTTATAAATGAGGCCCCTGTTCTTTTGAAAGGCTTAATACATCAACAGCTGCCAGGCACTGAACCTCCCCCTCCCTTTTCAATACAAAGGCCATAAAGCATTATTCATGCTATACAGGATCAAATGAGGTAAACACAAGATAAAGCTATCTCTCAGAGGAGGCTGTCAATATGATTTTGACTGCACTGTACTCCCAAGTGAGCAGCAAATGGTGGATACACAACATGATTGATATCTGGTTCTATAAAAGTACTCAATTCTAATGTAATACTAGAATGGAGTTCAATTTCAGTGTCGGGTGAGTCCCATGCGTATGATGTAACTGCAGAGATGTAATAGTGTTTCAAAGTTCATTTTGTTCCTATTTTCAAATAATTTGGTTTGAAATCAAATACAATATCACAGAATCACAGGGCATGTTTTCCTGCTGTGTCTTTTGTGCGATCTGTGAGTACATGGGGGGAGAGAAGACGAGTTATTGCAGGTACAGAGTTGATGCATCAGTGCTCCTCTGAGGCATTTTCTCCTGGGAAAGTAATATAGAAGTTTGAATATTTATGTCAGGTTGCTGAAAGTAAGTCCTCTCTGCCCCCAGTGCTGCTGATGGATCACTGCCTTTCAACTGGGGCTCATTTTAATCACAATGTGGAGGGTGGCAGCCGTGGCCCAGGCACAGTCTAGACCTGTCATCATCCATCCTGTCATCATCCACCCTGTCATCATCCATCCTGTCATCATCCATCCTGTCATCCTCCATCCTGTCATCATCCATCCTGTCATCATCCATCCTGTCATCATCCATCCTGTCATCCTCCATCCTGTCATCATCCATCCTGTCATCATACATCCTGTCATCCTCCATCCTGTCATCCTCCATCCTGTCATCCTCCATCCTGTCATCCTCCATCCTGTCATCCTCCATCCTGTCATCCTCCATCCTGTCATCATCCATCCTGTCATCCTCCATCCTGTCATCCTCCATCCTGTCATCCTCCATCCTGTCATCATCCATCCTGTCATCATCCATCCTGTCATCCTCCATCCTGTCATCATCCATCCTGTCACCATCTATCCTGTCATCCTCCATCCTGTCATCATCCATCCTGTCATCATCCATCCTGTCATCATCCATCCTGTCATCCTCCATCCTGTCATCATACATCCTGTCATCATACATCCTGTCATCATACATCCTGTCATCATACATCCTCATGACACACAGATGGGATTCCTCACCTTTTATTGCATCTCATTTTATTCTCATTTCCACTTATTTGTATTTTTTACAGTCCAAAAGGCAACCATATATAACCCATACCCACAGGACAGCAGCTGTTGGATTTAGGAATTACTGAATCCATTGGGACAATACATTGTAGAACAGCTTTTCTCTTTTGTATGAAAGTTTTCTTTCTTACACCTGCTGGGGAAATGCGATCACAATGTTGTCTGGATAATGCAGTTTTCGTATTTGATTTAGGAATAGAAATATATGGTAGGTGACTGCGCAATAAAACTATTAGATTCATTCTATGCACACTATTGGACATTGTTTACCAAAGGTGGGTCAAGACTGGCTCTCAGCTAACTCTTTTTGAGACCTCTTCAGAAACCTAATGGTTTCCACTACCGGGCCGTACCGTACCGTACTGTGTAAGCCCGGTTTGTTTTGCTTTCTCCACTGCCAACCGAGCCGTACCAAGCCGTAGTACCCGTACTGGTTTTAGCTACCCTTCCTGACTAGTCGGAAAGGTACTATCCATGCCAGGCTGTGTGTGACGTGTGACGCTGCAGACCGTTGATTTATCAATGGAAATCGTCACCACGTCGTCATCCCATGTTCATAGAGTTCACCACTAACCTCCATTTTTAAATACCACAACAGATATCGCTCTCGGAAAATGTCATTAACTTTTTCTGTAATTACTTATTAATAAAGATTTGAAAAATGATGATAACCATCTTATTATCTTAGTTTAATGTCATTTCAATGCATCATAGAACTTTTCTTTACAACAAGCATAACAAAAAAACATCGCTATTATGGCGATGTGCTGTGCCTATGCTAGACCGTTCCACAGTCCAGCGCGCTTCATTATCCCCCTTCTAAAACTGCCATCCCCCCTTTCCATCCCTTATGTCATTTTATCAATGAACGTGGTATTACTGCTATTTAAACATTTAGTTTTGCCGTATCGTTTTTGGAGTCGTGTGGTCACCGATGGGGTGCGTTTTTCGATAACGATGACGCGGACACCCACACATGTATTGTGGTTTACTTAATACTGTTCAGCTGCACTTGAGGTTACATTCAATGCATGACTTGTGCTATATAGGCTAAATAAAATTAAGAAAGCAGCAAGTAACAGGCACGTAACATCCATATATTGTATAAATAAAGACTACCAGCAAGACACCGGAGCACTCGTATCTATAACAAACGTGGAGATTGTATGAGCGCCCCGGCGTCAGTCCAATGGAAGCGTCAAGTACAGCCTTTCCGTAGAAATACATCGCTCCCTGTCTAACGTTATATATCTAACGTTACATGATCTGTGCATGATAGTGCTGCATTTTGACATAATTCTTATTGCATTTCCCCCCGTTGGGCTGTATAGCGGCACTTATAAAGTGAAGTGCTCTTATGACACTTAACTCCTCCTACTGTCCCGGCTCGCTCCAGGTCTGTTGTGTATAATGGAGAAGCGTTTCTGAAAGTACGGTACGGGTAGGATACAAATCCATGCCGTACCGGTCTGGTCAATGGAAAAGCCTACAATAGTTTCTGCTCTGCAGTGTGCTCTTTCAAAGGCAGAAATCAGAAGTAAATGATTTTACGTCACTTCCCTGTGTCCTGAAGCCATGAATGTTTGTAAGTCAGTGGCAGTGCATGGCCGGCTTTAGTGGAGATGGGGGTGGATCTAGGGGATGGGGGTAAACGAGAGGATGCAGGACTGATGTGCTGCCCTTTGGAGACGCCCTTTGGACGTAGATGTTAACACCTCCCCAAACCTTTGTCACTCGGTTGGCTGCCAGATAAAGAGCATGTAAAATGTTAATTCTCATCATTTAAACCACCATGCTCTATGCCAAACCACGCTCTATGCTAAACCATGCTCTATGCTAAACCATGCTCTATGCTAAATAGGCATCTGCTACTTTGATATCAAAATAAAGAACACACACAGTGCCCCTTGGCACACTAACTTTGGCACACTCAATACACTCTGATTTGCATTACATCTCTTCAGGCTGCACCTTCATTGTCCCTCCTAAAAATCTCTACTGTAAATAAAATGTTTTAAAAATGTATAAATGTAAGAACTTCTTCTACCATTATGACTGTCCATGGCCCCTGGCCCCAGCATAGATTACTTTGTATTATTATGGCTGATTAACTTACTTAATTCAAATGCATTTGTTGTAAGTCACTTTGGACAGAGGCGTCTGCTAAATGCCCAAAACATTTAATGTAAATGTAAACTTGAGAGTAACCATATTTCACTAAGTTGTGTGAAAAACTACAATATAGAGAAAGTGTGTTAAGTGCAACATACGCTGCCCTTCAGATAGGAGCTGAATGAGTGAGAAGAAAGCTTTGGGATTAGTTCTTTTGGAGAACACTGCTATCTAGTGGACATTGTTAATAAAACGGTTTATTTCAGTTTTTCCTCTGTCAAGAGTATTTAACATGTCCAACGCTGTATATGAATAACATAGTACAACAGCCCTACTGCACATGAGTTTATCGGTTGTTCACTGATAGGATATCTCCATATCTACTTAGAGGGAGCACTAACAGAAGGCTTATTCTTCCCTCCAGGACCAACATTATGATGAAGCGTCCATGTGGCCTCAGCTACCCCCACAATACCAACAGCAATTTTACACAATGAAAGATGTTTCTGTAATGCATATGAAAGGTCAACATGAGTAAAACGAATACCATTGTTTTTTTAAAAGGTTTATTTTTTTAAAATATTGCCTTCTCATGGAATGACTTTTTTCTCACAATTATTCTATTTACAACAATTTAAAAAACTTTAAAATGTGTCCTAACTGGAATCAACATAAAACATAATCATGTGTGTATTGTTACTAAGGGCTGGTTAACTGTTTAGTGCTAATAACTATTTCGTTTCTGTAGTGGAATTGGACAAAATAATAATATGTATATTATAGCACAATATATAAAATGGACACAAGCATTTGTATCTGAAATGTAAAGTTGACAATACACTAACTTGTATTCCCTCTCTTTTCTTAATATAAGAAATTATGTAAACATAAAACATTCTATCAATATTGCAATAACAATTAAGACTTGACTCTAACACATCAAGTAAAGCTCTTTCTGACTTTCATACTGCAATTAACCTCTTCCAGGAAAAGCCTTTGGGTATTTGGGGAAGGACAAGAGGGTAGTTGGGTACTTGGGGAAGGACAAGAGGGTAGCTGTCAACATAATGTTCAATTCAATGGACTGATCCTGTGCCGGGGAAATGACTAGAGACTCCTAAAGAACTTCAAGGACAGTTCATAGCCCAGGAACATGGTGGCACTCATGGGAAATCCTCGGATGGCATTCACTGAAGCACCACGAAAGAAGACCTAGACAAAGATTTAAATTATTTAGCAATTCAAGTTTCAAGCTCATAAAAGATAACCAGACACATTTCTACCTCACAACACTTTTGTTTATGTATATTGCTTAATAGTATTA
Source organism: Nansenia antarctica (assembly GCF_963989245.1). Lineage (NCBI taxonomy): Eukaryota > Metazoa > Chordata > Actinopteri > Argentiniformes > Microstomatidae > Nansenia > Nansenia antarctica. The sequence continues at coordinate 28,989,755 of NC_137688.1, forward strand.
AGTTTACTATTGATTGAAAGGTATTGATTGAATGTCCCCTGTCAGTGGTCATTTGTTTGCCAAAACAAAGTGCACATCCCTCTGTTGGCCATCCGTCTGACCAGTTGGGATTGTTGTTTGTAACTTGTTTTGTGACTATGCCCTAGAACAGTCTCTCCTGAGTTGAACTCTCAAGCTAATAGGATAATGGAAATAAAGTAATCTAGCTTGCCAGAAACTCAACAAAGGTAACCTAAATCAGTGACTTATTACTTGTCAAATGAATGTCCTAATGCATTAGGTGTTTTGGGAGTACTGTGCTATAGGACATTCACTTACATGTAAGCCCTCTGTCTTGTAACTCTGCACAATGCAGTGTAGGATCCCTTTGTATTTCCTTTGGAGGAGGGCGTCGGCCTGCAGGCGGCTCTTCACCACGTCGGCCGGGGTAGCCGTGACCCAGGAGATAGACCCTGCCAGAAAAAGATCAGTTCAGTATATTACAATATATTTACAGTAAGGAGATATATTCTGGTATTTAACAATAGTATTTGTATAAAAAAACTAATATAAATCTCAAACTCACTCTAAAACAACCATTTGTATCTTTAAAATAATGGTTTTGATTTCTCGCTACGCTGACTGTTTGCTGGGTCAGCTGATCAATATAGGCTATAGAGAGACAGTAATATTAACAGACTTCAAATATCACTGCCCATATCATGTTTGATTAGCTTCCATTTACGTTAAGTACCTGAAAAACCGCTAGCGCGACAAATATCTTTTAAAAAAACGTAGCGGAAATTTTTAGTGTAGCATTTTAGTTTGTCATGAACTTGTATTAGTTAATATACGCCACTATATATTGTAGTATTACTTATTGTATTTTGAAATATCAACTAAAATTACGATTTGCATTAGATCGTGTTTGCACATGCTAGCGCGGTGCAGAGTGAGAGGGGATTTTGCTAAGTGAACATTTGTGGCGAATGTCTGCTATTTACACAAATTTAAAAAATGCCCTAAAAATTTAACCGGTTTTCAGTTTGTTGTTCGACATTGACGAAGACATATAAAATGTGGCTTGTGGAATATTAATTCCGGAGCTGGCCTTTGAGGTCAAGGAAAAAAAAGAAATGTCACCTCTTAATTCTTCCGCTATCAAATTTCCAGAACCGGGGTGACGATAAGACAGGGGTTGGCTCTTATTTGAGTGATTGAGTGGTCGGGGACTTTTGAGTTGAATAAGGAGAGCAACAAATATTTCTCCGGACACTTTGCTTCTAAGGGGGTGTTCTCACTAGAACATTTGCTTCACTTGAAACGTAGTTTAGGATAAAGTTCGCTTTGCTCTGCGTCGTTTGGAGCTGTGAGAACACGCATTCAAAGTCGCTCCCGCAGCAAAGAACCAACGGATGCTCCGCTTGAAAAGGGTGGTTTCGCTTCGGTTAGAAACGACGCATCCATCACTTTGCTTCGCCTCGCTTTTGGTGAGAATGCTGCTCGAGGCAGTCCATAGGAAAACAACAGCGCACGCGTGTTGATCTCGATAAGAGCGGGACAACGGGCAACATTTTTTCCCCTGACCAATCAACTACCACGTCTGTTGCTTCGATTGCGTATGTTACTTCCTTTACATGAAGGGCTGTGAGAACGCAAATCAGAGAAATAATTTATGCAACAATGTTTCGAACTCATCCACTTGCTCCGGGTCTCGATTCAGACTTTCATGTGAGAACATGACCTAAAACGGGCCTAGAATTCTAACAGCGGCTAAGTGTTGACTTTCACCGCCACTACAGTGTTTTTTCAACTGTAAAAATGTGTTAATACAAATTTTGTATTAACACATTTTAGATATCGATTGACTTCTACTTCGTTTTACAGTTATTTCTCATGTAATAAATGTCACCAAATGACACCAAATGTCTGGTTATAAATATGCGTTTATTATTAAGCTTCGTCTTTTCATGTGCTTGCTGCTTAAAGCACAACCGCTTGTCAGCAGCATAAACGCTCGTCAGCAGATGCTAACTGCATATACGCTATTGTTTCTAAGAAGAAAACGCTGACAGTTTTCGGCAGCAAGTGTAATGATAACATGAATTAACAGGCAAATGTACACTATTTCGCATTATTTGGGATATTTTGAACAGTTTAAAAAGTCCAAACACAGCTATTTTGCCTGACAGCGGACTTTCAACTCGTCCCCATAGGAATAGTATTGCAGCCAGAACGTTTGACCACGCTACTCAAAACTTTTATTTTGGACTTGACACTGAAACTGTAAGGACTGTAAAATCACCAAATAGTATATTGTTATTGCTATATAGCCATGTGAAAGTAAAACCTCAAACATCATATCCTCATTATGCAGTAAAACTGTACTGGATAGATAGTCTGGAGAATCAGCTAAACTGTACTGGATAGATAGTCTGGAGAATCAGTAAAACTGTACTAGATAGATAGTCTGGAGAATCAGTAAAACTGTACTGGATAGATAGTCTGGAGAATCAGCTAGGCAAGCACATGTATTCATCAGCAGTGTAAGGAAACAATGACATTAGTGAAATACAGTATATTATATATACTGTATATGGGCAAAAACATGAAATAGTCTAACTAACTATCAGTTACGGGAATGTACGTTTGAAGGAGTGAGACACGTGAGACACGTGGAAGTTTTCATTTTGTACAATGACACTCCTCTGTGGCTCCAGTACTGTACATTCCTGACCAACATCTGGGAAACATTTTTACTCTACAGGGGGAACTAACAGAGCCCAGAGTCGAAGCATTTCCCAGCCCAGTGCCAAAGCGAGCCCAGAGCCAGTGGTTTCAGCTGCTGAGACGACTTGAACACACTTCGACTTCTTTTTCATCCAGCCCTTACTTTGAGTATGGTCCCAATCCCATGTCTTATTTTTAACCCTACCCCTCGTTTTCGAATGCTTCTCGCTTTTCGGCTTGCCCCTCGGAACAGAGTTACAAGGGGTAGTGGTTGAAATCTTCCCCTATGAAATGGGACAACCCTTCAAGACCCCTAATACGTCATCAGTAGTATCATAGAAAAGCATGGACGCTCGCGATTCGTTCATAAATTATAAGTTTCACGCTATCAATCGATCAAACGTCATCAAATAGAAAAGAACCAGGTCAGTTCATGACAGAATAGCGGTGCTCTGTAGGCTAGTGCTCCTACACTGCCAGTCTGCACTGATGTTAGAGGAGCGGTAACAAGTGCAACAACTAGCAGGTTCCAGAACAGCATTTTTCACACAGCTGTCACTCTGATGAACAATCTCCCCCACACACACACACACACTCTGATGAACAACTGATTAGATGCTAAACTGCATTTTTGTTATCTGGTAGGCCTACTACTCCAATGACAATAAAGTTGAATCTAATCTAATCTAATAATAATTACCTGCCAGTCCGCCAGCCAGCCATATGGAGCAGGGGTGAGGAGAGGACTTGCCGTCAGGGTTTAGCAAGGTACGGAATATATTATAGGGGATAAAGTAGAGTGTGTATCCGGGGACATCTCTCAGTATCATGGCTCCTGCCCCTCGGTAGAGTCCTTGGACCCCCTCAGCCTGCAGTATAGTGCTGATGCAGTGAATGGGCCCTCTGTAGGCAGACTGCCCTGGGATCCCCATGGACCGCATGGGGATGTTTCCATTCCCATTTCCAGCCAAGTTCAGGTTTTCTAAACATGGTCAAATGTTTAAAGGTCAATAACATAATTACACCTATTTACACACATATTACACATATGTAATAACTCGCTAGTCAAACCAAAATATTTCAGTGCATTGGATTCGGTGAGTAATCCCCACTACTACCTAGTTAACTAGAACACTACTTTACATTGTTAGCAGGCTCAAAACAAAACAAGATTAGCTTGCAATATTTTGGCTTGACTAGCGAGTGTGTTATTAGAACATTTGGTCGGTTGCCGACTTGTTCCCCCTTTCACCAGCTGCCGTCACATATTTAGGTTTAAGGTTAGAGTTTTCACCAATTAGCCCACCGTTTTGGCAACAAAAAAAAAAGGTGGAAAACATGGCAGTAAAAGCAACCCCGACGCAGCGCTTTTCGCCTTGTAAACTGGTGTGCCAGACAATCTGCAACTGTGGATGTGGAAGTGTGGATGTGGAAGCTTAGTGCAAACATCTATAGCAGATAAAACTGCCATAAAGGTCCCATGGCATGGATTATCCACCTTTGGCATGGCAAATGATTATCCACCTGTCCTGTCGCTCTTTATGACGGTCTCTCTCTGTCTGATGGCCCAAATAGCCAACAACCCACAGAGAATGATGCTTAATTACCATCATAACAGAAGGTGCAATAAAGCGTTTCCTGTCTGGTGATACTGATGATACTAGATGACGTGGGATTTGAGTTTATTGACCTCTTTATCAAGTCCCACCCAAAGATCTGCTGGTTGAAAGGAACCCATAGGCACTCTACCTGCCAGAATAGGCTGAGTCTGCATCTGTAGTCTGATCTTAACCAGGTCCACTGGTGCACCAAGGCCCACTGACATCAAGCCAGTCAGCATGCTGGCCACAGTCAGATCCAGCATACCACAGGGGTGCCTCCCATCACCATAGCGAAACTTGCTTATAAGCCGTTGTGTGTTGTTGAAGAACCCAAACACCATAGAATTATAGACAGTGATGCTGGCCAGAGGGAAAGAGAGGCCCTTGAAGAAGCCAGCAACCTAAACAAAGAAAAACAAGTATCGAAAAAAAATGTTGTTAGAGAGTTATTGCAGCGCATGTGGAATTTAGCTGCTGGCAGGTATCTTTGCTTTTTCCCAGAGACAGAGCGAGACTAGCACATTGAAGAGAGTTCTTTTTCTCTCTCAAGGATATTTGATAAAAAAAAGAAGAAAAAAAAAGAAGAAAAACATCACAGCTGTTCAGAACCTTCAAAAGTATCATCTATTTAGAGATAAAAGAGTGTTAGCTGAACATTGTATCTAGGTTGGATTATAATGCCAACCTGACTGAAAGTATGCCTATTTGTAGATACAGTCAGAACCTGAGGGACAAGTGAGATCACTTACAGTCTCCTTTCTGTAGATGGTGAGGACACAGTGGAGGGTATTCCTATATCCTTTCCCAGCTTGTAACCGAGTCTGTTAAGTGAACATTTTTCATCAGATAACTTCATCAATGGTAACCATGTGAACAAAGAAAGCAATTGATAATGAGGAAAAACAATCTATAACATACCTTACACATACAAATCAACAGTGTTAAACCAATCTACTACACAAAGTGTATATGCTTATTTCTGATTTAGAAATTGATCACTTATTTTTTAATGAGAAATGTAGTGATTGTTTACCTTAACTGTGTCCAATGGATGCCCTACAATGACACTGGATGCTCCTATTGCAAACAACAAAAAAAGGAATAGGGCATTTAACTTAACATTGTTAAGATACTAGATAATTCAATGGAATGGTGCAGCTAGGGATAGTTCACCCAAATTACAAAATAACATATTTGGTGAAGATTTCAGATGATTTAGGCATTACATTTCAAACATGCTAATTTAGGTTTCATTGACTTACAATTAGTTGTTTGTTATAATAGTGCCCAGATCAACAGAACCAAAGTGTTGATTGAAGTTTGTCCTTGTCCATAGACTCATTTAAGGGTCAGGAACCAGATATGTGATTTGGGCATTTTTAGTGAACTATTCCTTTAATCTGTGTTACTTTATATGGGAACACTTTCTGTCTTAGCGGGTGAGCAAACTCTGGAAAAATGACTCTTAGCAGGTATAGGGATGGGAAGGTGGCCTGTAATAATGCAAACAATGTTACTAAACTATACAAACATTAGGCAGGAATAATTATGACCAATTTAGGACACGGCTTAGGGTAGTGTTGGCCTAGACTAGAGGATAGTGAATTGGACTGGTGATTAGAAGGTCATGAGTTCAAGTCCCACCTGCGAACACCACCACTAGTGTAACCTTGAGTAAGGCACTTAGCCCTAAATTACTCCAGGGAGACTGTCCCTGTCATCTCTAAGTCGCTTTGGATAAAAGCGTCCGCTAAATGTTAAATGTAAATTCTTAGTTCACAATGCAATGGTCTTGATAATGTACTGTATGTTCAATCTATTTACTTCGCAATCATCTATTTTTTCCTGTCAAATCACATTAATAGACAAACAGGTTTAATGTTGAGACGATTGTTCTAACATATGCAGCAGATAGTTTTCTTTTTATCCATCTATGGGTTCCACATGTGTGGAGCTTCATGATAAGTGTTCAGACAGCATATATTACGCAATGCATGCAAAGATGCTTTGGAGTAACAAACTCTTCGAGGGAAAATCAGAGCAGCATACAAAAAGCATACAAAAGGACATTCTAATTTTGGCTCTGCATCCTCCAGAACAGCTAGTCCTGGTCAGTCAGAAGGGCTACGTGGACAAGACAACACTACAAGGATTACGCAAGGATAATGCATAATGTCCAATCAGCATCCCCTGCACACGAATCGTACTCAACTGCAAACAACACTTTAAAATGTAAGCAATCATGCTCATGATCAACTAGGTTTGCAGGCAACTAGAGGCTGTGAAAAAACTTTTTACAAACAAACTGCGCCTCTGCTGGACATTTTGGTCAATGTACATTCCTTGCAAATTGCACTAGGGCTTGTTGTAAATAAAAAAAATAAAAACTTAAATAAAAATGTTTTAATGAATAAACGATGAGCTATCTGAATTATCCAATGAGATAATCAATCAATGGTTACTGACTAATTTGACCAGTGGCCAATTGTCTACATTGTTTACATTTGTAAACAGTTGTTTGTTTGATTTACCGCTCATAATACATGTAATAATTAGAGAGATAATTCCCAGATGCACATTACAGAAAATATGTATATATCATACAATTTTATTCACTATTAATATTAGCCTATGGCATGGAAATCACTCACCGCCAATCCACCCTGCAATGAAGTCATCTAAATGAAAACAATTCATTTCTGATGAGTGTTAATTCCCTATGTCGCCAATAAAAGTACTGGCGAGCCTGTCAAAAAGTTTGCCGAGTTTTAAGCAGCTGCTTGCATACACTCTTCCTCGACACGTGAGCTATTTAAACAAATGTACCAATGCACCCAGTAAACTGATTTCTCTGAGCGCCTCAGCCACTAAATTGGTGTGGGCGTGTCTGTAAACAGAACCCCGTGAAAAGTTGTTGGACGTCATTGACCAATCATAGTGTCGGGATTTTGTGTGACTCTTTCTTTATCAAAACAGTAACTTGCCTTCGGAATCATAACCATCTTAACAACAATTTGACCATATATGTGACTATAGGCTAACCGCTTTGCATATACAAATAAGTCCGTCGAAGTGAGCCACGACGATGTGGAATGCATACAAAACTGTAGTTGTATGACCAATAGGTCTACGCTCAAGACCGTTATGAATAAGATGATGTGTGTATATACGCTTTAGGCTGAGTTGATTAGCAGGACAAAACAACTCCTGAATGTGTCTGAACTCTTCTAATCTTGTAAAAACGTGACTTTATTGTGACACTCTTCAGAGAAGATAAGACACACAACAGACTCATTTAGAATCTCTCGCAGATAACAACCGAGTAAACCAATAAAACGATTTGGACGTCATGAGAAGTTGCCAATAGTTGCCAATAACATACGAAACAAAACGTCTGCTCCTCTTCATTCTAAAAAAACAAATGCTCATTTAGAAAAGATCATTTGAAAAATCTCAAAATGTTTGTTGGCACTTGCATTGGGAGACATTAATCGTACTCGTTGGGAATGTGTAGGTGACTAATTATTGTCTGACAATATCAAGTAAATCCCACCAACATCAATTCATCAATATTTATTGGCAACTTCTCATGACGTCCACCGAATACAGCCTCTCAGCTACTTTGTAAACCATAAAAGTGAAAGTGAGCCAATCAGTGGTAATCTAAGGACAGACTATGGGCACAATATATTCACAATTAACCAATTTTTTAAATCCACATGACAATTCACCTCTGATCACTAGTCAGCCCACTAACCTGTAAGGGGTTGGATGCAACGTGAGGCATGTTTTCAAAAAGTGGTGAAATCCACACCAAGGACTATACTATATATAGGATTGCTTCAAGTTGTGAGGTAAAGGGTCAGCTGAGTTGATGATTCTACATTAGCTGATAGAGTATCTGGTATCTTTTGACCTAGAATGCCTCTTAGAAAAAAGTGTTTCGAATCGGATTTTGGACAGGTAATCTTACCATGGTAATGATGTGGCACTCATACTTATCAAGCGCCTTTATTACCATGGCAGTGAATGGACTTCTACACTTGTCATTTATATATATATAAAAAATAATTAAAAGTGAAGGTATATATATATATGTGTGTGTGCCCTAGTGCTATATCAAACAACAACCTTTTGAAATATCCTTTCGCCTTGGAGTAACCCTGTTCTGTTGAAACCTGTGACATTGATTAGTACATGCCATGCACATTGACATACACACTTATGCTTCGGTTACACACTACACAGAAGATCATGGATGAATTCTGGTTCAGTTCATGTTTGTAATGTACAATAATGTACTCTAGGAGTGTATATTTCTCTCACTAACAGTGGTCAAAATAGTCAGGTAAGACATATGTAGAAATCCCCAATATAAACACAGGCATGAGAGAGATAAACATACCCTATGAGAGGGGTATGAGAGATTGGGTAAATCAAAAACAGTGTGTGTACTTAGAGAAGGAGGGTGAGGGTGTGACTCAAATCTGGCTTTTTTATTGGCTTTTGAGGACAGTTGCGTGTGACAGGCCCTATGCTGCTGCAGTGACCCTCTCAAATGCTGCACTGTATGACACCATCCATTTCCTAGAATGTTACTGGTACTGTGGCCTGGTGCCAGAGGGTTAGAGATGTAACCTACCCTGGATGGAACCAGACCTGTGGGCAGAAATAATTTCATATACATGCTATGAACAAATACATGCTATGAACAAATACATGCTATGAACACATACATGCTATGAACAAATACATACTATGAACAAATACATTACAGTATATCTCAAAAGTGAGTACACCCTTTAGATTCTTGCAAATATTCTGTCATATCCTTTCAGGGGATAACACTATCTTAATGAAACTTTGATATAACTTAAAGTAGTCAGTGTGCTGCTTGAATAACAGCATAGATGTTTTGTCCATTGAAAATTACTCAGTACACAGCTGTTAATGTCTAAACAGCTGGCAACAAAAGTGAGTACACCCCATAGTGAACATGTCTAAATTGTGCCCAAAGTGTCAATATTTTGTGTGACCACCATTGTTATCTAGCACTGCTTTAACCCTCCTGGGCATGGAATTCACCAGAGCTGCACAGGTTGCTTCTGGAATCTTCTTCCACTCCTCCATGACGACATCACGGAGCCCACGGATGTTGGACACCTTGCACTCCTCCACCTTCCTCTTGAGGATGCCCCACATGTGCTCAATTAGGTTTAGGTCTGGAGACATACTTGGCCAGTCCATCACCTTAACCTTCAGCTTCTTCAGCAAGGCCGTTGTCATCTTGGAGGTGTGTTTAGGGTCATTATCATGTTGGAAAACTGCCCTAAAAAACGGCCCAGTTCCCGAAGAGAGGGGATCATGCTCTGCTGCAGGATGTCACAGTATATATTGGAATTCATGTGTCCCTCAATGAAATGCAGCTCCCCAGTGCCGGCAGCACTCATGCAGCCCCAGACCATGATGCTGCCACCACCATGCTTGACTGTAGGCAAAACACATTTGTCTTGGTACTCCTCACCAGGGTGCCGCCACACACGCCGGACACCATCTGACCCAAACAGTTTTATTTTGGTCTCATCAGACCACAGGACATGGTTCCAGTAACTCATGTTCTTGGATTCATTGTCTTCAGCAAACTGTTTTCTTATGCATCGGTTTCAGAAGAGGCTTCTGTCTGGGGCGACGGCCATACAAACCGATTTGATGCAGTGTGCGGCGTATGGTCTGGGCACTGACAGGCTGACATCCCACTCCTGCAACCTCTGCAGCAATGCTGGAAGCACTCGCACGTCTATTTTTGGAAACCAACCTCTGGATATGACGCTGAGCACGTGGACTCAACTTCTTTGGTCGACCCTGGCGAGGCCTGTTCTGAGTGGAACCTGTCCTGGAAAACCGCTGTATGATCTTAGCCACTGTGCTGCAACTCATTTTCAGGGTGTTGGCAATCTTCTTATAGCCAAGGCCATCTTTGTGAAGCGCAATTTTTCAGCCGCTCAGAGAGTTCCTTGCCATGAGGTGCCATGTTGTCCAGCATTCAGAGAGAATTGTGCCCAAAACACCACATTTAACAGCCCTGCTTATCATTTACACCTGAATCCTTGTAACACTAACGAGTCACATGACACCAGGGCTGGAAAACAACATCATTGGGCACAATTAGGACATGTTCACTATGGGGTGTACTGACTTTTGTTGCCAGCTGTTTAGACATTAACAGCTGTGTACTGAGTAATTTTCAAAGGACAATAAATCTATACTGTTATTCAAGCAGCACACGGACTACTTTAAGTTATATCAAAGTTTCAGTAGGATAGTGTAATTTCCCTTTCCCCTGAAAGGATATAACAGAATATTTGCAAAAATCTAAAGGGTGTACTCACTTTTGAGATATACTGTATATGAACAAATACATCCTATGAACAAATACATGCTATGAATGACTGACTTTGCCTGGCACAATGGAGCCAATGGTCATGTATTTGAACAAATACTATTGCAAACCAGATGGATGAAACACAAACAATTAAGAGATATTTTCTGTGGACTCAGGACAGAAAAGAGGTGTTTCTGAAACTCAAAAAGGTAGTGAACACTGAGCAGCCATCCAGTTCTGGCGATTCTATTCAACTTCTCAAAGTGTTTTGTGGTGCATGCAGACTGACATATCCACTGTTGGGCTGGGAGCAGTGCTAGGTCATTGACAGCCAGGGCAGGAGAGGCCTGACCTGTTCATCAGCTGCAAGCTGAAGCCACACGAGTTTAGATACTCTGTATAGTTGAGAAGGGGTGCCTGGCTCGGTACCACTATGTATCTTATTGGCATTCGGTTGGAGCCTATTTATCTTGTCACCCAAGCTCCAAGATAGCTGATGAGGTGGGAAACTGCTACATGCATTATGCAGCTAGGATAATGCTATATAATAATGAATGACCATGCTCAAGATTTTTTTTGCGTCTTTTAGATTCATAATAGCTCAAAATGGTTAGTATAGGATGCACATAGAAGGTCTGAGAGATAATAGTTTTCTTCCACTAGGGGGCAGAATAAGTTAATCTTTGAATACTGTGACCTTTCCGTTCAATTTCCCTTTGTTTCTAGTTCAATGTCACAGATTAAATTACAGACCACCTTTACCCTCTTCCTATGCAGGGTGCGAAATAAGGGGGAGCTCGGGGAGCTATAGCTCCCCTAGTGGTGACATGAGCTCCCCTGGAAACATGGTTTGTGAAATTTTGGGGGAGCTCTAAAATATTCCAAATTGCGATGGATTTATTCCAAGTTGTGACGGATTTTACCTGGTGTAATATGATTTGTAGAGGCATACAATCTATTTTGATGTTGGTATTAGGTATATAAATGATATATAATAGCCTACATATAGGCCTTTATTGGCTACAACTATGCGAAGGTAACAGAGCGGGGTGCACTGACGCTGAACCCCTCATAGTGATAAGTAGGTGGACATGGTGCGTGCTGCTGAAATAGCCGACATGCGGTGTGTGGTTTAAAAAAAGTAACGCCAGCTCAATAAATAATTCAAACTTAATGTTTACTTATAGGCTATGTGAATGTGACTGCACCACACATGTGAACAGTAACAAAGCAAATGCAGTTTAATTTTATGAAAAACATGGACAACTAAATCGGCGCAAAAAAATTGTAAAAAAGGCATCTCCCATCAGTCACTATTTGTTGGCTATCTGGTGATATGGACGTCTTTGAGTGTCTAGAAAAGCGCTATAAGTCTAATGTATTATTATTATTTATTATTATTATGGACGTCACTTTAATCCGGCAGTTCTCAAGGTTTTTATGCACCAATCGATTCCTCTAGTCAGTGCGTCTTTATCACATTCATTGATGAAAAGGACGACTCGCATGTATAGGTGGAAGGGAACATTCATTGTGAGCACGGAAAATGTGAGTCTCACAACGGCTTTGCATTGATGAAACCAGGTAGGATGAACGCATAGTTCACTGTCCATTCCTAAATGCCCTGTTTCCACCGTCAACTTTCCTCTTTAGACCTTTGGAGAGTGACATGATGTTTCTCTTGCTAGCAGGTTAAATGTTTAGCTAACTTCACCCGGCACGCAAACAACCAATCCAATAATAATGTGACCTTGTAAGTCTGGGAGGAGGGGGGAATAATTATCACAATAAAACTATGTTAAATAATTATTAGAATAAGTTAGGCTGCGCTACATCGTCAGTCCACACATTTATTATTCAAAAATATGGAAAAGGGTGAAACTACGTTTCAACGTTGTTGAGAATCACAACACAAACTTGCTAGTCAAGCCAAAATACTGCAACGTAATGGATTGGACTGCTACCTAGTTAACTACAACACTACTTTACATTGTTAGCAGGCTCATAAAACAAGCCGTGTTAGTTGACTAGCGATGTGTCATTGATTTTCGACAACGCGGAAATGTATTCACATTTTTCGAAAGAAAAGTCAAAGCATTAGAACGTAGAACGGAAAATCGCACGCGCGCTTTGCGCACGGAAAGCCACCGGCCCCGATCTGGCCTGAATTGTTTTTTCCGTCAGGAGATTTTTTTATTTTTTTATTTTTTTATTTTTTGGCTTTAATCCCTGGGCTCCCCCGCACACCGTGATTTAATTCGCACACTGTTCCTATGGATTCATGTCACGGACCGTGTCATGTGAATCCAGTGGAATTCCGACAGCTCTATAGATCTGACCCGAGGTCCAACATGCCATGATGAAAAAAACAAATTATATTCTATACAAATCGTCATTCAAGTCAATATGTCACGCCTTTCTCCATTGACACTGACACCAATGTGCAGCAGCACATTGCAACCTAAAACAGGTTTGTGAATTTAAAAATGAATGGTGATGAACTACTGGACAATAAAGCATAATTGTTTTTATATATAGAGAGCACACCCAAGGCAAGGTGCTGACTAATAGAACATAACTCAAAGCTTAATGGAAATGAAAGTCACACATTCTCCTCTCGTTGCTGTCACATGTATTCAGTCACGTTTCAGCTCACTAGCCTTCCTCAGGGTGTTATATTGAAATAGTGGAAAATGCCAAAGAATGTTGCAAAACAGTACTAAGTCATAGGTTTAACTCTTTCCAGGTAGTGCTCACTAACTGTCTGTAATACTTAAGTATCATCATATTAGAACACTGTTCACATGAAATAATGCAACACATTTCCATTATTGTTTATATAGTAAATCTATTCAGGATTTACATCTGTAATCGGACACATGATGATTCCATTCAGTAGGACTGCTCTGTATCAGTATGACTCTAGTTGCTCCACATGATTGGGGCTGGTGTTGTTAATGGTGTTAAAGGTAGACTCTCCATTATCAATAGAACTCCATTATACTGTACACAACTTTCTAATATTTTCACAGCGTACAAATATTAACAACAACAACATAATTTAAATCTGTTAAGATGGCCTCTATTGGCTTTTCCCAATATGAGTCTGCCTCAATGGAGGTCATAATTTTGGAAGAACTAAAAGTTCTGGCAGGTTTTCTTTAAACAGAAAATGTAACTCCTTTGTACAGTATATTGACGTCATTAGTCTGCTGTTAAAGAGGTGCTAGAGGACTGTTGTATCATTTCAGCCACTAGTTCTGAAATAAATGCTCCCAAGCCAAAAACGGGTTTCTCCACAATAGTCAGTTTTAACCAGATAGTGCAGATGGTTTATTGACTAGACATACATGTTTTTTTGTTGTTTTTCAGAGCAAAATGTTCAATGTCCAAACCACAGAACATACATGGATAGTGTTCCTTTACTAAGAAGTCAAGGACAAAATAATAGGCAGTTAATAATTAGATAAATAATGACTTGAAATGGAATTTAACCAGTTATTTACTTCAGTTGTTGGAAAGTCTCTGTGTGTCTGAGATAGATCTCTTTTTCAGGAGAGCCCCGCTTACAAAGACACAATAGGAACAAAACAAGAAACAAAAACAAGAAAAAAAATTCTAACAAAATGTATTTCATTAATTGTATTCAATTTAAAGCCATACAATGAGCTAGAGAAACATAGGTTGACATAGGCTGACAACAACCTGGCCCTCAACACCAGTCAGACCAAGGAGATCATTGTGGACTTCAGGAAAACTGGGGTCTGCGTACACTCCCCCATCTACATCAATGAGATGGAGGTGGAGCGTGTTCCCAGCTTCAAGTTCCTGGGTGTCCACATCTCCGAGGACCTCTCTTGGACCCTCAACTCCTCTTCCTGGGTCAAAAAGGCACAGCAGAGGAGATTGAAGAAAGCTCAGCTGTCTCCCAGGATTCTGACCAACTTCTACCGCTGCACCATTGAGAGCATCCTAACCACCTGCATCACAGTGTGGTACGGCAACTGCCCTGCGTCCGACCGGAAGGCCCTGCAACGGGTGGTGAAAACCGCCCAGTGCATCATCGGCACCAAGCTCCCTACCGTCGAGTTCCTCCAGGCAGACCGGTGTTTGTGTAGCCATCATCAAGGACACCTCGCACCCCAGCCACGGTGTGTTTGACCCCCTACCCTCTAAGACTCAGGAAGTACAGGATCCTCAGGTCCTGTAGGCTATAAAACAGCTTCTTTCCCAGAGCTGTCATTCTAACAGACAATCCCTCCCCACACACACTCTGTTGAACAATCCCCCCCCATATGGGGTACAGTGACTCTCAGTGTCCATCTGTCCGTCCATCCATCAGTCCCCTGTCCCCCGGTATCTGTGGTCAATCCAATTTATCCTTTGCACTACTGCTGTTTACAAATACTACTTTTGCACATACAGTACCATATTTTGATATAGCCACTACTTATACATCTTATACACTACTTATACATCTGTACATACCATACTGTACATAGCTACCTTAACTGTACATAGCTACCTTAACTGTACATAGCTACCTTAACTGTACATAGCTACCATAACTGTACACAGCTGCTTTAACTGTACACAGCTACCTTAACTGTACATATCTACCTTAACTGTACATAGCTCATAACTGTATATACCTCTAACTACCATACTTGCCATACTGTACCTATCACTATCACTGTCATGTTTTTATATCATGTTTTATCACTATTTGCACTTCTGGTTAGATGCTAAACTACATTTCGTTGTCTGTTACTTGTACTCTGCAATGACAATAAAGTTGAATTGAATCTAATCTAATCTAATCTAAATATAGTCCTCTTTGACTCAATCCATTACCAGCATCTTATATGGCCACAGAGACATTAGGGAGTCCAATTTGAGAGAATCTTGGATTTTGTCCCAATATTATGGTGCACAAAAAATAAAAGCGTTCATTGAGAGAGATTGCTTCATTCCTCTGACACGATCTGTGGGTGAATGGAAAACTGGTGGATTATGTCCGTTTATACATTAACAAGACAATCAAACAAACCACCTATCTTTCAGTTAAGACTTTTATTACATGCAAATAAAGATTGAGAGGAAGGGTAAGGGTGGGGCTTCTGGCTTGTGTGTCAGTGAAGAGGCAGCACACAATAAATGCTTACCCAACTGATAGTGGGGAAATAGTCGGCATGAACATCAACCAGATATTTCCAAAATAACAAACAGAATGTCGACCTCAAGAGCTCTGGAAGACCAAATAATGGTCAAGCAAAGCTGGTCCACAGACCACTGGGGAAGGTGTGAAGGACCAAACTGCCTCTTCTTTGAAAGGTTAAAACTGTCCTCAGATCAGTGCCTTCAGATGTGTGAGTCACACTAGGCTAGATGTTGCTTGGCTGAAGGTCTAAACAAGAATTAGGTGCTTATGTAAAGCAAGGTTGCTTTTTAACCCCCCCCACCCCCCGAGCTGCGTGTGTATTCAAGGGTAAGCCAACCTAATGCGGAATGACAGGCATACAGTAAAACAGAATGGGCTGCTAGTTGTGTGGCATGGCATAGCACAGGCTCATGCACGGGCACCAGTGTGGACGCAGGCATGCTGACTGTCCTGGCTGCAGGTTGGAGAAAGCTCTCTGAAAGATAAACACATGAAACTGTAGAAGTTAGAGAGCTTCTGGGTTTTGCAATTGTGTTAACAGTGAGTCTGTTGTTACCACTTACAGTAGTTACCTTGTACTATAGGGAAGGCAAGGCAAGGCAGATTTATTTGTATAGCACATATTCATATAACTACAATGTATACTCATAGTGCTTTACATAAAACACGAGATAAAAATAACAATTAATAAGTGAAAAATAAAACGAGTCATCATATAAAATTCAGTCAAATTAAAAGCCAGAACCAAACAAAGTAACATACAGTAACAGAAATGTTACATGAAAATGTTCAGGTATAACGAACAAATCAATCAGTTCAAAAGCCTTCGGTACTGAAAACATAGGTGGTCTAAGCCTATAGTTTATATGGATAAGAAGGCTCTGTAGAAAACCCTTTTTCTTTCTATCCTCCTGCTCTGTGGTGAGACTCCTGACAATGAGCCCTATGTTTGGTCTCTGGAGACTAGCCTTCAGCTCTATCTCTTTTCTTCCCTTGTCCCGAGCACTGGGGGGAAATAAATAAAGAATCTCTCCCCCTCCTGTGGGCTGCATTGTTTTACTAGCTGTCTCTCAAATAATTCCCTTCCCTGTGATCTCCTATCTCAGGGCAGAGACCATGGGCAGAACCTTGATGGTAAATTGTAAATATTACTCAGGGGAATAGCATACGACAATTAAAGCAACAATGAGAGAGCTTTGTGGAACCAAATTGCTATTACCACAGACTGCAACTCTCCAAACCTAGCTGTCTCTTCTGCTTAGTTGTTACTGGCATATTTTTGCACCGTTGCCAGGCAGTTGCTGAGTAGCCCAAAAGCGAACAGTCATTGGTCACGTCCTGCAGAGAGCTGCTGTCAAACGTCTCAATCATCTTGATCTTCTCCTCCACCTTCAGACCACACATGATGCTAGCCAAAGCAAAGTGACATTGTCTGTTGAATCCATGTAATGACAGCATTTTCTCTCATTTGGCCACACAAAGTCAATTAAAATTCAAAGTCAATCATGTTTAGGAATCCTTCGATACGACCAACATAACGGCAAAGCATGCAATTCAAATTCATTTATTAGGTACTTTATTGGGATATTATCTGACTGTATTGGTTAAGCCTCTCCTCTCTGATGGGGCTACTAGGGTCCATTCATAGGGTCCATTAGATGGTACATAGTGTGAAAAATTACTTGTCCTCCTGCTTATGTGCACCGACTGCACATACGCTTGTTTGGGATTAAACCAGTCTCCAGGGATGGTGGGGGAAATGTGGATTCGACATGTAATTCAAGGTGATATGTGGTCTTCCACAGCGTCTGTCAAAACAACTGCTTGAACAAGACAAAAGTGTGTCCTCAAACAGACCCATGTAACTGTAAATAGATATTTTACCTTATGGCTGACCTAAACAATTCAACAAATGAACTGCTTAACTGTTGGCCCTAACTATATTATTGTTTTGTGAAATATGTACATTTTCTTTATGGACTTCAGCATTGACAAATTAGTTTAACAGCTGCAACAGATGAAAATCCATAATTCCATGGAATTATTTACCTTAACACTGTCAAAAGAGAGCAAATACTTCCAGAACAAAACCAAATATATGATGTTATGTCTCCCCCTGCAGCTATGATGTTCAAATGCAACGTGACAGAACAAACCCTTCAGCCTTTATCTGGATGTGTTTGTGTCTGTGGCGCCCATGAGGTCATTTGTAATCAGTCCAAACTAAGAGGTTCTGCTACATTATTTCATCCTTCCATGTTCTCTAATAGTCAGCCATTAAAAGTCCCTGTTGTTCCCGTCTCACACACAAAGTCACTGTCCTCCTCTCTGGCCTTGAGACTTGACTTGATAATGTTCTGTCATTGCCTTGAGTAGGAGTGAAGGCACACATTGGCATTCTGCCACAGCCTCCGTGTCCTGTCCATTTCCCCAATCATGACCGGGGCATCTTAAGGTGTCTCAAAACAATGTTGGACACCTTTACATCTGAGGTGTTTATTAGGAGAAGTGACTGGATGCAAGAGACAAGGGAAATGCCATCATGACATCCATTCATTCGATTTTCAAATGTCTCTACTAAAAATATGCACTCCATTAAGACAACCATTGGGAGGTATATGTTTACCTCTCCAATTTAGCCAATTTGCCAAATCTTCAGAATATTAAAAACTATTAAAGGGCATACTTTGCTAAGACATCTAGCGAGGTTAGGTGATGTAAAAAAGACCAGTGATTCATTAGAATGTTTTTGACTTTTAAAGGTCAACATTAGGTACCTTTATCCTCTTGAATACCAAGTCCTTAGCTACAGGCATACTCCTTGTGCCTGGTGTCTAGTGTCCTAGCTGTACTTTTGGCATATATAAATTATGATGCTCTCAATCATTTCATCAAGACATTTATGCAGAAAATATTAAGGCCACTTAATTAGTAATAGATTGCCAACTAAAAATGTAAATTTTTTCTCTGTCAGCTTGATTTGTGAACTCTGCAACTTTCAAACGGTGCGTGCTGGTTTTCTTCTCAGTCGCGAGCAAAGCAGGTGGTGAAGACAGGTTTGAGGAATGAAAGGGGCTGGTGTTGGAGGCAGACATCCACTCGCTTTACTGGGAACAGATGGCGAGGACATGATAAGAATATGTTAGTTATGGCTATTGTTACTGTTGTTGTTTTACAGTTTAACTATCCAAAACCGTGTAGTAGTAGAAATAGAACAGTTATCCAGATTCAAGACCATGCTGCACAAAAATGTCTAAGAGGCCCAAGAGGAAGGGATGGAAACAGAACCAAAACAGACAAACCATATAGACACCAGGTGAGGATTTGATAAGCTACAGTACTGCTAACTCAATCTGTCCTGTACAGAGGTTGTTCTCACTTCTCACATAGTAGGGGATAGTAGGGGAGATGTGTTCTCACAGGAGGGGTGTGAAGTGAAGTCAATGTAGAACCCAAAAACGAACAAATTCCCAATATAATTTGATTGTCAAGCTCCTTGATTAACCTACCAGTGCTAAGAAATAGATTTGGTGATAGAGGTCTATAATGGTGATAGAGGTCTATAATGGCGGTAGAGGTCTATAATAGAGGTCTATAATGGTGATAGAGGTCTATAATGGTAAATATTGTAAATATGAAACCAGAGAATATTGTGGGGATCAGAGTATGATTACAAGGGCGATCATTCATTTAATTCCTCAACATGGAGTCATGTGCTCAGCCTCAGCTGGCTCAAAAGCTAAGAAATCTGCATCTGAATGTCTGAATACTGACAATGAATGGGACAGTAATAATGTCTCTATATACAGTAATAATGTCTCTGAATGGGAAGGGAAAAAGTAAGCGCTATAAAATCAAATAAAAAGCAAGCGACACAAAATTATGAGAAAAAAAAACATTTGAACATAGTGAGCAGTATGTGAGCAGATTAGAGTGCCGTCTATCAAAAGTGAATCGTCCTCCATGGGACTCTTTTAAGACTTTGTCGCAAAGGTTAGGGATTTTGGTGACTTGCAGTGACAGCCCTCATGCCTCCCAAACTACGTCTCTGTACTGTTCACCAGCTTCCTTCCTCAGACGGTCCACAGCATCTGCAACAACTACTGCATACTTATTTATTACGTTTTGTTTTTTTATGAAAAAAGAAATAAAAAAGAAACTCACATCTTTTACTATATCTTAGCACCCTTCATTCCCAATATTGTGGTTCATCAAATATCTCTCCGGGGGGGAAATGGTGGTTGTGTAATGGAACACTCACAGGCAGGCATGTTATGTACAGTAGTTGGGGTATTGGATGTGGTCGGTGACGCTCTATTGTTATTCTAGGACATTTACAATCACAAATCCATAGGTATGAGACTCAGCGACGGTAGGTAGAAGGAGCACCACTCACCCTGATAGATTCCTATGTCACCAAAGCAAATGTATATGCTACCATGTTCACATGTAATTGTGATAAACATCTCAAGAATCTGCACTGGGGACATAAGTCATTATTACCCAGGCATCTGCTCATACACTCCCCACAGATTGTTTGCACAGAGGTGTTCATATTATTCACCGCTCCATTATACATACAAATATACAGTACCATAATAAAAGCAATTCTTTAAAAATTCATGTCATGGGGGATGACACTACATGTGCTTTATGGGTCGAGTAGTTACACATTTCCTGGTGGATGGGAGACTCAGAGACTTATTCTAAATTATTCCAGTCGTTAAAGAGCGTCAGCAGCTCAATGTCAAGGGTTGATGCCCTGTGAGTAGCAGGGGGGGAGAAGCATGAAGGCTTGAAGGGTGCACTCAGCTCCCAGAGTGGAAGTGAAGACAGGCTTTACAAAGCCACTGCAGTCACAGCCGCCGCGCCATCTGAAATTGAGAGGAATTGTTATTCTGTTCTTGCGTGGCGTGGAGCAGAGGAGCCACCCAGCAGCGGAGGGACAAAAAGGAGCACGCTTGTTTTATTAAAAAACGTCTGGACAGCGTTCCGTGATGGCGATGATGTAGTAGGGAAATGTAGCCGTATAACAGGTCAATGCTGTCGCACCATTCACCTTCAGAACTCTCTCCCTTTGGCTTGGCAAAAAAACCTATTAGATCAGGTACGATTCCTCAAACACACACCTGGTCTCGGCCATAAATCTCTGTCTCCATTATAGCTCTGCCAATAGCACCGCCATGCTGGCTGCACACACGCTTTATAGTGTGGTTTGATGTATATTTCACTGAGGTGGGGGGGGTGACAGAATGGGGTTGGGAAATGAGGGAGCAGCTTCATTATGGCACCACAGGATCATTGCGTGGAGCCACCAAACTGGCATAAGAGAGTAGAGGAGAGAGAAAGGGCCGCTAGGGAAGGAAAGGGGAGGAAGGGAGGAAGGGAGAAAGAAAGAGAGGAAAGAAAGGAAAGAAAGGAAGGAAGGAAGGAAGGAAGGAAGGAAGGAAGGAAGGAAGGACAGAGCCAAGGAAAGAAGGAAAGGCAGCAAGGGAGGAAAGCAGGAAGGAAGGGAGGTAGGGAGGAAGGGAGGAAAGAAAGGAAGGAAGAAAGGAAGGAAGGAAAAGAAAGGAAAGGAAAGAAGAAAGGAAGGAAGGAAGGAAAAGAAGGAAAGATGGAAGGAAGAAAGGAAGGAAGGAAGGAAAAGAAAGGAAAGGAAAGGAAAGAAGGAAGGAAGGGAGGAAGGAAAAGAAAGGAAAGGAAAGAAGGAAGGAAGGGAGGAAGGAAGGAAAAGATGGAAAGATGGAAGGAAGAAAGGAAGGAAGGAAGATGGGGAGAAAGATGGGGAAGGGAGGGGGAAGCAAACTCACTTATCAAACCAGCTCCCTCCATTCGTCTTTTCTCCTGATGCTGCAGAGGGGAGGCAGTCACAGTCCTCGCCATCAACCACGTATTGACAGGACTGCAGCAGCCAGAGAGCAGCCATTAATAAAGGCTTAGAGAGGCTGGGGAGATCACAGAGGCCATCAAGACTGTTATACATTTTGATGCAACTCCATTTTATGTTCATCGTTTCCATTTGGATTGAGAAACATTATACACTAAACATACCACTAAAAATACCACTAAACATACCACTAAACATACCACTAAACAAACTATTGCAATATCATATGTTGCCATTCTTTACATTCTAATCCTTTGCAACTGTGAGATATTATTAACTGAAAATGTAATTGTCATTCCAATTGCATCTATTGCTTAGGATTGCTTATCTTAACGTTTATATTGCTAAAAAAGATTTACAATTATATCACACTTTCTCTTTGCTATAGTCTTATTCCCTTCCCCTGAACAGGCCCTCTCTCCCATAACTGCTGAATGGCAGAAAGACAGGAGAAAGAAAGGCACCAAACATGGAAGGAATATGGAAGGTTTTGGCTTCTTTTCAGGGGTGGAACACGGCATAATCAAAATAGACAGACTCCACTGGAGTCTAAAGACTGTTTATAGTCCTCTGTAGGGAATATTTCCTCATAATCTAAATATTAGTGATTCAAAGCATGATCTGGGCCTCAGGCTATCCACTCCCTCTGCTTTATCGTTGTCTTCCTCAATGTGCTGCGGACTGTACGCTGCATTGTTAACACCAGGGAATCTGCCTTGATGACTAATTATGAACCAGCATGTGACATATAGTTCTAAGGAGGTTGGGGTGCTACACGGTGTACCATTTAAGGAAGGCCTAACAATATGTTTTGATGAGTCATTTCAATACTGAGTTTAATGAGAGAGTTTCAGCTATTTCAAGATTATTTCAATGATTGTCTTATTTTGATAATAGAAAGCATAGGGTGGAGCATTTTTTCCAAATAGAGAAGGGTTGACCCTAGAAGAAGAAGAAGAAGAAGACTGTTTTATTTGCCATGCAATCAACTAAGTCAATTGTTGGAATTTGGTCTTTTTTGCTCCAGGCACAGGGTCAGCCATACCACATAATCATTGCTCATCATTGCTATTTTCCCAATAACATTTCAGGAGGAATTTTCACTTTAAAGGACACTGCTTGACTCTGCATAGGCTGGGTGGCCTCTGCTGCTGCCAATTTACAGATCGATCGTCCTCTTCGAAGGTGTTGAACTTGTGTCAGCTAGCCTCTCCAGCTACAAACTGCATTAACTAATTAATGACCTGCTACTGGTAGACACATCTCCAATATCTCGCGTAATCACAGCTTGTGTAATCACATAATATCTCATAGAGCATCGGTGAGTCAAACCGTAAATACTGTACGGAGAGAGGGAGAGGGAGCGATGACTCCGGATGCTAAAAGGTGATTTATATCCTGCGCTGCTGAACGCAAGATCCCTGCAAGATCACACAGACAAGGGCAGTGGAGGCAGGGAGGAGAAGACACTGTCGGATGTATCTATTACTAAAGCAGAGGCGACAAAAGGCTCTTTTCTAACATTATTCCGGCAGTGTGATTACCTCTGCGTAGAACCACACCATCGTCGGCCATTTTGTAGAAACCAACTGGTTACATTTTGTAGATTCAACTGGTTCTCCATTGAAAATGTAGTCTGTAACACAGTTATGTAGTGTACATGGAAAAGTCAACAACAACAAAAAGAGTTTCCATGTACAGTGTAGCACACTTAACGCCCCTGCGGCCACGTGTCTTGTTTTGAAGCCTGGAAGCATCTATCCAAGATGGGTCTCTTTCCTATTTTTACTGCTGAAATCACTCTTATTTACTGTGCCATCTGATTTATGTTCAACCTGAAAGATCTGTTCCTTTCTATGACATTTTAGTGAGTCATGATACCCTGATGGCATGCAGCACATGGAGAAAACATCATATTAAGGATTTGTTTATTTTCACAGATAGAAAAACTGCATTTTGCATGGTTGAATAGTTTTGATGGATGTCCAGAGCTGGAGAAAAATCTACTGTAGATGTCACTGTGTGTGTTTTATACCATTCTTCCTTACATTTCAATGCATTCCAATGAGCCCGTTCTCCATTTCTACACTCGTCAGCCTCCCCTGGTAGATGTGTCCATTTCTGTTACAATTCGCAAAATTGTAAAAAATAAATAAAAATAAATATATGAACAAAACTGATTCTGAAGTATTTGAATTCATGTTTTGTAATACCATTCATTAGTCACCAAAATTAACGCGATACCACACACTACATCAAACACACACTGCTGAGACCTCGGACTTAGTTAATACTTACTAGAATCAACGGTTTCTAAACTTTGATTCAATAGAGCATAGTAAATGAGAAAAAAATTAATGGTATTGCCGGTCAGCCTGAAATGCTGCTCTAAGCTTTTTGAAGACAGCATTCAGTCTGACCTATCCACATAAAGTCCGGAGGCAGCTATAAATTACAAGGCAGTGTGTTAGAGAAGACTGCTATTGATTAGTCAGGGTGAGGATGACACTGGGGCCCAGCTCAATTTAGATACGTATTAACCAGGACATACCAGAAAACACACACGTACACACACACACACACACACACACACACACACACACACACACACACATACACACACACATGCTCAGGGGATATGGAAATCACGTTGTTACCCAAGCCTAACAACAAGACTGTCCAGATACAATGCAGCCCTCATTGCTGATGCACAGACACTTTTGTCCCACTCAAAACACCTTCTCTAATATCAAACCTTCTATAATATCAAGGTAACAGTTGACCATGGTGAGAGATCAATGAATGATTGTAAAGAGAAACCCCCCCCCCCCCCAACAATGATAAACAACGAAAAAATGGCTGTTCATTTATGCAGCTATCGTTACATATCTAAACACAGCCCATAAGTTATACCATTGTAGTAACTATACAATGACATAATAATGCACAAGGCATAATGTGAGATCTTCAAATCCGTCCAACACATACTGTACAATGTGAACTGCTTTAGAAGAAAATCGATGGATCGTTTCTACCAAGAAGCCAGCTGGCTTCAATTGTGCAGAGAGGCAGCACAATGTGTTTTAAACCCATTGCAAGTCTTTGTGACAGAGTAAATTTGTGAGAGAGTTTGCCTGGCGGCGCATTTATTGAGTGCGGAATGAGTTCCACACGGGTCTGGTGTATAACCTCTGCACTGAGCTTAAGGTCAAGGCTCTCCTGGCTCAGGGGCTCACATGAGGAGTTTTAATGTCAACTGATTAAGCCCTCAGAGCATTTCTGGATGCCCTGGGTTGGGATGCCCTCGGTTTGGACGGCCATTTGTCGAAGGATTGCGTTGACCTGGAGAGTTGTTGTGTTGTGTTCTTCTTTCGGTTCATGGCACCGGGAGCACCCTCTGCTGATGGGCGATATGGAACTGAATGTGTGTGACTGAATGTGTTTTAGTTGAGGTGTGACAATCTACAATAGCACAACGAGGAGGCGTGCTATAAATATAATGTTATGTTAGGATCATACCAAATATCTGGTCATTGAACAGTGATAGATCAGATGTGGAGGAAGCGTTTCTGTGTTGATGCAGTTACAGTAGTGTCGTTGCGCTGGACTGATTTCCCAAAAACAACTTAATCACACTGTGCAAAAAAAATTCTAGTCACGGCGTCGGAAAAGAAAAATGGTTGTGACTGAATGATGAAGAATATAGACTTAGCCCCTGCGTTTGGTGTGCAGAACATAACACGCTACATTTAAACATGATTGCTGCAGTGTGCATTTGGAATATTTACATTTGTGAGTGTCGGTTTAATGTGAATAGATGGCCCTCTTCCCTTTTGTTTTGTGGCTGTAGAGAGCCCCTCTTGCCTGAGAAACAGGGCAGTACAGCGAAGTGCACGCTGAGGGAAGAGCATTGTGCCTGCATTGCAGAGGCTGTCGGAACACAGATTGATTTGTAGCTATTGAGACAACACTGATACGACGCTAAGACTAAGGACGTCAGCAATCCCCTCACGATTTTAAAGTGGGAGGCTTGAGGTGAGGAAGATATCCTGCTTGCTTTCTATCCTTGCTTTTTTTTCTCTTCATGGAGAGCTCCATATTCTCAAGCAGGAATATCTTGTCCCATTCTCTACCTACTGCATGAGGAAAATGACTCGGGGGAAATGCTTGGCATGAATAAGAACAAGGCAATAACAACAATCTGTTCAGGATGCATTTATTTTCTATGAAAAACACTTAATTCCTGGATGTTACATTGAATAAGGATACAATGGACAGAGCTCACACTATTAGAGCAAGATGCATGCTACAGAACGCAATCAATTCTAAAAAGCATTGTTCTCCAGGCAGAGCCGCTACCTGGGGGCATGTATGATTTATGTGTTGTGTCCACACCTCTTTGAATCATTAAGAACTGCAACTAATTAATTGTGACCTCAAAATACCTTTACTTAACCATGGTTACGTAGAGAAAAATGCTTTTCAAAATGGCCTCATTTGTTTTCTGTTACAAAAGAGCATCTTGAACTTGAACATTTGGTACAACATGACATGAAGGAGATGTAACTAAGTTACATTTGTATGAGGGAAATGTTTTTGCCCAGAGTATTACTGTCTTCCTGATAGAAGACACAACGTAATCATAATGCACAGAAACATATCTTGAAAGCATGCTATCACATGCTATCATGCTTTCAGGGGATCTTAGTACCAAAAATACCACAATTGAAAAATACTGTTGCATTTAATGTTACATCTGGCCTATCAATGTATTATCTCTGCCATGAAGAAAAATAAATAAACAAATACATTTTCTGACACTAGAGGATCGATGAGACCACAGTACTATAACAGAGAGAACACAATGAACATACTGTAGATGATTATCTGAAAAAGGTAAATGGGATAATGTACAGGTAATGGTTTGACTAATTAAAAAACATTAGAACATCTGGAACTAAGAATTAGGTTTAACAAGCTCTCCAAGATTGTCAGTGTGGCACTCAGTGTGATTTGGAACCGCTAACGATGCTTCTAAAATACCATCTCAGACAGTGTTGAACTATCCAACATTTGGCACTGACTTGTTTCACTGACTTCAGAGACAGAGCCCAGCCTTGCTGTGAGCACTGTCAGTGAAACAGTGTAGGAAAAAGTAACCAATTACCAGATTCTGACTCCTAGCTCGACCATTAATCACAAACTGTCTCTGCTCTGGAGCCTACTAGCTCCGGTAGAGAAGGAGGAGAGGAGTGTTCTATACAGTAATGGTTGCCCCATCTAAAGAACAGCCATGGCAGAACCAGAAAATCTCTCCTTTCCATCCAATTAATGTCATTTCCAGAGTTCATGACAGTTAGCAACCATGGCCAAACACTACAGGCTCACCCAGCGATGGTTCTTGTGTATGCTGGCGCTGTGTTCTTCAGCATCCTTTATCAAAACCTCTCCCATACATGATTGGATAACCCGCTACGATCTGGAAGCACACTCTCAAGTGCCTATTTACAACACGCATGAAGACTGTTGCTGGATTTCCCAATTTATCCCACAGATTATGTGTGTGCACCATCATACAATACATCACTGCAGAAGTTGACGATGGATAATGAAATAAACTACTGTAGCTCACCTCCCATGAACACATTGATTTATCTGGCAGCTCTCTCTGGGCCCCACCCCCCCTCTCTATAAATTACCAGGACGAGAAGATTAAAGCCTTTATTATCACCAGGTGTAGACCGGAATATTTTGCCCTATCTCTGAAAGTCAAACACTTAACACAATGCCTCTGCCTATTAGGATTCTGGGACCGTTGGTAGAATAGTGGACTGTTAATTACATTCCTGTGAACAGTCAAGGGTAATTAACCATGTGTTGAGGTGAGACATTTCGTGCAAATTATGCATGGGAGTTTGAGCTGGGCTTTCTCCGACAGGTTTTGCACCTTTCCCAGAAGGGTTAGAAAGTGACGGGCATTTGTTGACACAGGAAATACAAGCCAAGGTCCTACTAACATATTTTCATACGTTCATTGTGGCAAAAGAGGTCAGAAGGAACCAGTCCCCGCTGAGAAACAATGAAGTCAACAATGTGTTATTAAAATGAGTAATGGAGTTAATTAAGATATCAATCGCTTAGTTAGGGTAATACAAATTCATAAATAAACAACGTTGCTGCATAATGAGCATATTCATCCTGTTTTTTTCCCCTGGTATAATCCAGCAATAATGTGTTTTCAAGCTTCTGGGAGATGACAGCTTTTGTGCTGGCTTGAGCAGGGAATATCTCAACGCCTTTCAAATTAAGTTCTGGCAATCGTAATACTTATAGCCGAGCGATATGACTTGTGTGGTAGGGGAATAAAGTCCCCCCAGGACTGAACACAGGAGTTGGAATCAATCAAGCAGGTTTAATATGAGCTTCACCAGGGAAGACCAACAATCAGCCGATGAGCAGAACGAAAGTCTAACCTCAAAAGGGTAGAATCAGCTTTTAAACCACACAATGTGTATGCATCTGTGTGTGTGTGTGTGTGTGTGTGTGTGTATGCATGTGTGTGTATGTGTGAGTGTGTGTGTGTGCGTGTGTATGTGTGTGTGTGTGCGTGTGTGTATGTGTGTGTGTGTGTGTGTGTGTGTGTGCGTGTGTGTGTGTGTTTATAGTGATTGTGATGTAACTGTTCATATACTGTACAAAGTCCTTGTGGTCTCAAGCCTCTTTACTAGGACTCAAAGGTTTAACTCAGCTTTAGTATATTCCTAACAACACTAACAGTACAAGTGCAACATATAGTTGTTAGTGTTAGTGTCTTTTGGTATTTACTATATTGTAAAGCATAACTGAATGAATAACTACCAACAGATACTTAAATCCACAAGAGAATACTGATGAAACATAAAGACATTCTTCCACAATGTAAATCATTTGACTTCCATGCTATTATGCAGTAGGATCACCACACTGAAGCTACATGTTAACCTTAAAGTTAGTTTCCCCATTACAACTTGTGACAGCCATTTTACAAATCCCACTGAAAACAAGTATTGCATATAGAGTATCCATATCTCCCATACTAGAGAGGTATTGCAGCTGGAATTCCTCCCATCACATTCCTGTTACTGTTCTACAGTAGCAAGGCAAAGCTGTCAACAAAAGCAAAATCCAACGCTTTCACGAATATACCGTCTTTATCTTATTATATTCTTGTATGTAATTAAATTATAAACGTATTGCATGTTCGAGTGTGGGCTAGGAAACAGTGTGGGAGAAAATAGGTTATTAAAACATTATCTTCTCTTTTTCACTACAATGTCAAACCAATGACTTAGAGGATCTCTAACAAACGGGCTACTGGGAACACTTACAATGCTTCATTTATATACTGATATTAAATCCCACTGGTGTGAATGTAGCTGATGCAGTGTTCCTTTCAAAGGGTTCTTTATGGGCAAAAGTAAAACCAATTTACCATGTTCCTGATGAATTCCTAATGATCCCCACTGAGGGCTGGATGGACAACCGTTATCTCCCATTGGGGACCGCCAGGAAATTACATCCTCCGCATACTGTGGTATTAGTAGTAGTAGTGTTGCAATTTTGTGTGTGAGTACATTGAAATCCTGTCCCTTGTCTTTTAGGTCAAATTTGTAAGCAGTTAGTCAACATGACTTTTTTTGGGGTTTAATATATGCATTAATATGCATATATGCATTAAGTAGCCTAGCTGACTAGTAGGTGGTGGATTAGAAGTGCACTGCAATATTTACGCAATAGCTCTTCATCCTTTTCAATATCAAATGAAATCATGTTCATCCTGAGGTACTGTGCAAAAACGTGTGCTACCACTTTATAGCCTGTCTTTACAAGGAGATGCCTCCTGTACTGACGTGTGGGCGTGGGCCGTAGTTTAAAACAAGGACTCTTGGTAAACATTAGTAGCCTACCTCTAATTCTGTCTGAACTCTGGCTTAAAGGCCCGCACCAGCCAGTTTTGCTTCCTGGCTTTTCTACAGAGTGGTGATGTATTTGGGAATATAACGCAGATATAGCTATGAGCAGTTCTCAATCAAATGTGTCCAAAGGTTGTTTGACTCAGTCGCAAAAAGCCGGTGATGGGGTTTGAAGGGTTGACACTGGGCCCGAACTTTACAAACAGGCTAGTCATGTCACACTTCGGAGCGCTATGTGACACGTTCTAGTGTTTTGGTTCGCATATCGGCAACCAATCAAAATGTTCAGACCTTTATTTTTAAACATGGAAATACATTTCAACGTTGTTGAGAATCACAACACAAAGTCGCTAGTCAAGCCAAAATACTGCAATGCAATGGATTGGGTGAGTAATCCCCACTACTACCTAGTTAAATAGAACACTACTTTACATTGTTAGCAGGCTCACAAAACAAGCTGTGTTAGTTGACTAGTGATGTGCCATTGATTTTCAACAACGCAGAAATGTATTCACATTTTTCGAAAGAAAAGTCAGAACATAAAATCGGATGCCGACATGACAACGTGTCAGCAATGTCTTACGTCACAGCAAATGGGAAGTCGTTTTAGGGGAGCTAAGAAAATACAATGTATCGCTCAAAATACACATACAGTACTTTGACCTAAATGGCAATTTTCTGACTTGAATCATTGTGCAATAACATTATGCAGCATCAGGATGCCATATATCAGCTAAATAACGGTGGTCATGTAATGCTGATATCCTCTTAACTGTGGTCATAGATTGATTGGCAAATAAAACAGGATATGGTTTAGAATTCTTATTCCAGCCACAATCCAGATGGGATCTCCAATCATCAATACAAATATATGTATAAATATCTGGTGATCCCCATTTGGTGTAATCCTTAGCAACAGCTAATATTTGTGGGGTTCACACAAAACACATTAAAAAACAAGCATGACATACAAAGAGGCAAAAACAACAGCACAGAAAATGAAAACAATATGAATTAAAAAAGGAACCCATCTAACAACACAACAACGTTGTCAAGCCTCTCCCCTCCAGCCCAACTCCATCAGGTTAAGGCTTACACTCACTCTGGAATGACTTCTATGTATTCTTAACACACACAGTAGCTGTCTGAGAGTACCAACAAGACACTGGAGGCTGTGCATTACTGTGATAACGGACATGACATTGCATTGGCCAGAGGTGCAGATGGAAGCAGGCGGCACATTGCTCATATATAACGTAACCAGAGATTTGATTGAACATCAGCTCTATGGTTGTGACATTGTGACATGTAAGAATGCAAGTTGATCAATGAAAATGCATGACAGGAGGTATACACTTTATGTTTTTTTTTTAAATATGAAAGATTTAGAGAGAGTAGATTATGAATATGAAAGATTTAGAGAGAGTAGATTTAGAGAGAGTAGATTTCACCTGTTTAAATGTCAAGGTCTTCAACTTTTATGTGAAAGGGAAACACACTTCTAAAAGCTCTGGATAGGAAAAGGCTTGACGGTGCAACGGCTGAGCTATTTACCTTCCATCATAATGATGAGGTCAGATTAACCCACTCCATTAAGATGTTGGCATAAATTGGGTTTATCAGCTTGTGTGTGCCGTGCTCTCTTAAATATACAAACAGTGATTTGTGTAGGGGATTCTAAAGGGGCACTAAAAGACAGGATTAATAATCCTTCTCTTGAGGTGAACCGAATGGTTTGACATCAGACTGACATCAGGCTGGGGGAGGTAGAAATCAGAGGAAGGGTTCTTTGTAATGGAATGGACACGTTCGATATCATTCCTTGTTCCATGCTATGCATTACAATGAGCCCGTCCTCCAACTTCTACCTTAACCAGCCTCCACTGGTCAAAACACTCTCACTCATTTTGCCACAGCACTAGGGGGCGCCCTGCTATTTCCCTAGACAAAGGTATCGCTTGTCCACAAATATTTGTTTGAATGATTCATATTCTAAAGGTCATTTAGAAAGTGCTCACATGTTTGGAAACTAATGGTAGTGAACTTAATGGCTTTATCGATTGCTTTTCTATCCGAGTGCAAGCAGCTTCACAAATGAGATGTTTTTACTATCTCAATAAATCATCAAGACTGCATAGTGTTAGTGGGAGACACATGGTAGAAATAAACCTCACAACACATTAACAAACAAAAACACATACAAACTCCTTACAAAATGTACATAAATCTGCATAAAAGACACTGTGGCTCCCCTAGCTGAATAATTATCTTGATCTACATGGTGTTGCTATGCATGGCTGGTGCAGTAGTCGAGGCAGCCTCTTAAGATTTATGTTTTAATTACTCCTTTGATTAATTTCCACGATGAACCTGGTAATTAGAGTTTGATTAATCTGGAATAAAATATAGAGGAATGTTTTTTTGGGGGTATGCATGTTTTTCCACGATTAATGAAAAAGTGAACCATTGTTTTTTGCAGTGCTATTGTAAATCACTCTGTAATGTTTGAGTGGGAATTTGGCACATCTGTAGTGGAGACAATGTAGTTGGAGTCAACACAATAACACAATACCATGGGATCGATTTTTCTTTTTGTTGTTGCAGATGTTACAATAAAACAGAATCATTACCAATTTAACTCTGGGATATCCCAAAATACTGAAGCCCTACCGTTGCTACTTCTAATTCCTATCGATGGCAGTAGGGTGCAAAGCCTGAATGAAAAACAGATTTTTATCAGCCAGGCTGCCTCCCTTATCTGTGTGAGGCCAAAAATGAGAAAGTTGTTTTTCATCAGTGGCATGCAGCGTTCCGTAGGGCTGTCTAGGGATGGCAGGATATTAAGGTATTCTGTGGAGGGGAAATGCAGAATGCAGCTTAATTGCTTGTGAGCAATGCACTTGTCTCATTGCATTCTCCTCCTTGCGCAAACCTTATTCCTTTAGGCGTTCCTGGTGACTTACACTAAACGTCAGGCTGGTTTTTTAATATCTGGAAGGATCATAACTCATCTTGTTAAGTTCCAGCTCTTGAGGTTAATGTTTTGCTCTGTTACAGACATTTATAGTCGTCATTGTGTTACTGTAGAAAGAGGTGGACAGAAGACGAGGCTGGTGGAGGCAAACATCAGTTGGAATGGTATCAAACACACATGCTTGATACCTTCCCTCATTCAATTCCATGCATTACAATGAGCCCGTCCTCTGATTTCTACCTTCACCAGCCTCCCCTGCTGTACTGTATACCTTTCGAGGGTGAGTATACATCCAACACTGTATTCTACGATAAAACTATATACCTCCTGAAGCTATAAACAGGAAAAGGTGTAGTGAATTAGCAGCAGTAAACCCATTGAGTGAGTCCTCAGTATGGAGGAGATGATTATGCAGTTCTTGTTCTCCCTCCTGCATGTTGGAAGGAAATGGTATATTCAGCAGAGTGCAGCCTGGCTTAATGTCCCATGTGCTTCTCATTTCCACACATTGCTGAATTTAGAAAATACTGACTGCAAATGTCTTCCTTTAATACAGAGATCGGTTGACCTGTTAGCCGTGACAGTACATTGAGATGGAAAAGTAGCATGCTGCTCGTTTCAAATTGGGCTTCTGTGAAAATGTCACTGATAGGACAAAGATTTGCGACGGCAGAAATGTAAAACAAAAGACGGAAAAAACTGTTTGATATTGCCTGATTGGAATGTCACAGAGAGATATCTTCATGTGATTCACGGCAGACACACCGTAGTTCAAAGTTTAGAGGATTTAGAGGATGAGCATTTTGCTGTAGCTGTTGACAAGGATCCTCAGAGGCTCGCTTTTAACTACGCCACCCCTGGTAGGAGTCCCTGTGAGGCGGACGGGAGGAGAGACTAAACACACGTTTCTGAGGGACGGAAGAAGAGACTAAAGGGAGGTCTCAAGACCCTGTCAGGTACACAGAGAAGGGTTGACATTCATAGCGGCTCTAACCATGGATTCGTGCCACTGTTGCTTTATAATGATGTGTCTCTTCTTTTTCCCTGGTTGATGTTGCATTGGGACATCTCCATGTCACTTAAGCACCTGCAGCCATATCTGCACCAGCGATTCCATCCCTCTCCCTCCTGCTAGACACAGACCATACCTTCTCATATAAACCATGGTAGGGTTATAGGAAAATAAACAAATGTGACATTACACTCACAACTAAGGTTTGGAAGCATATACAGTAGGTACTGTAAGGATGTATAGGTATATACTTTGTATTTATTTATGTTAGACCATTGCGGGAAAAAAAGTAACAACATCCACACACACACACATGCACGTACGTACGCACACACACATACACACACACACACACACCCATACACACACACACACACACACACACACACACACACACACAGACACACACACACAGGGAATTATTGCATCTATCTAATATCTACTCTCTAATAGACTATAGTACTAATAGCCCTCAACATGAAGAGATAACAAAAGATTGTACAGCATAAAAAGGTAACTGAAAGAAAATATACATTCCATCCAGGTGTTTGCATGAACGTATCAGGCAATAGCAACAGACAGAGGGTTCACAAGAAGGTCGGCTTGCTCAATCTTCTTGAGCAAGCCATGGAGGAGGTAGTATCGTAACATGGAGGAGGTAGTATGGTAACATGGAGGAGCGGTAGTATCGTAACATGGAGGAGCGGTAGTATGGTAACATGGAGGAGGTAGTATGGTAACATGGAGGAGGTAGTATGGTAACATGGAGGAGGTAGTATGGTAACATGGAGGAGGTAGTATGGTAACATGGAGGAGGTAGTATCGTAACATGAAGGAGGTAGTATCGTAACATGGAGGAGGTAGTATGGTAACATGGAGGAGGTAGTATGGTAACATGGAGGAGGTAGTATCGTAACATGGAGGAGGTAGTATGGTAACATGGAGGAGGTAGTATGGTAACATGGAGGAGGTAGTATGGTAACATGGAGGAGAGGTAGTATGGTAACATGGAGGAGGTAGTATCGTAACATGGAGGAGGTAGTATGGTAACATGGAGGAGGTAGTATGGTAACATGGAGGAGGTAGTATGTAACATACTACCGCTGGTAACATGGAGGAGTGGTAGTAACATGGAGGAGGTAGTATGTAACATGGAGGAGGTAGTATGGTAACATGGAGGAGGTAGTATGGTAACATGGAGGAGCGGTAGTATGGTAACATGGAGGAGGTAGTATGGTAACATGGAGGAGCGGTAGTATGGTAACATGGAGGAGGTAGTATGGTAACATGGAGGAGGTAGTATGGTAACATGGAGGAGGTAGTATGGTAACATGGAGGAGGTAGTATGGTAACATGGAGGAGGTAGTATGGTAACATGGAGGGGGTAGTATGGTAACATGAAGGAGGTAGTATGGTAACATGGAGGAGGTAGTATGGTAACATGGAGGAGGTAGTATGGTAACATGGAGGAGGTAGTATGGTAACATGGAGGAGGTAGTATGGTAACATGGAGGAGGTAGTATTGTAACATGGAGGAGGTAGTATGGTAACATGAAGGAGGTAGTATGGTAACATGGAGGAGGTAGTATCGTAACATGGAGGAGGTAGTATGGTAACATGGAGGAGCGGTAGTATCGTAACATGGAGGAGCGGTAGTATGGTAACATGGAGGAGGTAGTATGGTAACATGGAGGAGGTAGTATGGTAACATGGAGGAGGTAGTATGGTAACATGGAGGAGGTAGTATGGTAACATGGAGGAGGTAGTATCGTAACATGAAGGAGGTAGTATCGTAACATGGAGGAGGTAGTATGGTAACATGGAGGAGGTAGTATGGTAACATGGAGGAGGTAGTATCGTAACATGGAGGAGGTAGTATGGTAACATGGAGGAGGTAGTATGGTAACATGGAGGAGGTAGTATGGTAACATGGAGGAGAGGTAGTATGGTAACATGAAGGAGGTAGTATGGTAACATGAAGGAGGTAGTATGGTAACATGGAGGAGGTAGTATCGTAACATGGAGGAGGTAGTATGGTAACATGGAGGAGCGGTAGTATCGTAACATGGAGGAGCGGTAGTATGGTAACATGGAGGAGGTAGTATGGTAACATGGAGGAGGTAGTATGGTAACATGGAGGAGGTAGTATGGTAACATGGAGGAGGTAGTATGGTAACATGGAGGAGGTAGTATCGTAACATGAAGGAGGTAGTATCGTAACATGGAGGAGGTAGTATGGTAACATGGAGGAGGTAGTATGGTAACATGGAGGAGGTAGTATCGTAACATGGAGGAGGTAGTATGGTAACATGGAGGAGGTAGTATGGTAACATGGAGGAGGTAGTATGGTAACATGGAGGAGGTAGTATGGTAACATGGAGGAGGTAGTATGTTAACATGGAGGAGGTAGTATGGTAACATGGAGGAGGTAGTATGGTAACATGGAGGAGGTAGTATGGTAACATGGAGGAGGTAGTATGGTAACATGGAGGAGGTAGTATGGTAACATGGAGGAGGTAGTATGGTAACATGGAGGAGGTAGTATGGTAACATGGAGGAGGTAGTATGGTAACATGGAGGAGGTAGTATCGTAACATGGAGGAGGTAGTATGGTAACATGGAGGAGGTAGTATGGTAACATGGAGGAGGTAGTATGGTAACATGGAGGAGGTAGTATGGTAACATGGAGGAGGTAGTATGGTAACATGGAGGAGGTAGTATGGTAACATGGAGGAGGTAGTATGGTAACATGGAGGAGGTAGTATGGTAACATGGAGGAGGTAGTATGGTAACATGGAGGAGGTAGTATGGTAACATGGAGGAGGTAGTATGGTAACATGGAGGAGGTAGTATCGTAACATGGAGGAGGTAGTATGGTAACATGGAGGAGGTAGTATGGTAACATGGAGGAGGTAGTACGGTAACATGGAGGAGGTAGTATGGTAACATGGAGGAGGTAGTATGGTAACATGGAGGAGCGGTAGTATCGTAACATGGAGGAGGTAGTATCGTAACATGGAGGAGGTAGTATGGTAACATGGAGGAGGTAGTATGGTAACATGGAGGAGGTAGTATGGTAACATGGAGGAGGTAGTATGGTAACATGGA
Source organism: Nansenia antarctica (assembly GCF_963989245.1). Classification (NCBI taxonomy): domain Eukaryota; kingdom Metazoa; phylum Chordata; class Actinopteri; order Argentiniformes; family Microstomatidae; genus Nansenia; species Nansenia antarctica. The sequence continues at coordinate 29,026,541 of NC_137688.1, forward strand.
GGAGGTAGTATGGTAACATGGAGGAGGTAGTATGGTAACATGAAGGAGGTAGTATGGTAACATGGAGGAGGTAGTATGGTAACATGGAGGGGGTAGTATGGTAACATGGAGGAGGTAGTATGGTAACATGGAGGAGGTAGTATGGTAACATGGAGGAGGTAGTATGGTAACATGAAGGAGGTAGTATGGTAACATGGAGGAGGTAGTATGGTAACATGAAGGAGGTAGTATGGTAACATGAAGGAGGTAGTATGGTAACATGAAGGAGGTAGTATGGTAACATGGAGGAGGTAGTATGGTAACATGGAGGGGGTAGTATGGTAACATGGAGGAGGTAGTATGGTAACATGGAGGAGGTAGTATGGTAACATGGAGGAGGTAGTATGGTAACATGGAGGAGGTAGTATGGTAACATGGAGGAGGTAGTATGGTAACATGGAGGAGGTAGTATGGTAACATGGAGGAGGTAGTATGGTAACATGGAGGAGGTAGTATGGTAACATGGAGGAGGTAGTATGGTAACATGGAGGAGGTAGTATGGTAACATGGAGGAGGTAGTATGGTAACATGGAGGAGGTAGTATGGTAACATGGAGGAGGTAGTATGGTAACATGGAGGAGGTAGTATGGTAACATGGAGGAGGTAGTATGGTAACATGAAGGAGGTAGTATGGTAACATGGAGGAGGTAGTATCGTAACAAGGAGGAGGTAGTATGGTAACATGGAGGAGGTAGTATGGTAACATGGAGGAGGTAGTATGGTAACATGGAGGAGGTAGTATGGTAACATGGAGGAGGTAGTATCGTAACATGGAGGAGAGGTAGTATGGTAACATGGAGGAGGTAGTATCGTAACATGGAGGAGGTAGTATGGTAACATGGAGGAGGTAGTATCGTAACATGGAGGAGGTAGTATCGTAACATGGAGGAGCGGTAGTATCGTAACATGGACGAGCGGTAGTAGGCATTAGAACCAGAGGAGCGGTAGTATCCTAACATGGAGGAGCGGTAGTAGGCATTAGAACCAGAGGAGCGGTAGCAGGCATTAGAACCAGAGGAGCGGTAGTAGGCATTAGAACCAGAGGAGCGGTAGTAGGCATTAGAACCAGAGGAGCGGTAGCAGGCATTAGAACCAGAGGAGCGGTAGTAGGCATTAGAACCAAGACTTGCAACCTGAATGTCCCGAGTTGGTGGCCTTGTACTACGTAGTGTTACTGGATGCACTAGGATACTCTGTTGGTTCAATCACATGGTTCATCCTACCAGTGCCAGGTATGTCGATTGACTGAAAAATGTCCAGTGGTCCTGTTTGCCAGCATGTTTCTGGTAGAGGTGTAGCAATAGCATCCATAAAGCCCTTATCTGTCATTCACATGCCTTTTCAGGGAGAAGGAGGTAGTGAGGCTTGAGTGCCCAGACTGTTTGACTGAGGTTGAATGAAGGGTGCTCATTTGTATGAACATCAGTCTGGTCCACTCTCCTCTGAGAGCTACAATAGAGTGGTCAGATAACACACTGGTACAGGGAGAGAGATGGAGAATGTGTATGTGTGTGTGTGTGTGTGTGTGTATGTGTGTGTGTTCTCATTAGCTGATATGGATGGCTCAAGACTTAGATGTCTTAGAACGGTTCCTGGTCATTTCCTGAGATATAGCCGTCTTATTTACCAGCATGTTTCTGGTAGAGGTGTAGCAATAGCATCCATAAAGCCCTTATCTGTCATTCACATGCCTTTTCAGGGAGAAGGAGGTAGTGAGGCTGGGGTGCCCAGAATATTTGACTGAGGTTGAATGAAGGGTGCTCATGTTTTTATGAACATATGAAGGTCCACTAAGGTGATCTCTTTCAAAAGCTAGGGACAAGGGCATATTGTGTGTGCAGTAGATGGACTGACTTATATAGCGCCTTATTCCAAAGCTCTTTACAATGGCTTCTTATCCACCCATTCACATTCACCCATTCATTCACACACCAATGGCAGCAACCTACCATGCAAGGCACCGGCCCGCTCATTGGGAGCAATTTGGGGTTCAGTGTCTTGCCCAAACGCACCTCGACATGTGGCCAGCCGGGGTTCGAACTGCCAATCTGCGGACTTTGCGATCATTAGACGCCGGCTCTACCTCCTGTGCCACAGCCACACCTGTGTGTCTGTGTGTGTGTGTGTGTGTGTGTGTGTGTGTGTGTCTCTGTGTGTGCGCAGGTGCATCTATGCCTGTGTGCGTGTTTGTGTGTGCAACTGTGTATGCAATTCCATGTTCTTGAAGGAATAAAACAGCCAAACAAAATATCATCACAAACAGGAGGAACATCACTGGAATTTGTAAGTAAGTAAGGGGCTCTTTTATCGTGAAATCCAATTGTCTCCCTATCAACAATTGCCACCTTTAAAGGCAACATCCCTTTGATTTGAGTGGACATGAGACATTGTGATTAATGATGGTAGTAATGGGTTAGTCAGTACAGCATATGAGAACACATAAGCGAGAGTTGGAATGTAAGGATTGAACTAGACAGAGGAGACACCTCTGTGACCTCCACACAAGGGAACAGCATTAGAAAGCACAGCATGTTTTCAATTCACAGCATGTCGTGTTTGTGGCTTTGTTATTTGCCTTTAGCTACATTGTCTTTTCTTATTTGCAGGTATTCTACAGTATCACACATCTGATTAGTTTATTCATTGATCTGAAATGGCCTGTGAAATTAAATGCATTTGGTGCAATACCGGTGCAATCTTCTGTTTAAATGTTTGAAATGAATAATAAGTGTAGGGCATTTCAAGTACAGCATCTTTCAGGGAGACAAGCCATTGCATTGAATGTCTGTTTTGTTGTGATAGCGCTGTCTACTTAAACGTTAAAGAATATGCCTCTGTCTTTGAGATATGAACTTGGATAACCTCTCAATGATATTCCCCCCGAAATTATAACCAAACTTCTAAAATCATTACTTCTGTTCTGACACTGCATATTTCAGCACATGCCTCAACAGCTTTAACCAATTAAAAAGAGGAAATCAAAATGGAAGGTTTTCAGTTTGATTGACAACTAGCTCCTGTTTCACCTGTCCGTCACAGTGGGGGGTACAGATGGATGTGTAGAGTGCAGAGAAATTATGTAACTGATCTGTTTGGAGTTGTTGATGCTAGCACAGGGGTGCTAGGAAGACTCTATGTGACAGAGTATTGTGTCCAAATTTAAAGAAATGCTACAGGATGTTTATCGCTTCTCCAGTAGCAACACATTTGCTACTGATTTCCTGTCACTCCTGGACTGGTTTAATATCACCCAGCATGTTCAGGGCCCCACCCACAAGAGAGGTCACACACTTGATTGTGCACTTATGTGCTCCATTGGTACACCCCACTCCCATCTACAGTGCCTGGATTTAACATAACCATACCATAACATTGCGGACAAATTCCAATCTGGTTTTCGCAAAAAACACTCCACTGAAACTGCCTTGCTCAGAGTATCAATGAGTATCAAGTATCATGATGTCCTCTGACTCTGGTGAATGTTCTGTACTGGTCCTACTAGACCTCAGTGCAGCTTTCGACACAATAGACCATGGAATTTTGTTAGATAGACTTAGGGAGTGGGTTGGCATCTCGGGGAGCGCCTTAAACTGGTTCACCTCCTACCTTAAAGAGAGAAGTTTCTCTGTGGCTGTTGGTCCAAATCTGACCCCACACCCCTTCCGTGTGGTGTGCAACAGGGATCTGTGCTAGCGCCACTCCTCTTCGCACTATACATGCTCCCCCTAGGCCTCCTCATCAGCAAGTTCAGGGGTATCTCTTATCACTTCTACGCAGAAAATATCCAACTCTACTTCTCCTTTAAATCAGACAAACTGGAGAAACCACCCTACAACAGTGTCTGTCCACCATTGAGAGCTGGATGGGCAACAACTTTCTCCAACTCAATGCAGCCAAAACAGAAGTACTGATTGTAGCCACTGAAAACTCTGCTTCTAGAGTAGCCACGCACTAATGTTCGCCCCCATCTAAGAAACGATGTGAAATCCCTGACACGTACCTGTTTCTTTCACCTCAGAAATATTGCTAAGCTCCGGTCCATTGTATCCCACTCTGAATTAGAACTGTCTGTACATGCATTTATCTCATCTAGGCTCGATTACTGTAATTCACTGTTTACCTGTCTCAACAAATCATCTGTAGCACAAATTCAACTGGTCCAGAACGCGGCTGCCAGGCTTCTCACCAGGTCCAAGAAATCATGCCACATCACCCCCATCCTAGCATCCCTGCACTAGCTCCCGGTACAACTTAGAATTCATTTTAAAGTACTGGTGTTCGCTTTCAGAGCCCTTCATGGCCAAGCCCCCGCCTACATCTCGGATCTCATCCACCCAGTCACTAAGGTCCTCCTGGTCGTGCCTGGGACCAGACTTCGAACAAAAGGGGACAGTGTTTGAGGTGACGGCCCCAAAACTTTGGAACGCCCTCCCCCTTGACCTGAGAGCCGCTCCCTCAGTAGTGGGCTACTAGACTGTCGGTGGACAGTCTAGTAGCCCACTACGACGCTACCTGGACTGTCTCCTTCTTCGTTTCATGAAGGCTGGAGAGGCTTCACAAAAAGACTGGCCTCACAGTCTCTCCTCCTAGTCAAGGCCTGCCTACCCACCCTCTGCCCCCTTATGGTAGATATCATCAACACCTCACTGCAATTCGATACAGTTCCCTCCAGCTTCAAAACTGCCTCAGTAACTCCCATTCTCAAAAAAAAACAATGATCTTAACAACCACCGGCCAATCTCCAACTTTTCTGGAAAGAGCAGTGGCTGGCACATGTCCAACCATGAGCTCTTTGAGATCCTTCAGTCCAGCTTCAGAACATGTCACAGTACAGAGACCGCCCTCATCAACGTCACCAACGATCTCCTCATTGCTGCCGACGCCCGCCGCATCAGCCTACTCATCCTCCTTGACCTTTCAGCAGCCTTTGACACCATCTCCCACTCAATCCTCCTCAACCGCCTCAATCTGGCCATCTAGGCCTCACCAGTACGGTCTTTTCCTGGTTACAATCATATCTCACCAACCGGAAACAGTTTGTCACCATCAATGGTTCCAGCTCCCCCGCTCCTCCCAGTCATCCATGGTGTTCCTCAGGGCTCTGTACTCGGTCCACTCCTCTTCACTATATGCTCCCACTCGGTCAGATCATCCGCCGCCATGGACTCTACTTTCACTGTTACGCTGATGATACTCAGCTGTATCTCAGCACCGCACCATCCACACCGCTCCCCCCACAGTCACTCATGAACTGCCTTAAAGAAGAAAAAAAAACTGGATGACTACTAACCTACTCAAACTCAACAGCAAGAAAACAGAGCTCATGGTTGTGGCACCCCCGGCACTGCTCGAGAAGGTTGGAGATCTCGTCCTTCAGGTGGATGGCTGCTCCATCTCCCCATCCCCTGAAGTCCGCAACCTGGGTGTCATTCTGGATTCCACTCTCTCTTTCCAGTCACATATCAAATCCATCACTAAATCCGCCTTCTTCCACCTCAAGAACATCTCCAGACTCCGGCCATCTCTGTCAGACTCTCATCCATGCCGTCATCTCCTCCCATCTGGACTATTGTAATGGAGTTCTGTCTGGGTTACCAGACACTGCCCTGGACAGGCTCCAGTACGTGCAGAACTCCGCTGCCAGGATTCTTACCTGCACCCAGCCCTGGCAGCACATCACTCCCATCCTCGCCCGTTTGCACTGACTCCCGGTCAAACACAGCATCACATTTAAACTCCTCCTGCTCACCTACAAATCCCTCCACGGCCTGGCCCCCCTGTACCTCTCCGATCTCCTCCACCACTACACCCCTTCCAGAACTCTGAGGTCCTCTAACACAGGCCTCCTCATCCAACCCAGCGCCAAACTCTGGACCTACGGGTACAGAGCATTTAGTGTGGCATCCCCCACCCTCTGGAACTCTCTACCCAAGGATATCCGCGACTCTCCAACCCTGGACATCAAAGCTGCCCTTAAAACATGAAATTAGTTCATTCTGCTGTTTTACTGTTTCTTGTTTTGTGTGTTTGTCTCTCTGGCTCTGTTCTGTTTGTCCCATTCCCTTGTAAAGCGACCATGGGTTTGTGAAAGGCGCTATATAGTAGTAGTGCAGTATTATTATGATTATTATTATTATTATTATTATTATTATTATTATTATTATAACATCAAATTATTTTGGCATAAGGGTGGACTGTAGGGTTCATGACATAATGTTCATTGATGTCTTATCTTGTTAGATCACACAGTCCTCAGGTTAATTTGGGCAGAACACGCTTTTGCTTGTGGGAGTGAGGAGGTGTGTCCCTCTCTGTCCAATCAGGTAATTTCTTGACAATATTTCTGTCTATTTGGGGACGTGCTTTTGGCTTGTAAGTGTCCATTTTAAAACTACTGGTTGGAAATATACAATAATAATTTGTTGGTTGTGATGCACTTAAATAAATGTGTCATGTCATTCAAGAGTCATTTGCATCTCCAGACGTTAGTATCACAGCTCGACATTGTCTAAATCAGCTCCTGGTGGTGAATGATCATTCCCAGAATGTCAACTTGTACAACTATAAATGTCTGGTCGGAAAACAGACTTCCAAACCATCTTAAACGGTTTCATCCCTACTGCAGTGCAGTCGGGAGGTTTGCAAGTGTCATGGTCCGTGGGGTTTTAGTGCCAGATCTGCTCTGTTTATGTACTAAAAATCCTCTGCATTCAATTCACACACTCCATCCCATTAGATGGTATAAACACTCATTAAATTCACTGAGCTGTAACTACAGTCTCCTTGCTTTTGAATTAATTATTTTCTCCTTCTGCATAAACATGTTTGCCCTTGACTTATCAGTTGCACAAGCAATGAATAAGAATAGCCTTGCCATTGGTATGTATGAGAGTGAAAGGTTAGATTCTACACCGCATGTGAAAGTGCGTCATTGTACTGTACCTACGCCAAAGAGTCCACATCAACCTTATCACAGTAACACAGGGCCCTGCTGGACACGCTATCATTGTGCTGCTTATACAATTGTGCTAATAATGATCATTTTGATAATAATTATGATAACATCTTTCATTTGCAAAGGGTTAGGGTGTCATTGTGCATAAGATGATGCATATATTTCACAGCATTCTGTACTGATTCCATTGATAGAAGCAAATAGGTCTGAATCATAAATGGACTCTTTGGGTTGCCTGAGAATAGTGGGCAGTGCATTTTATTAATTACATTTAGAGTTGCCCTGTTTTGTTGTTATTTGGTGGACACATAATACCACAGGTATTGTGGAGGCAGAAATCGGAGGATGGCCTCATTGTAATGTATGGAATGGAATGAGGAATGGTGTCAAACCCAATGAGCCTCCAATTTCTACCTCCACCAGCCTCCCCTATGGAGGGAATCACACACTAAAATGGATAAGAAATAACTTAGAATTACTACATATAGGGCCAGTTTCACAGACAAGGCTTAAGCCTAATCCTGGACTAAAAAGCATCTTCAATGGAGATTTTACATTGAAAGTGTGATTTAGTCCAGGACTAGGCTTAAGCCTTGTCTGTGAAACCGGCCAATAATGTTTGACCTCTGGGGGAGCTCTTAAGGTAGGTGGGTCCTCTAAATTGACAGAAACATTATCAAAAAATTACCTGATTGGATAGACAGAGGAAAACCTCCCCACACCTTTGAGCAAAATATGTTGCAAACAATTAGTGACGGTTCTGCAATGTCCTCAATATACGTTCATTCCTTTATTCTTTTATGGTGACATGCTTATCACATGCCTATCACATGCTTATCAACAAAACAATGAGCCCCAAGGGCAACCTACAGTATACCTCAGTAAGACCTTAGCTGCAGTATAAACACTGACCACAGCAGAACGTGGTTGTACTACACAGCTCATCAGATCCCAAACCTCCGTCAGCAGCATCCCCTTCCCTGGCCAGTTTACACTCTCAGCTCCAGTCTACAGAGTGCTAATTGTCGATGGCAAGCAGCCACAGACCCACAGATGGCACATGGGCTTTCACTCTGCACCTTATGGTTTCCATGCACTCCAGCACAGGTAGGTCGGAGGATGATTGCTGCACAGCAGATCTCTGAAGTCCTGCTTCTGTCAAAGGACAATGTCTTGCATTCAGATTCTCTCTGATGCTATTTCAGTGTTTCCATGGGTCCATTAGAAATCACATTGGACGTGATCACAGTGGCATGCGCACACAAATACCCCATTGTCTCCCAGTGTGGTGGGTACTGTCACTAGACTAACGGGGATTGATGAGCTAAGTCAGAACCCTTTGTTTATGAAGAATACATAGACCTGAAATATGCTAAAAGGTAAATGGTTAGCTATTCCATGTATGTGTATGTATCTAAAATGACCCAGCATTCTGTTGGAAATACATCATTCATGTATTTGTGACTAGCAACCACAAAGAAAACTGAGTAGAGCAAAGTGTAATTTGTGAATGACACTCTTCTGATTTGTATTGAGTTTGTAGGTGTTGGGGTGTGTGAGGGTGTGTGTATGTGTGGAGGGGATCTCCTTGACAGCCATTTCCTGGAACAGCATAAGTGAATGTTCTCTGGGGGGATATGATGGTGAAAGGAAAATAAAACACATATAAATAATCTCACCTTGTGATAGCAGAGGCAGGGGTGAATGAATTACCGAGCTTTGCCTTAGTGTATATATCTTATTAGACAGCATCTTATTATATACTCCCTACTTCCAAATGGACTGCATTTATAAATCGTTGAGTTGTGTCATCTATCTTCTGCAAGTCGGAGCTGGGAGGAAAAGATGATTCTCATACCACAATGCATATGAATGTGGTTGTACAGTAGATAGAATTCAATTAAACATGATTATGCAGTCCTTTTCTGTTTGAGGAAAGCCATTCTGTGAAAATTATTTTCCCGGATATACAGAATGCATGGTTGCGGGCCCTTTTTGAAGCAAGATTTTAAAAGGGGGATGTTTCTCTGTAAAGTAAAGAAAAAAAGATGAATGCCTAACAAGATATAGTCACAGGAAACATTATCTGCCCTTTGAAATTTCAGGTCTCAGTAATTGCTAGTTCCTTTTTATCTTTCAATTTCCACTCTGCTGGGTTTTGGACACATGCCGTGTGCAGCAAAGGTATTGTGCATTTTGGCGTGAAAACGAGTGGAATTCACACTTGAGTAGGATGATCAACGGGATCTATCAGCAGCAAATGCTTTCAGACTGTGGTTTGTCCTCCCTCTCCTCCTCTCTGACGTTAGGGACAAAATTATACTTTTATGGGTAACAATGACGCAGTGAGCAAAGTTTATGTAAGCGTAAAAACCAAACAACTAAAAAACACATCATGAAATTCTGGTCAATACTGGTATTGTACTCAAACACTCCCGAACAATTCAACCAATTCAGGAGGCTTTTATAGTTTTACAGAAAAAACTAGTTAAAATGAGTGTTGAATTCCCCAAAAAACGAATATATGCTGTTCACTCTTTCTAAAAATGTGTAACCTGAGTCTCCAATTGTTACCTTACAAGGACAAGAAATAGAGAGAGATTCGTGCTATACATTTTGAGGGTTTTATTGGATGAAAATATTTATTTTAGTCCTCATGTAGATAACTTGGTTAAGCTAGGCTTTTATTTTAGAAATAAGGCTTGTTTTAATTTAAATGTGCTTAGGTTATATTGTATAGCCTGTGTCTGCTCACTGTTTCTGTTGCTTGTTTGTTGTTATTTCATGTTGTATATTGTATGTTTTTATAGTGTATGTGTTGTCTTTTTAATAAAGTGCTGCTTTTCTTGGACAGGGCTCATTTGAAAAAGAGGCTACTGTCTCAATATGACTACCCTGGTTAAATAAAGGATTATTATTATTAATAATAATAATAATAATGATAATAATAATAATTAAAATAATTTTTACTTGACTAGCGTCATTGTCATTGATTTTCAACAACGTTGACATTTATTTACATTTTCCAGAATAAAAGTCTGAACATTTGGTTGGTTGCCGACTTCTTCTCACTTTCACCAGCTGCTGTCACAGACCAATGTAGTAATGTAGCATACATGTACGCAATGAAATATATATATATATATATATATATCTTCATCATCCACAACTAATTAATCTGTACCGTACACTCATACCTCAGTCAAAAAAACAGTAGCTGCCTTCCAAAAATTGATTGAGTGACTGTACATGTGTGTTTGTTAGCCTCCCAGCTCTGTAGCCTTCGGCAATCCTAAGCTAGCATGTTACATCCTGGGAAATGCTGCTCTTTTTCCAGCAGGGCCCAGCCTAGCCATAATAATTCACCTGTATCAAGCTGCTCTCTGTATCTGCAGTGGCAGGTCAGGCTCTAAGGTGTGGTTACATCTGCACGAATGGAGATGTATAAAGCCATTTGTCCCCTCCTCCCATGGCTGCATGTCAACCACTAAGACTACAGGCCCTGCGGCGCTTACAAGGAGAGAGGGGTTTCTGCACACAAGGGTCAGGTTGGGATATCATTTATACTGTTGAGATGGTAAGCCTGGATTAAGGGAGCTGTTTCATGTTAGCATGCAGGGAGTACAGAGGAAGAGATGCTCCTGGCGTGTTTTTAAAAATATATTTTGTATATTTTAATACAATTACTACAATTACTAACAACTACTATGCTTCTTTTCTTTTTTTTTAAGAAAAGAAAAAAGTATTTTCGGGTTTTTCTTCATATTACGATTACACAATATAACGAACAACAGTTTTAGGATCACCAAATATGTATCATTTGTGAATTGGATTCACTGTATCGTCTGCCGTCCTGTTTAGTGAGCTACTGGGTTAGTGATACATGGCTTGTAAACAAACTTTTAATAATGTTTTAGGACGTGTTCAAAAGTAAGGACTGTGTGATCATCTAATTATGTGTAGCTCTTAGCGATGTTCTTTCTTAGCTGCTAGCTAGCTACCAACACGATGCTAGCAAACACATTTGTTTGGATTCAGAGCGTTCATTCAAATAAGCATATCTTCTTCAACTATTTTCAGATTTCAATGCATGATGTATGTATGATGTATGTATGTAATAATGTACACATCATTTGAAAGCTTACAATCTGCACTTTCATAATCTGTAAGAAACTAAAAAATTACTTTGCCCTCCACCAGACCCATATGCATTGAAATCCGAAAATAGCTGAAGATATTCTTATTTGAATGTTGGTACACCTCAAACCAAACACTGGAGAAACTGGCTCTGAATCAAAACAGACGCGTTTGCTACCATCACTAACTCAGTAACTACATCACTAACTCAGTAACTACATCACTAACTCAGTAACTACCATCACTAACTCAGTAACTACCATCACTAACTCAGTAACTACCATCACTAACTCAGTAACTTACCATCACTAACTCAGTAACTCCATCACTAACTCAGTAACTACCATCACTAACTCAGTAACTCCATCACTAATTCAGTAACTACCATCACTAACTCAGTAGCTACCATCACTAACTCAGTAACTACCATCACTAACTCAGTAACTACCATCACTAACTCAGTAACTCCATCACTAATTCAGTAACTACCATCACTAACTCAGTAGCTACCATCACTAACTCAGTAACTACCATCACTAACTCAGTAACTACCATCACTAACTCAGTAACTCCATCACTAACTCAGTAGCTACCATCACTAACTCAGTAACTCCATCACTAACTCAGTAACTACCATCACTAACTCAGTAACTACCATCACTAACTCAGTAACTACCATCACTAACTCAGTAGCTACCATCAGGAACTCAGTAACTACCATCAGGAACTCAGTAACTACCATCAGGAACTCAGTAACTACCATCAGGAACTCAGTAACTACCATCACTAACTCAGTAACTACATCACTAACTCAGTAGCTACCATCACTAACTCAGTAGCGTGAAGTTCTATTTCGTGGAGCACCGCCCCAGCTCTGCTCCTATTGGATTACCCTGCTACCTAAGGTAGCCAATGACTGAAACTTTAAAATGTCCCTGCCCCCTGTGGGTACTATATAGTGGGGCAGCCTCTGTTACTTCGACCTCCCCAAATTTTTTAGCACAGTTTGTGATTTCTGAAGACTACGAAACTAGAAGGAACAAAAACAAGACGCTGGAGAACCCGCCAGACTTCCCTTCAATGGATCGACCCCCAAAGTCCTGTTTACCCCCAACACCCCCCCAAAGTCCTGTTTACCCCCAACACCCCCCCAAAGTCCTGTTTACCCCCAAAGTCCTGTTGACGGGCCTCGTTCAGCCGGCCCCTGACTCCACACTCATCCTGCAGGGTTGAGTTGTCGGGGTCATCCTCTGAGGACGAGAGACAGATGGAGGCTCCCGAGCTCCCTGCTCTCGCCCTCCCATCACTCCGCAACGATTTTCCAGGCCTTCTGGAAGCGGCGGGTGTGTTGGGGATCTCCCTTCCAGTCTCTTCCAATCTCCTCCGCCACTAGCTACTGAGATGGAGGAGTCTATCATCAGAAGGCTAAACTGAGCCAGCCTCCCAAAGCTACCCTGCTAGGCCTGGATAGGTTTGTGGAGGGTGCATGGGAGGAGCCGCTCACACGTAGAGCGCCTGTGAAAGCGCTTCTTAGCCTTCACAAGGGTGGAGGGGCTGACGGAGGCCCTGAAAAAACGGCTCCCCGCCTCTCGAGCCAGCCCTAGTGGCATATATTGTGTCTGGAGCTAGCGCCTGGGCCACCTTTAGAGAAGCGCTGTTGCCCCAATCAGTTATACACTGGGCATGCAGGTGGCGGCGGCGGCGGCGGCAGCCAGCAACATAGCCATGCTGAAGGCGCGATGGCCAAGATCACCACTGACAGGCCAGATGGTGTGCTAGGGTCAGAGGGGGCGCTGCTCAGTGAAACCCTGGCCTACACCTCACACAGGGTGTGGCGACCTGTGGTGGCAAAACCATGGCAAAGGCAGTGGTCCAGCAGCACCACCTATGGCTGTTGCTGACCGTCATGACTGGAGCAGACAGGATGGCTCTTGTGCTTTTTACAATTGTTGTTTGACAAGGGATCGGCTGCGGGAACTATGAAAGTGTATGCAGCCGCCATCTACATCTACTACATCCCGAATGACAGTTCTGTCAAGTATCTTTTAGGAAATATTAGTTCCCACTTTTTACGAGATAGATACATAATTTGATTGGGAGATAGATAGTTTGATTGTGTGATAGATAGATCATTTGATATTTTGAAAGTCTTGCATGTAAAGATTTTACATGCAAGATATGCCCCTATATTTGCATACAGATCTGGAAGTGGAAAAGAAAGAATGAATGTGGAAAAGAAAAAATGAATGTGGAGAACAGAGAATGAATGTGGAAAACAAAGAATGAATGCTTAAAAGAATAAATAAATATATAAATGTATTTATAATCACATTACTGTGTATTACTGTGTATTCATTCATTTATTTATTCATTCATTCATTTATTTATCTATATATGTATTGTTAATTTGGACAGACTTGGCCCTCCATAGCTTATAGGAACATTAGGAGTTGAGAAATCCGTTGGTAACCAGTACCATTACTATGCTGCTCAACAATCATGTTGTGAAGGTCTTGGGAGAGCTCGGTGCCTCTACCCATCATGAGATGTTGGCGACAAATGATTTGTTTACTTGCATTCAGAGGTGGGAAATCCTTTTTCAAAGACTGGAAGTACTTATCCAACAACATGCATCCAACGCATGATTCTAATTAGCACAGGTTGGAGAACTAGGGCTGGGTTCAAGAAATCGATTTCCCGATTCTGAATCGATCTTCATTGAATGGGCGATTATCGATTCATAAATCCCGTGATCGGTCTTTCATGCATTTTCCTGCTTGCAGCTTCAACCCGCAACGAGATCTCGTGGCCAGATCTCACGCTACAAGAATTTATCATATCTCACGCAACGAGAGGTCTCAACACTGTAAAATCTAAAAACATGGCGATGGCAGGGACACTCAAGTCACCACCAGGCTTAAAGGCAGATGTCTGGGTGCATTTTGCATGTACAAATTATGACGATAGAGAAAAGCGGATCCGAAACAAGCCTCGCTGATAAAGACGTTTGGTTGCCAATTAAAATCAAATTCTCCGCGTGCCCAACAAATTACTGAGGCTGTAGCAAATTTTATTTGCAATACGCCCGTACAGCGTTGTCGAAAATGCTGGCTTTCGAAGCCTCGTCAGTGTACTAGAACCACGCTACGTGTTACCGACACGCAAACAGTTGAGTGAAGTGATAGTCCCAGACATGTCCGCGCAGGTGAAACGTCACATCGCAACTTCACTTCAGCCAGCAGAGAGTTGCCATAACGTGTGACAGCTGGACATCCAGAGCAATGGACTCGTACCTGACAATCACTTGCCACTTTATCAGCAAGGCTGGTTTCGGATCCGCTTTTCCATGTTTCACGTCAGGGTGATGCCTCAATAAGTGGTTCCGTAGATTTGTGATGTTTCCATGAACTTATTGTTACTGTATACTACAGTATTTTAATAATCATTGATTTTCAAATTATGTTTATTCCTGAATAAAATCTTCCAATCTCCAAAAAGCGAGAAAGCAGTAATGAAGGGCTTTAGTTTCATGGACATTATGGTTTACAATGTGTTTTTTTGTTCCCCAAAATACCCTCATCTATTGCACTATTTTCGTTTGAGTTTTGCACATTTTTATTTTGTATATAACATATATATATATTATGCAAATAAGCTATTTGAGACAGTCCTGAGGGATATGTGATGTCTTGTTTACCGATAGGCTATGTTTGTAGCCCCTTTATTTACACTGGCTGCAGTAAAGCACGTTAAAAAGCACTTTTTGTAGTGTCTGATTTAGCAAAATGTTGGCCAATGATGTTAATTTATGTTCCAATAAGAAGTACATTCATGTAACTGCTTTGGAGTCAATTCTTAATGTAAACATTGATATGTTTAACAATACTACATGTTATAGGGTTCCTTGAACCATTTATAGCATTAGTTCTGAGAATCTCTTCATATTCAAGGCAAATTGATATTGTAACTAAATCGAATCGGAATCGAATCGAATCGTGAATCGGAATCGAATCGTTTTGGGAAATCAGTGGCGATACCCAGCCCTATGGAGAACTCATTAATGGCACTGGTTTAGTGCTTTTTCTTACTGTGTTCAATACAATACTATTGCACATTGCACATAGCTTTTTTATGGATTGGAATGTTACAATTTCTTTGGCTGTGTAGTTTTATTATAATACCAATGTGTGGTCTAAATTTCATGTGAATAGCTGTAATGGAATATGTTGAATTATTTATTTTTTGTAAAGATTCCTTATTTACCCCACTGTATATCCTCATATAAATTCTTCTATAAAATCTTTCCTCATCATTAGACAGTGCTGGTTTCTTCACAAAACAATGCAATTTCCCAGTAGAAAAGAGGGGATACAATCTATCATGGACCCTGGAGAGTCCAGTGGCATCTTGGCACTTAAATTGAGCTCTGTTTGTTTCTGTGGCTCCCTCTTCAATCTAGAGATAACATTGAGGGAAGATTTAAACACGGGTAGTGCACATGCTAGCCAGTCTCCATGAGTGGTTGGCAAAGACCAGTGTATTCTTTTTTCTTATTTTCTTATATATATATTTTTGTTGTTGTTAATTCACAGATAACAGGTTACAGATGAGAAACAACAGACTGTGCATTCCCTTCATCACAACAGGGTGTTCCCTATCAGTCTTTTCACTTATCTATATCTTGCAGCAGCAGAGGACATACACAGTGAATGTATCTAAGTGTCACACCCTCTACCTCTAGGTAGCGGGCTGTGCCTCTCTCTCTCTCTTTCCCTCTCTCCGTCTCTCTCTCTCTCTCTCCCTCTAATTGGCAGGAGTGGTTTCAGGTGTGCTGTTGTCCGGCTGTTCCCAATTATCACACCATTAGCCCTGCATAAAGACCCGGTCCAGCCTTCACTTCACTGCCAGATCGTAGCTTCAGCTTACCGTATGATACGCTTCCAGCTCCCCTACCTAATTACTACCCTGCCTGTACCTGCCTCCTACTTACCCCTGTTTTGCCTTTACCCCCAGTACCCCTACCGGACTCCTGCTACCTGCCTGCCTGCCCTCCTGCCTGCCTGCCCTCCTGCCTGCCTGCCCTACCAGCCTGACCCCTGCCTGCCTAACGACTACTCCTCCTGCCTAAGCCCCTGCCTGCCTGCCGACTACCCCTCCTGCCTACCCCCTGCCTGCCTGCCGACTACTCCCCCTGCCTGACGCCCCGCTTGCCCTACGACCATTCTCTGCCTACTCCTTAAAATAAATATATTTTATTTTACTTTAATCTGTCTCCGGTCTGTGTCTGCGCTTGGGTTCCCTATCTGACCGTAACAGTACGATCTGGCCATGGAACTGAACCCAGCAGACACAGCATCAGTTCTACGAGCCCTCACAGAACAGGGCAAACTGCTGGGGCAACACTCGGACGCCCTTATGGCCCTTGGAGGGCAATTCTCTACCCGTACTAAACGCCTGGAACGGCTAGAGGAGGCGGTTGTGGAGATGAGCAAAGACTTTAAAAGACTCACTTCCACGGTCGTCGGACCCGACACCACTCACAGCCCCCCTGCTCCTTCCCCTGGTCCTCCTATGCCCGTTCACGCACCGTCCCACTCTCCACCCACGACTCCACTCCCCGAGCGCTATGGTGGCGATCTCGGTTCTTGTCGCCCTTTTTTACTTCAGTGCTCCTTACTGTTCGAGCTACGACCCCAGGCTTTTACCAAAACTTCATTGGGGAGATGCGTAGGGTCTGACCATCCTGTCGCTGGTCGGGACGCCGCCAGACGTCTTCACTCCCTCCGCCAGGGGACCCGCAGTGTGGCTGAACTAGCCATCGAGTTTCGTACCCTCGCGGCGGAGAGCGGGTGGAATGACGAGGCTCTCCAGAGCTCGTTTTCACAAGCGCTTAATGACAGACTCAAGGATGAGCTGGCTGCCCGGGACGAACCCGATGGTCTGGAGCAGCTTATCACCCTAGCTATTCGCCTTGACAACCGACTTCGGGAGCGCCGCAGGGAATGGCCTGAACACCAGGTAGTGTCCACTTCCTCCTCATCCTCAGCCCCGCCCCGATCATCTTCCCTGTCCTATGCCGGATCCTCCCGAGAACGGACGGAGATGGCCGAGCCTGAGCCCATGCAACTCGGGAGAGCTCGCTTAACATCCGAGGAACGAACTCGCCGAGTCAACTCCAACGCATGCCTATACTGTGGGCATATGGGGCACTTTCTGTCTTCGTGTCCCCTCCGTCCACTAAAAGAGCAGGCTTGACCGTAGTTGACGAGGTACGTTCGAGCCAGACCTGTATTACTTCCCCTCTCTCTCATCCCCAACTTCAAGCTCATCTTCTGTGGCATGGCCAATCCCAGCCCTTTTCTGCCCTAATTGACTCCGGGGCGGATGAAAGATTTATGGATGTGGCACGGCAGCTGGGGATTGAATTGATACCTAGAGACACCTCTTAAAGCTAAGGGTCTCAATGGCACCTCCTTAGCTCAAATTGAGTTTAAAACCCCTCCTGTCACTCTCTTCCTGTCAGGCAACCATCGGGAGGAGTTGAGTTTTCATATTATCGCATGCCCCCTCACACCCTTGGTACTCGGCTTTCCTTGGCTCAAAACCCACAATCCGCAGATTGACTGGCCCACGGGCCAGGTGAGTTCTTGGAGCCCTCACTGTCTTATCCATTGTCTTCGTGCCGCTCGACACCCCCGCTTCAGGAGCCCCCTGACCTAACCTCTGTTCCTGTGCAGTACCACAACCTCGCCCCGGTGTTCAGCAAACACCATGCCCAGTCACTACCCCCCCACCGCCCTTATGATTGCGCCATCAACCTCCTTCCCGACGCACCCCTTCCCAGTAGCAGGCTGTTCAACCTGTCCCGGCCGGAGCGTGAGGCCATGGAGACCTACATCCAGGACTCATTATCTGCCGGTTCTATTCGTCCTTCTTCCTCTCCTGTGGGGGCTGGGTTTTTCTTTGTGGGGAAAAAGGATGGCACCCTGAGGCCCTGTATTGACTATCGAGGCCTGAATAACATTACCGTCAAGAACAAATACCCTTTGCCTCTGATTAGCTCTGCCTTCGCCCCCCTTCACGGCTCCACCATCTTCACTAAACTGGACCTACACAACGCTTACCACCTGGTCCGCATCCGTGAAGGGGATGAATGGAAGACGGCTTTCAACACCCCCCTAGGTCATTTCGAGTATTTAGTCATGCCTTTTGGCCTCACCAACGCCCCAGCGGTTTTCCAAAACCTCATTAATGACGTCCTTCGGGATATGATTGGACTATTTGTTTTTGTTTACCTTGATGACATTTTTATCTTTTCTAAAGACCTTGCCACCCACCAGCAACACGTCCGCCAAGTGCTTCAGCGGCTGCTGGAGAACCGCCTGTTCGCCAAGGCGGAGAAATGTGAGTTCCACGTCCCCCCGATATCCTTTCGGTGGACTGAGGAGGCTGAGAGAACCTTTAAGGACCTCAAGGAGCGCTTCAGCTCCGCCCCCTTCCTTATCCAGCCGGACCCTGACCTACAGTTCGTCATGGAGGTGGACGCTTCGGACATGGGTGCAGGAGCTGTTCTCTCTCAGAGGCCTAAGGCTGACAGCAAGCTGCATCCCTGTGCCTTCTTCTCTCGCCGGTTTTCCCCCGCAGAGAGGAACTATGATGTGGGCAACCGAGAGTTGTTGGCAGTAAAACTGGCTTTGGAAGAGTGGCGTCATTGGCTGGAGGGTGCGGTCGTCCCTTTCATTGTATGGACAGATCATAAAAACCTGTCCTATATTCAGTCAGCCAAATGGTTGAACTCCCGGCAAGCCAGATGGGCTCTCTTTTTTGGGCGCTTCAACTTCAGCCTTACCTACCGGCCTGGGTCCCGCAACATCAAGCCTGACGCGCTTTCCCGTCAGTTCACGGGGGACGAGACCTGCTCTGACCCGGAACCCATCCTACCTCCCACTTGCCATGTGGCAGCTGTTACTTGGGAGATCCAGTCTCTGGTGCGCCGTGCACAGCAATAGCAATAGCAACTGCCTCCCCTTACCAACACCAGGAGCCAGGGAGCATGCTTCACACCTGGAGACACCGGTACTCACAGCTTTATAACATCTGAGCAGGTGAGAAGGCAGCTTTCCAGGGTGAATGTGAACAAGTCCAGAGGTCCAGACAACATCAACCCCAGGGTTCTGAAGGTGTGTGCTGGAGAGCTGGCGGACACATTCCAACATCTCTTCAGTCTATCTCTAAGACTGAGGAGGGTGCCACAGCTCTGGAAGACCTCTTGCATCGTCCCAGTGCCAAAGAAGGGACGGCCCAGCACCCCAAACGACTACAGACCTGTCGCCCTGACACCACATGTCATGAATATCCTGGAGAGGCTAGTGCTGCAACACCTTAAGCCCCAGGTGAAGGACTTCCTGGACCCCCGGCAGTTTGCATACCAGGAGAGCATGGGGGTGGAGGACGCCATCATTTACATGCTGCACAGGGCCTACACACACCTGGAGAGGCCACAGAGCATGGTGAGGACCATGTTCTTCGACTTCTCCAGTGCATTTAACACTATCAAGCCATCACTGCTGGCTGACAAACTAGCAGTGATGTGTGTGGAGGACTCCCTGACGGCTTGGATCCACAACTACCTCACAGACAGGCGTCAGTATGTGAGACTGCAGGGCTGTCAGTCTGAGGTGGTGGTGTGCAACATCGGTGCCCCCCAGGGAACTGTTCTGTCACCCTTTCTCTTCACCCTCTATACCTCCGACTTCCAGTTTAGCTCCGACCAGTGCCACCTGCAGAAGTTTTCGGATGACTCCTCTATCGTCGGTTACATCACAGACGACAGGGATGAGGAGTACAGGGCCCTGGTGGAGAGCTTCGTGCAGTGGTGCGACACCAACTACCTTTTGCTTAACACCAGCAAAACAAAGGAGTTGGTGGTGGATTTTAGGAGGAAGAGAAGGACCCCAGCCCCCATCACCATCAAGGGGGTGGAAGTCGAGAGGGTGGACTCCTACAGGTACCTGGGAGTACAAATTAATAACAAACTGGACTGGACTGACAACACCGAGGCTCTTCTCAGGAAAGGGCAGAGCAGACTGTTTTTCCTGAGAAGGCTGAGGTCTTTCGGTGTCTGCAACAAGCTGCTGCAAATGTTTTATCAGTCGGTGGTTGCCAGCGTTCTGTTCTTCGCCGTGGCCTGCTGGGGTGGAAACATCTGTGCCAGGGATGCTGCGAAGCTAAACAAACTGGTGAAGAAGGCCAGCTCTGTGGTGGGGACCGGGCTGGACAGCCTAGAGGTGGTGGCAGAACAGAGGATGGGGAAAAAACTGGCGGCCATGCTGGCCAATCCCTCCCACCCGATGTACTGCGAGCTGGCAGGGATGAGGAGCAAGTTCAGCCACAGATTTGTTCTCCCCCGTCAAAGTACAAAAAGATTTGGACAGTCCTTTGTTCCAGCTGCACTCCGACTCTACAACCAGGCCCTGCAGGGTGGGGGAGACCTGGAGCTGGAACTTTTGGAACTTTTTACTTATTGAGCCTGCACTGTTTTATGTATTTTATTGAATGTTTCTCTGTTTTCTGTATTGAATGTTTTCTGCCCTAACTGAGCTGTTTGACAACAACATTTCCCCATTGGGGACAATAAAGGTTTTCAATCAATCAATCAATCACAGCTTGACCAGGCTGATCCTGGCAACGGCCCAGAGAACCGCCTGTTCGTCCCTGACGCTGTCCGCTCCCAGGTCCTACAGTGGGGCCACAGTAATCGCCTGACCTGCCACCCGGGTGTAAACCGCACCCTGGCCTTCCTGTGGCAACACTTCTGGTGGCCAACGATGGGGGGGGATACCCGGGAGTTCGTCTTGGCCTGCCCTGTCTGTGCCCAAAACAAGAACCTGCACCGGCCTCCCACTGGTCTCCATCAGCCCCTGCCGGTTCCCCGTCGCCCCTGGTCCCATATCTCAATGTATTTCGTCACCGGGCTACCACCGTCCGAGGGAAATACCACCATCCTGACGGTGGTAGATCGCTTTTCCAAAGCTGCCCATTTTATTCCGCTGCCTAACTTGCCTTCGGCAAAAGAGATGGCTCAGCTGATGGTCCTTCACGTCTTCCGCATCCACGGACTACCATCGGACATAGTATCGGACCGGGGCCCCCAATTCACTTCGCCGTTTTGGAAGGCGTTCTGTGCCCTCATTGGATCCACCTGTCATCAGGCTTCCACCCCCAGTCCAATGGACAGTCGGAGCGGGCCGACCAAGACCTGGAGACCGCCCTGCGCTGCCTGTCCTCCTCCAATCCTACTACCTGGAGTCAACAATTGCCCTGGGTGGAGTACACCCACAATTCCCTTCCCAACTCCTCCACGCTTCTCTCACCCTTCCAGTGCGCCCTCGGATACCAACCCCCTCTCTTTCCTGACCAGGAGGAAGAGGTCGGGGTACCCTCGGCCTAACATTTTATTCACCGTTGTCGCCAGACCTGGAAGAAGGCACGGACTACCCTGGTCCTGTGGCCAGGTATATGTGCCAGGCTGATCGCCATCGTGTCCCTGCTCCCCGCTACCAGGTTGGACAGAAGGTCTGGCTCTCTACCCGAGACTTACCCCTCAGGGTAGAGTCTCGCAAGCTAGCCCCCAGATACATCGGACCCTTCCCCATCAGCAGAATTATCACCCGCTCTGCTGTTCGCCTCTGGTTGCCCCGCTCCATGCGAATTCATCCTACCTTCCATGTCTCCAAGATAAAACCGGTTACCACCAGCCCACTGACCGCCCCACCTCCCGTCCCACCTCCGCCCAGGATTATCGACAACCACCCAGCCTACACTGTCCGGCGTATCCTGGATGTGCGCCGACAGGGTCGGGGCTGCCAGTACCTGGTGGATTGGGGATATGGCCCTGAGGAGCGTACGTGGATTCCTCGCGGTCAGATCCTGGATCCAACGCTCATCACCACCTTCCACAGAGAGCACCCAGACCGCCCTAGATGTGCGCCAGGTGGCGCTCGTAGAGGGGGGGGGGGGAGGGTACTGTCACGCCCTCTACCTCTAGGTAGCGGGCTGTGCCTCTCTCTCTCTTTCCCTCTCTCCGTCTCTCTCTCTCTCTCTCCCTCTAATTGGCAGGAGTGGTTTCAGGTGTGCTGTTGTCCGGCTGTTCCCAATTATCACACCATTAGCCCTGCATAAAGACCCGGTCCAGCCTTCACTTCACTGCCAGATCGTAGCTTCAGCTTACCGTATGATACGCTTCCAGCTCCCCTACCTAATTACTACCCTGCCTGTACCTGCCTCCTACTTACCCCTGTTTTGCCATTACCCCCAGTACACCTACCGGACTCCTGCCTGCCCTCCTGCCTGCCTGCCCTGCCTGCCCTCCTGCCTGCCTAAGCCCCTGCCTGCCTGCCGACTACCCCTCCTGTCTAAGCCCCTGCCTGCCTGCCGACTACCCCTCCTGCCTAACCCCATGCCTGCCTGCCGACAACCCCTCCTGCCTACCCCCTGCCTGCCTGCCGACTACTCCCCCTGCCTGACCCCCCGCTTGCCCTACGACCATTCTCTGCCTACTCCTTAAAATAAATATATTTTATTTTACTTTAATCTGTCTCTGGTCTGTGTCTGCGCTTGGGTTCCCTATCTGACCGTAACACTAAGGGAAGTTGTATAGCCTAAATGATGAAGAATTGACTTCCTCCCTTCATAATCAAAACAGAATGGACACATACTCTCCCACCACATTGTTCTATTACAGGATAAGAGAGTGAAAAATGCTCAAATTGTTAAAAGGCAATAGAGAGGGAGAAGAGCAATGTTGTTTACCGTGTGCTGGACATAATTTTTCTCTCTCTCTCTCTCTCTCTCTCTCTCTCTCTCTCTCTCTCTCTCTCTCTCTCTCTCTCTCTCTCTCTCTCTCTCTCTCTCTCTCTCTCTCTCTCTCTCTCTCTCTCTCTCTCTCTCTCTCTCTCTCTCTCTCTCTCTCTCTCTCTCTCTCTCTCTCTCTCTCTCTCTCTCTCTCTCTCTCTCTCTCTCTCTCTCTCTCTCTCTCTCTCTCTCTCTCTCTCCTCTCTCTCTCTCTCAATCTCTAACCTCTGAGAGTGGGGAGAGAGAGAGGGATAGAGAGAGAGATACAGGGACCGCAGCCAAGTGTGACAGTGGAACTCGTATTTCTCTGCAACCCACATTGGGCTTTGACTCCAGGGCTGAGATGAATACTGAACACCCCACTGCAGCACGGCTGGCCCAGCCCCATCACCACGACAACAAGGTGAAGACAACACAATGGCAACAGCTGAAGATTAAAGATAGAGATTAGCTAGCTTAGTACTTAACTACAGATGTGTCACTGTCCAGTCGGGCTCTGCACTGAACACATTTGTACCGTAATAAAGCACTGCAAACTCATTAGGTTGGAACATAATTTTGCAAAATGGTGGATCGTTCGTTGTCCTGAGTATTTCTTCTGACTATACCAGCTGCAAACATTATTACGGACCGGTTGGCAATAATAGCAGTAAATGTTGTTGCCCAAATTCACAGATGCTACATAATAACCATACCAGTAATAGCTGTATCTTGTACACATTGTGCAAGTGTGGGGTTTTTTCTTCTCTTTTTTTGGGGGGGTAGGGGGGGGTTGATCACATTTAATTTAATCTGATTACTGGAGATTTAGCAGAGTAATTCACTTAACAAAAGGACCGTTCCGTTGTTGAATAAGTAAATACGGATTAATTAAAGTTCATTGAGATCTATACAGCAAATTGTTCATCCACATCCAATTCAAAAATTGTTGAATACGCCCCTGTGTGGATCAGGCTCTTTGTCATGTTAATAGTGCTAGAAGATAGGAGGAAGCCAAAGTGTTAAAATGTCACCCGCAATTATATGTGAATTTAATTGAACTATTTTCCTTTGCTCATCCATGGAAATCCTAATCTCTAAATAAAGTAAATGTCTCTCTCTCTCTATACTCTCTGAATTTGCGGATAATGACATACAATCCAATAGCATTCTTTCTAATTGCTCAGCCGGGCCCCTCCCACCTTTGTGATGTGTAACATTCTGCATAATTAATTGGAAAGCTTTAGTGGTAATAGAATAGCTAGAGGGGCTGGTGCAGTCCTGACACACACCATTAAAATGCAAATCAAGCAGTGTGATATAAAAACGGAGATCTATGTCGTCGTAGACTCTGGAAGATGACCATTAAATCACATGAAGGCTCTCCAGCCCCGTGCTACACAGCTCCGCGGCACTCTTAACCTTTTCATTACCTTGGAGGAAGGACCACGGAATGGCCTGGGAATTGTATCAGGTTCTATTGCAGGGGATGATCATGAGTGTTCATAGTACTTTGTAGTACTATATGGAGCCATTTTCTTGCGCATGATGCTTTAGAAATGCAAAGTCACGGAAGAATGAATCTACTCTTTTTTTTCAAAATAATATGGTTCTCTCATGATTTGGTCATTGTGCTATTTGTTGGTAATTGTTTTGTCATAAGCAATGAACATGTATTTCTTCAACATGACAATAAAAGGGAAATCTGAAAATGTGAAAAAGGGAGAAGGAAACACACTATATCTCAAGGCTATCTGGAAACCCCACCAGCTGTAAAAGAGATTGAAGTGGCAGGCCATTCCTCAGAGGGATATTAAGCTGATGTGTTAGTGTTGCAGATAGCCTATGGAGGGATCTCTGCACATTAAGACTGCTGGGGAGAGACCTAGGACTAGATTTCAAGACTGAACTACAGTAAACTGAACTACAGTAACAAATGCAGATACACTTAATTTGGTAAAAAAAAAAAAAAAGCTTGTGTGGTTTACTTAATGCATTTTCCAGATGTCATGCTTCAAATTCAAGAGATGTGTGTTCATTTAAAGATATCATTCATGACTTTTGTTTCCAGAATATGAATAAGAACCAGACAAGACATGACAAGGAAGGATGACAAAGAATACAGTTAGCAAATAGTGTAAATGGTTGTCCTGTTGCATTACACAGCGGTCAAATGCTCAGAAGGGAGTTTCTTGTGCCTGTCACTTTCAAGTGTAAATGAGCAGTCTCATGAAGGGCTTAAAGACATGTGTCCAAATATATTAAAAACATCACTTTGATGCAATATTAGGTCATAGCAGGCTCGGGATCATCAGCTACACAAATTGTGTTAAGCTACACAAACTCGTGTCATAATTAAACAGGGTAAGAGATAGCACAGGCAACATATGCTGTACATTCTAACATACATGTATTATTCAGTATAGTAGTATACATATGGGAGAGAAAAAAAAGAAGTAAACAAATTGGCTCTGCTTTAAGGGATTCAAAATGTAATGTCACAACTAATTCCATCAGGAAAATACAGCAAAAATCCACAGCCCCTTGGCTAGAATCATGCAAATTTACCCTGGCAGGAGCTGTGGATTGGACGGAACTATAAATAGGATGGCACAGTAGTACCCCCTGGATGTGTCAACGGGACTGGGTGATGGACCTCTGTTTCAGAGAGGGGCTAGAGGATTTCCCCAGTGACTCAATGCCAAAACACTACCCCAATGTCATGCACTACCGGTGACACACTGGAGAAGACCAGCCATTGGCCAGGAGCAAAACACTATCTCACTGACTCCCAAGCCTACGTGTAGCTGAATGGGTAGTACATTATGTGCAATATGAATACATCACTTTATGAGATTTATTTACAGTATATGATCAAAACTACAGATCAACGTCATGACACAAAATACCTAATATCAGTTAACCAGCAGAGGCTGGTGGAGGTAGAAATCGGACCACAGGCTCATTGTAATGTATGCATCAAAACACGAGTGTTCCTTCCTCAGAGTTCTACCTCCACCAGCCTCCACTTCAGTCAACACTACACCCTTCAGCCACAGTGCATTTGAACAACATCAGTTGTAAATAAAGGTCTATTTTTTAACTCTGACAATCTTTTTCTTGTTTGTTATTTACTAACCTCTCGAAATAACTGCCAAAAATCAGCACCACTGTACCGACCATAGTGTTCAAACGATATACACTCTACCGCAACATAACACGATTCCACTGTGATGGTTCTGCTGTCACTTACTGCAGCCTCCAGCTGTATGCCAACTGACTGACAACTCGGTACACATGCCTACAAATGTTTGCCATACTGTCCTGTAAAAAGGCAATGCTAACATTGTGATGACTGCAAAGAAATACATAAGCTTACAGTTAATTAGCATTATTAGAAAGTGCTCGAAATAATGAGAATCATGTCAATTTTGACAATCTAACTAACGTATATTCTCTGATTTTCTTCAGACATCCTTTGACACTGACTGTACACTAAATACCGTAGTTTCCCGTGTTGAATGGCCAGCAGCCCCTGATCAGACCACTTAGACATACAGTACAGTATCGCATATCAAATCCTCACTAGTTGTTGCATGAGAGCCCAGTATCAATGCTACCGAGGTCAGCGTTGGTCTCAGCTGGTTACACATATCACATTTAATTACCAGGCCTTTCAATCCCTCCTTATTGGACAGCCTTTTCATCAAACGATCGAACTGAGGGGCTCTATCACACACTGTACAAACTGTATGAAATTATAACAGAAACTCAATATGTGATTGGTTAATGGTTAATATCCTGGTATCTGTACAGTATATCGTCGTTGTTCTATTCCATGTGCAAATGCAATATGTATTGATCAGATCTAAACATGTTCATCCCTCTTCCCTTGTTCTTACACAAGGAACCATAGGATTGGTTCTGACCCCAACTCCAACCTTATTGAGTAGTCTGCTTACTGATGTCAGCGGGCCAGATACTATGGGCCGGTTTCAGAGACAAGGCTTAAGCCTAGTCCTGGACTAAATCACACTTTCAATGTAAAATCTCCATTGAAGATGTTTTTTAGTCTAGGATTAGGCTTAAGCCTTGTCTGTGAAACCGGCCCTAAGTCAATTACTTTTTTAATCTAAGCTTAAAACACACCTCACATGTAACATTCCTTTTCCTCATTTCCCAACCCCCAATCTATTCTGTTTTATCGTTTTCTTTTCTTCTTTTGTCTGTACACTGTGTTATAATCCTGTTTCTCCTTTATGTTCCCATCCTTCTCTAACAGTGTGTTGTGACACTGTGTAAAATGCACTTTAATTTAAATCAACTTGAAACTTGAAACAAACTGTGTGTAATAACAGCATCTTACTAAGCTGGTGGAAAAGACTTGAAGCTAATGTAGCAGAAGGAAGGAAAGGCACCTTCCTTCATGTCAGAGGCTTAATATGTTGTGAAAGCTGTGGGTAAGTAAATGTGAAGGCTGTAAAGGATGATAACCTCTAGGAGGCTGGTTTGAGGGCGCCCAAACCCACCATTCCAAATAATGAAAATGGCCTTGCTGTGACAAGCCAGAAAAAGGATAAGTCAAAATGTATTTTGCACAGCGTGATTGATTCTTTTCTTAGCAATGCAATGCATGTCAACCTATAGTAATGAAACATTAACGGGACGTGAACAGGCCATCCACAGAAAAGGATAACTTCATTTTCCTGGAAGTCGTTTTCTATGAAAGATGTCAACATTCCAGAGATGAGGAAGCTTGACTTAATTTAATCCGTAAGCCTACAATATGAATGGCATACAGATATACAGTACACTCACTGAACATTTTTATTAGGAACACTATACTAATACTGGGTAGGGCCTCCCTTCATGGCATTGATTCTACAATATGTTGATTCTCAATTCTTCGTGGCATTGATTCTACAATATGTTGGAAACATTCATGTTCATTCTTGCAGATGTTTCAGGTGCACTTTCAAGCTGTGAATCTACCACATCCCAAAGGTGTTTTATTGGATTTAGATCCAGTGACTGGGAAGGCCACTGAAGAGCACTGAACTCATTATATTCATGAAACCAGTTTGAGATTAATTTTGCTTTGTGACATGGTGCATTTCATTATCATGCTGGAAGTAGCCATTAGAAGATGGGTACATTGTAATCATGAAGGGATGCACATGGTCAGCAACAATACTCAATAGTATGTGGCATTCAAGCGATGATTGATTGGAATTAAGTGTGCTGCCAAGAAAACATTCCCCACACTGCCTCACCTGAATGAATGAGAAGGTGTACAGGTGCTCCTAATAAAGTGTTTGGTGAGTGTATATGTATAGACAGTATGGTATATACAGTATAGTATTAGTGAACAGAACTCAGTCCTCTTGTATTTTATCTAGCCAACAATAAAGAATCAGGAATGTGATCCATATAATGTACAGTATGATACTTTTTTTCCACACAATTCCAATTCCAGTTTTGCAGAGGGTGTATGGTACAGGGTTTCTTGGTCTGTATGGTCTGTATGGTCTGAGGGTTTACAAATAATGTGGAGTGCGTTTAGTGCAGATCTTTATATGATCGTTTCGACTATGATAATGTCCTCCTAACCAATAAGACCTATGCTATAATGGGAATGAGGTGGGATGGCAGATTGAAGGCATTATCAATCAGACAATCCAGCTTCATTTCAATGGCCCCTTAATCTTTCCCAGTGACATTTGTCTATGGCAGTATTTTCCTTTCAATCAAGACTTCCCTCCAAATCCCAAGAGACACCAGTTCTTGAGAGTACTGCAATATATTGGATGGATTGGAAGGTTCATACAATTAGCCTTGAGTCAACGTCTTTGAATTAGTATCTGTCATGACCATGGATGCTGACTCAAAGGGTGTTCACAGTTTCCGCTGCAGGCCGTGGCAAAAAGGTCATGTAGGAAAATAAAACAGACTTTTAAAGACTTGTATAGACTATAATTTACACCTCAGCTAACAGGATAAATATGATCTCTTAATACCTGAAAAAGCCCATAATCTCTCTGGACCAAACAGTCATAGATCTTCCCCTGTAGGTTTGACCTGAACGTGGAGCTGCACAGTGATGTTGAGAGGCGTAGCGTTGAGTTATAATGCAGTGCTCTGTCTCAAACCCTGTCTATGGAATGGACGAAATAAGATTACATGGCACTTACACCAAATATATACAGATTTTACTTATGTATGTAATAATAAAAAAACTGGAAAGTCATATGAATACACTTGAATTGACACTTACCAAATGCTTATGGATGAATGGATAACAACTCAAGGGTGCAAAAGATAATACTCTCTAGCAGAACTACACCAGTGGAACAATGTTTACATTATGATGTAGTACATAAAATATTGCACGAACACTCATCATCATTATCATACACCACCTGTTCTCTTCGCAACAGCATGTGGTGGTATGAAATTGTTTATTTCCATTTGCAAAGCATTTAGCCGAGGTTCTAACTCTTACTGAGTTTCAGTGGTCTGCTTGATGAAGAACAATTCAGTCCTTGTATACAGTCCACATGCTTCTGTTGAAATATACAGTTAATCAACCAGCATACTGCAAAGGGATTAACTATAATTAGAATTATGTCTACATCATATTACACTTCCTTATTGATGATGAACAAATCCTTTTACCACTGGCATGTCCTGAGATTGCCAAGTTGGAGTTGGTGTCACAAGCATCACACTTTATATTTTGTAACAATATTTTGTTGTTCATTAACCAGTGAAAAATCTGATGCAATTATGCTTATCAGTGTACGCCAGATGAATCTTTTGGGGGGGAGGGGTCTTATGTAAATGCACTGATAGTCAATCTGATGTCTTCAATTTACCTGAAGATTCCATAAATGGGACTAGTCCGGGATGGTGGAAAAGAGCAGGGCCTGTCCTATCCACCCTGAACTAACCTCCACCGTGTCCTCTTTCTGCCCCCACTCTCTCCCTCTCATGTTGACCAAGTAGGAAGTAGCCATTAGAAGATGGGTACATTGTAATCAAGAAGGGATGCACATGGTCAGCAACACTCAATACTCAATAGTATGTGGCATTCAAGCGATGATTGATTGGAATTAAGTGTGCCAAGAAAACATTCCCCACACTGCCTCACCTGAATGAATGAGAAGGTGTACAGGTGCTCCTAATAAAGTGTTTGGTGAGTGTATAGACAGTATGGTATATACAGTATAGTATTAGTGAACAGAACTCAGTCCTCTTTTTGGGGGGAGGGGGACCATCATCATCTATTCATGGTATAGCTAGGAAGCTACATTTAGGGTTCCCTCAAAGACCTGACTGTGATTGATCAATACAAAAAGATATTACCATTCATGCCCATTATAGAAACCTCTAAGACATTAGAAGAGTACAGTGGAGATAGTACTTCCCTGTGAAAGACCAGAGATAAAAGCTGTACTTTCTCTGTACTTTACTTATCAATGAAATGACATTGTAAGTATGGGCAATCGCATTGGCATCAGGGATAGTAAATCACTTTTAAAAGTGGTCATTTTTCAGTTTTCCTGTAATTTGGCAGCACTTGCAGCATTTTTCTCCTGCCTGCAATGCAGCCATACTCAGATTCTATTCTATCAACTTCATCCTGTAGAAAGTGTAACTTTATGAGAGATAGTCTCTGGTATTGGCTGCAGTCTAATGGTTGATGCATGTCCCACAATGGTGCTTGCACCCCTAATGTTAAAATGTTTCTACAATGTCATGTTGAAATTACTCCAATAGACTTTTCCAATTAACATCAATTAAAGTCAAGTCAATGTTTATTTGGTCATATACACAGGATACAGGATGTAAATTATACAATGAAACGCTTACTTTGCAAATATCCGGATGTTAGAATAGACTTACCAAAACCAAATCCATCCATCCAGGACAAACGGTGTGTCAGCAAAAGGATCATCAAAGATCGGAGGATCATCAAAGATCCCAGCCACCCCAACCACAGCCTGTTAGACCCCAGCCACCCCAACCACAGCCTGTTAGACCCCAGCTACCCCAACCACAGCCTGTTAGACCCCAGCCTGTTAGATCCCAGCCACCCCAACCACAGTCTGTTAGACCCCAGCCACCCCAACCACAGTCTTTTAGACCCCAGCCACCCCAACCACAGTCTGTTAGATCCCAGCCACCCCAACCACAGTCTGTTAGACCCCAGCCACCCCAACCACAGTCTGTTTGAACCGATGCCATCCAAAAGGCGTAGCCTCTTCCGGAGCCTCAAGGCCAAAACTCAGAGGCTAACCAGCAGCTACTTCCCCCAGGCGATCAGGCTCATGAACAAGCCCACTGTAGACAGTTGACTATCATCCCACGCATATGGACTACCTAAGCTTAAGCTCACAGTCACTTTACTACGGTCCCTTATGTCCTGTACTATTGACACTTTTTATTGAATTATGCCTAGTGCCATATTGTCTTGTGCTGCAATGTCAGTCAACGGTGTGCAGACCAATCAACGGTGTGCAGCGTCACACGTCACACGCAGCCTGGCAAAAAAGTACCTTTTCACAACTTTCGCTACCCATCCCGAACAAGAACTATTTTATGGCGCTTTTCCACTACAGGGCCAGCCCGGGTCAGCCCGGGTCAATTATCCTTTTTCCACTGCCAAAAGTACCCGTGCCGAACAAGAACTAAAATAGTTCTTGTTCGGGATGGGTAGCGAAAGTTGGGGAAAGGTACTTTTTTGCCAGGCTGCGTGTGACGTGTAACGCTGCACACCGTTGATTGGTCAATGGAAATCGTCATCCCATGTTCATAGATTTCTTCGCTAACCGCCATCTTTAAATACCACAACAGATTTCGCTCTAGGAAAATGTCACTTACTGTTTCTGTAATAACTTATTAATAAAGATTAGAAAAGTTATGCTAACCATCGTATTATCTTAGTTTAATGTCATTTCAATGCATCATAGAACTTTTATTTACAACAAGCATAACAAAAAAATCTCTATTATGGCGATGTCCTGTGCCTATGCTGTCCCTCAGTCCAGCGCGCTTCATCACCCCCCTTCTAAAACTGCCATCTCCCCTTTTCATCCCTTATGTCATGTTATCAATGCACATGGTATTACTGTTATTTCAACATTTAAACCTCAACATTTAAACCTTATTTCACACATCGTTCCCTGTAACTTCAATGGAATCCCAAGCTGTGCCGTCCAGGCATTTTCGCCGTTCACTCAGCCATCCCTGTTTGCGAGATCTAAACTACAAATCTACTCGAACTGAAAGCGGCAAGTAACAGGCACATAACATCCATATGCTGTATAAATAAATATATTTGACTACCAGCAAGACAGCGCTTGAGCCCCGTGCCCCGCGTCATTCCAATGAGAGAAGCACACACAACAACCAAAGCACACACAATGAGAGAAGCACAGCCTTTCCGTAGAAATACATCGCTCCCTGTATAACGTTATATATCTAACGTTACATGTTTTAAGGCTGATCTGTGCATGATGGTGCTGCATTTTGACATAATTCTTATCGCATTTCCCCCCGTTGTGCTGTGCTGTGCCGTTCCATAGTCCAGAGCTTCATCATCCCCCTTCTAAAACTGCCATCACCCCTTTCCATCCCTGGCGTCATTTTATCAATGAACGTGGTATTATACATATTTACATATTACATATTTGTTGTTATTTATGGAAGTGTCCGGTTGCTGGAGGAACCAGGACGCCGGCTACACTGCACAGTTTAGCCCGAAATAGAGAGAGTGCTTTATCCCGCTAATAGAATACAGTTCCAGTAATAACACTTTTATGTCTATATTGTAATCATTCTCTTCATCTGTTTTTAAATGTTGATCTATTTATATCGATCTATTCTTGCCAATTCCTTATTACCAGTGGAAAGGGGGAACACTTTAGGACTTTCCGTTCAACTGAGGAATTTATGGAACTCGCGTAGAGTTCATCTCGCATTTCCCCCGTTGATGTGACGAACTGAAAGCGGCAAGTAATAGGCACTTAACGTTACATGTTTTAAGGCTGATCTGTGCATGATAGTGCTGCATTTTGACATAATTCTTAGCGCATTTCCCCTGTTGAGCTGTATAGCG
Organism: Nansenia antarctica; assembly: GCF_963989245.1. Classification (NCBI taxonomy): domain Eukaryota; kingdom Metazoa; phylum Chordata; class Actinopteri; order Argentiniformes; family Microstomatidae; genus Nansenia; species Nansenia antarctica. The sequence goes on from NC_137688.1 coordinate 29,059,624, forward strand.
GCACTTATTACAGTGAAGTGCTCTTATGACACGTAACTCCACCTACAGTCCCGGGTCGCTCAGTATAATGGAGAAGCGTTTCTGAAAGTACGGCACGGCACTGCACGGATGCAAATGCGGCCCGGTTCGGGTTGGTAGTGGAAAAGCGCCATTAGTTCTTGTTCGGCACGGGTACCAGAAATGGCACAGGTACTTTTGGCAGTGGAAAAAGGATAATAAACCGGGCTGACCCGGGCTGGCCCTGTAGTGGAAAAGCGCCATTAGACAAGGGGATACACAGTCAATCCTAACATCACCACTAGGCAACCATAGGATACATTTAGACAAGGGTACACACAGTCAATCCTAACATCACCACTAGGCAACCATAGGACACCCCTTATATTTAGACAAGGGGATACACAGTCAATCAACCAACTGCTTCAGTGCAACAAGAATTGGGTGAACTAGTTCCTACATTAAGTATGTGATTACAGGTGGTCAGAATCAGATACCTGGTTGAAAGTTAAATACTTTGAACATCCCTGCATTATATACACGAAAACACAAAAGGGCATATAAATTCAGCACATTTATTTATACATTGCTTCACACCTCACTTACAATTTTTCATTAACACATTACTGCATTTTATTAAATATTATGTATATTTGGTCATCCTTACGCTGCTGCATTTCTCAAAAACTACGAACGCTACACTTGGAAACTACAGTTTGGAACGGTGAAGAGACTTTTACTGGCATTACTGGCGTTTATAGTATAATCTCTGTGGTCTTCAACCGGGGGTCCGCAGAGGTACTGCACGGGGGTCCGCCAATTTTTTCACCAAAATAATCAGTGAGAATTAAAAAATATAACAAATGATAGAGTAAAATACAAGCATTAATAGGCAATAATAAGCTACTTTTGACAAAAACAATTTACAAAATAAATGATGCCCATGATTCTAGAGTCTAACATAACGTCAGCTGGGGAAAAAAAGCACACCTGTCTAGCAAGCTAGGTGTTGGCTAAAACGCTGCAGTTCGGTCTTCATTGCGAAATTAACGTTAATTAATAACTAGCATAACGTTACTAATTTAGTTACTAGTTTGATAATAACAAACCCGCCTCTTTGCTTCTCTATGCGCCGCTATAGGAGAGGAACACTACGCGCTCCTTTACCATTTCGAGGTCAGATGGCTTTCCCTTGGATCAGTATTGTCGCGCGTCTTTGAATTACGCACAGCTATCCACGAGGTTCTGGTTGGCCAAACCCGCGCGGAGCTGGCTGCGCATTTCAATGCATTTCCGAGGATTCCGCGGTGCCCTCGCCTGACGTGAAATGCTCAATTGTTGATCACTTGGAGGCACTCGAAAGTCAATTTGAGAAGTACTTTTATGAGACTGAGTCTTGGAGAAAGCACAAGACATGGATACGGTTTCCATTCAAAGACAATGCATCCGACGCTTAAACCTGACAGCCGCTGAGGAAGATCAGCTGATCGACCTAACCACAGACAGTACACACAATGAATGAATGAATGGTCTTTCTTTGTACAGTACAGGTACCATACAACGAAATTTAGGAGGGGGGGCTCCCCTGGTGCTTGGAGAAAAGACTAAAAACAAGAAGGGAAAAGAGCTGGTTTACATAAAGAAAGGCTATGTACACTATCTGCTATACTATACTACTATACTATAAAACACTGTGCTGTACTCTATGCTATGCTATAAATATCCTAACTTTTCCTATATCTGAACCTTATGTACACAAGGGTTGTCATATTGCACATAGTATTGTTGCACATTCATTTAAAGTGTTGCAGTTTGCAGGTTTGAAATGTTCACAGTTGTATTTCAATATTGCACTTATGTAAATGGCCTGACTTATATAGCGCCTTATTCCAAAGCGCTTTACAATGGCCTCTCATTCACCCATTCACACACACATTCACACACCAATGGCGGCAAGCTGCCATGCAAGGCGCCGGTCTGCTCATTGGGAGCAATTTTGGGGTTCAGTGTCTTGCCCAAGGACACTTCGACTTGTGACCAGCCGGGGCTCGAACCGCCGATCTGCCAACCGTGCCATCATTAGACGGCGGCTCTACCTCCTGCGCCACAGCCGCCCCACCCGCCCCACTTATGCTTACAATCTAGTAGCTGCCATCAAATTGTCTAGATTGTCTAGATTGTCCAGGGCCTAGAACCTAGGTATTTGCTGTGTTCAGGGCCTGAATGGCCCTAGGGTAGAAGCTGAGCTTCAGTCTATTTGTCCGTGCGAACATGGTCCTGAACCGCCTGCCTGAGCGCAGCCGAACAGTTCCCAGGGTGGGATGGGTCCCTGAAGATCTTGGAGGCCTTCCTGAGGCAGCGTGTGTTGTACAGCTCTTCCATGTTCTGTCATCAAAGGTAAGAGTTTGTTTTCTTTAACTCAACTGATGCATTACCTTGCTGTTGTTGTTTACCGAATGCTCCATCTGACTGTCACACTGTGATTGTACTTGTGTAAACAGTAACACAGACGGGGTGAATTTCATAAATGAAAGTGAAAGTTCTGTCACAAAACGCCGTTACGTATCCTCACACATGTTTAAGTGGGTATTGCGTGGGTAAAGTGAAATTACGTCTTTGTTTTGAGCACGCGTGCACACGAGAGAAAAAAAATTGTGCACGCGGAAAAAAAATCGCGCGAAAGAGGACCCCCCCGCCACTAATGTGAAAAATCCTGGAGGAAACACTGCTGGGCCCCACCCAAAATTTGTAGCACCAGCCGCCACTGGTCTGAGGTGGTCTTTCCTGAGGACTCTCAGGAAGTAGAGCCGCTGTTGTGCCTTCTTGATGATGGCTGCTGTGTTGGTCCTCCAGGACAGGTCCTCCTGTATGTGCACCCCCAGGAATCGGAGAGTTGAGACTCTCTCCACGCTCCCTCCATCGACGAGCAGGGGCTGGACCTCAGATTTTTTCCTCCTGAAGTCCACGATGATTTCCTGGGTCTTTAACTGGTTCAGCAGCAGGTTGTTAACCTTGCACAGCTTGCCCAGCTGCTCCACCTCATCCCTGTACACCGCCTCGTCGCCCCCCCCCCCGAGATGCAGCCCACCACGGTGGCATCGTCTGCAAACCTTATGATAGAGTTGCTGGGGTGGACGGGGGTGAAGTCGTAGGTGTAGAGGTTATGTGTATGAGTCACAGCCTCTCACCCAGTTCTGGATCCATTGCCAGAAATACTTCCCCCAACTGACAGCAAAGGCCATGGTGAGCCTCTTGCCTTTTGCAACAACTTATCTTTGTGAAAGTGGATTCTCCTCCCTCACCTACCTGAAGAGCAACATACAGTTCCAGACTACAGCCTGAGGATGACATGATGCTCTGCCTGACAACCTCCACCCACCAGGGCCAGTCATCTCACTGAGGTAGGCATACCTGGCTTCTTGAAGCTAAAAGTAAAATAATAATAATATAAATGATATGCCTCATCAACAACAACAACAACAACAAAAACAATAATAATAATAATAATAATAATAATAACCAATCATAATTATGCATGAACGTTTTATCAATCTTAAACACATATAGGCTAATAACCCAGTATATAAATAGGTTAATACAGTGAAATAAAAGGTGAATTAAGTAAATATAAAAGTTATTATAGGTGTAACCCTCTCCTGAGGTACTATTTCAATATAGTCCCCATAAACCAAGTAAGCATATAAACCCATATACAAACAAAATACAAAGGACAGCAATTTAGAAGGAATATCAAAAATATGTTTCTTTTATTTTAGGTATATGCTGTGAGCTACACTATGTGCTAGGGTTTGTATGTCAGTGTGCTATACTATGTGTAGGCCTATGTGTTGGTATGTAAGCTGGTGTGTATGTGTGTGTGTGTGTGTGTGTGTGTGTGTGTGTGTGTGTGTGTGTGTGTGTGTGTGTGTGTGTGTGTGTGTGTGTGTGGGTGTGTGGGTGTGTGTGTGTGTGTGTGGGTGTGGGTGTGGGTGTGTGTGTGTGTGTGTGTGTGTGTGTGTGTGTGTGTGTGTGCAAAACAAAAATAACAATCAAGTTGAAACAAACACAAACCTTACTACAATCAATGAAAAATAATAAAGAAAGTCCAGAGTTCTAGATTCACAGTTTGAGGATTACCAAGCGCTTGGGTTTTGTTGGTGCACATATGAAAGAAAAATAAGTCTGTGGTATCAATAATCCGGTAACTCCCAATTACTCACGGTAGAATGGTGGAGGTGAAGCAGATGCGGTTGAGTTGTAAGATGAGTTGGGTTGACGCGTTGCACATGGCGGCAATGTTGATAACAATCCTCTGATTCAGTCTAAGATACAAGTTGCTGCTCCGGTAGCAGGCAGAACGTCCCCGGTTTGGTCGTTGTACACGGTAGCCTACACGTTTATCATAAAATGAAAAATAACAAACCGGCTAACCCCTTTAAACTGAAACAAACCCCGAAATTGCTCGATGTCAAACAGTAGTCCAAACTTAAATCACAAAATAGTCGCACGCTCTCCAAACACACAGCCAACTCTGCCACAGGTGTCTGTGTGTCCTCTCAATCATTCAATCATCTGTCACCCCTTGCACTTCCTCAAACTCTCAACATAATGACTTCTCAAGTGATCTGATTGGCTTAGGAGCACATCCATCAAACAAACAAGTATTTTCTCAAAAATACAAAATAATGAAATGTGGAAAATACACACTTTTGGTTTCTGTTTATATTACATTTTCAGATCTCTACATAGGCTTTACAATGATATATTTAAACATATATATTACATGTGGGGGTCCCTGTTCTGTTTGTCTCTCGTCCAAGGGGTCCGTGGGTTGAAAAAGGTTGAAGACCCCTCCCTCTAGACCAATTACATTACGGTATTCAACAAAGCTATGGTATTATGTAATACTCGGTTTTACGGTTAGACGGATATGATGTCAATGGGACAAGAGCAGCCCACAACCAAGTGGTTGGCGCGGCCGGTTACTGAGGCCAGTTGGTATGCGGGAGATTGATTGATTGATTGATTGAAAACTTTATTAGAAGATTTGCAGAAGTAGGTACATGAAAGTACATATTACATACAAGGTCAACTAACAGGATAAAAACCCAAGAAAGCCACTGGCTTATTTCAATTGGGGTCCTTGATTCTCAATTCATCGTTACATGTAAGACAGACAAAAAAATAAATAAATAATAATAATAATAATAATAATAGTACTATCTACAAGATAATACAGACAAATAACTAGTACTATCTACAAGATAAACATACATCCATCATGGGAAGAACAATACAACAAAACATAAGGTATGTACAGCGGGTAGGACAGGTGGGGACCAGGGGCGGCGCTAGGGGGTGGCTACTGGGGCTCAAGCCCCGGATGTTTTCTGAAAAGCCCCGAATGTTTTACTTTAAAAAAATAATTAAAAAAACTAAAAAAAAAACTCTCGTGAGTAACGTGCAGTACCGGAGTCCAACAGAGAGGCAGCAGCTGCGCGACATTAGCCTGCATACTGCGTAGCCTACCCTGCCCTGAAGAAGAAGTGATCTCAATCAGTGCCTGACTTGCAAAATTGTAAGGATGGATATCCCAAAGTTGTTTTCAACAAAACAAGCGCCAAGAACTGTTGCAGCAGCCGTATCAGCAGCTGACAACAATGACATCACCAGCAGTGATGACATAGATGATGTTTCAGGTTTGTGAATCTTATTAGAAAGGTGACTGACTCACTGACACTACTTTTCCGGTTTGCTAATGCTAGCTGGCTATCATAACATAACGTTATGTTATAATGAAAATGAAACATAGCAAGGTACTGTTACGGTACATGGTAAGAAATCAAACAAAGGATAATACTTGTACAAATAAAGTGAATAACAGGCTGATAGTCTTTGATATCTGCACTCTGGTTGACTGAGTAACAAGTGAAAAAGAATGATGTAACGTTAATGTTACAGCTAGTAAACATGGAGTAACCACATTAAGTATGCCCTTATGGTAGTATGTATGTATACAGAACATGACTCAAATATATCCTAAGATGTAACGCTAACTAACTAAGTTTGTTTAATGTCCCAGGGGGGATTTGATTTCACAGTACTATACACAGGCCAACAATACATCATAATATATCGTCATATAACACAGGACAAGACTCTAAATACAATATAAGTGGTGAGCACAGAGTCTGCCCTGATATACATACTGTAACATAACTAGCCTCAGCCCATCAATTATGTAATTCTATACAAATATAAATGATGGTGACTGACAGGGGGAGCTACGTGTGCTGACCTCCCTCTGTGCCCAGAACCACCACAATTAGTTTGCTTCATTAAAGGGTGTGAATGTATATGTGTTCTCCAGTGCCTTTTGTCCGCTTTAAGGTGGTGGTAAGTTGTAGGTTGAAGGCAAAATTTTCCGCCGCGCTCCGCGCGCACACTATATTCTCCCTCTGGGCTAAGCCCCGGATCTCCTACGATCCTAAATCCGCCCATGGTGGGGACATACACCACAGGTGGGGGCGGGGGACAAAACACAAAGTATTTACAGTGGGTAGTTCGGGTCTTTTAATCTGATTTTTGATTTAGAGGGTCCAGTTACGGATTGCAGCCTCCTGTAAATGTTTTTTGAGAGTGGTTTTGAAGGTGGGCAGTGTTTTGCACTCCTTTAAGATTATAGGAAGGGCGTTCCACATTTTTACTGCATAGTTTGCAAACGAGTTTAACCCCTTGTTTGTGGTGCAACGCGGTTGAACGTGGTTCGTGGAGCTTCCTCTGGTATTGTATGTGTGGACGTTGTTCACTTTTTGGAAGTATGTTGACAGGTACTTGGGTGTCTTTGTGGTGTAGCGTATCTTGAAGACCAGGCCCAGTGCAAGCTGCTGCACTCTGTCAACTACTCGTAGCCAATCAAGGCTCAAAAAATGAGCAGCGGTTAGATGTGTCCTAGGGTTGAGGCCTAGCAGAAGCCTAACCAGTTTATTTTGGGCTGTCTGGAGTCTTGTTTTATGGGCCTTTGTGGTTCTATAGTACCATGATGTTACGGCATAGTCGAAGTGACATTGAATGAGAGCTCCTGATAGGGTCCTCAGTGTGTTTTTACTGACAAGTGAGGATATCCTGTACAAGAATCTAGTTCTATGGTTCACTTTTTTGATTACTTTTGCTGCCATTTTATCTCCGGAAAGATTTGCCTCTAAGATGGAGCCCAGGTATGTAATATCCTCTTTTCTTGTGATATTAATGTTACCCACTTTTATTTTGAAATTTACAGCCTTTCTGAGTTTAGATGGGGATCCGTATAGGATGGTTTCAGTTTTACCTAGGTGTATTGATAGTTTATTGTCAGCTAGCCAGATGCAGATTCTACTCAGTTCAGTGCTTAGCGCTTTTTCCACCTGCAATATGTCCCGAGATCGGGGTTCGAGACCCGCATGGGGCGAGTTACCCTCCCAGTCCCGTTCACATTATATTATAATAGGTTAAAAATACAGGAGGTTAACGGTAAAATATTTAAGCACAGCGGGAAAGAAGGGTAAAATACGGGAGAATCCTGGGAAAAAACGTGAGGGTTGACAGGTATTGTGTGTCTGTGGGTCGCTGAGGTGGCTGAGGTCCTTGGTGAACTTCTGGTCCTTGGTGACCTTCTGGGCCTTCTTCAGATGCTGTCTGGTTCAGACGTCCTGAGTAGCTGGGAGCTCATCCCCAATGATGGACTGAGCCGTCTTCAACCCTCTCTGCAGAGCCTTGCAGTTGAGGGCGGTACATCTGCCGCACCAGGTGGTGATGCAGCCAGACAGGATGCTCTTGATGGTGCATCTGTAGAAATTGGTGAGGATCTGAGAGGCCATGCGAAATTTCTTTAGTTGCCTGAGGGTAAACAGGTGCTGGCTTGCCGTCTTGATCACTGTGCAATTGGAATGAATTAAGTCCTCACTGATGTGAACACAGGAGAAGTTGCTGATGTTGAGGGAGAGGTTGTGGTCCTGGCACCATTCTGCCAGGGGTCTTACCTCCTCCCTATAGGCTGTCTCGTCGCTGTTGGTGATGAGGCCTACATCAATGGCGGCATCGACAAATTGGCCATGCAGTCGTCGGTGAACAGGGAGTAGACGGAGCACACAGCCCTTGGGGGGCCCCTGTGTTGTGTCAGAGTGGAGGAGTTGTTGCTGCCTATCCTCCAGTGGTGTAGTCCAGTTTTTTCTAGTGGGTATACTGTGATTTTTCCCTCCCAGCCTCATATCGTTCATTTCGGAACGGCATAAAAATACATCTGCGCTCCCTGTCTAACGTTATATACAGTATATCTAACATTACATGTTTTCAGGCTGATCTGTGAATGATAGTGCTGCATTTTGACATATTTCATGTCGCATCTCCCCCCGTTGATGGTATATGACGCTATAGTCAGTCCCAAAATGCAAGTGCTTCGTAACACAGACGAGGTGAATTTTATGAATGAAAGTGAAAGTTCTATCTCAAAACGCTGTTACGTATCCTCACACATTTTTAAGTGGGTCCTTGGCCTTTCCTAGTGGGTGTACGGCGTAGTCCTGCGTATCACGTAGACTCCACCACTGCTATCCTCACCACCTGAAGTCTACCAATCAGAAAGTCCAGGATCCAGTTGCAAAGGGAGGTGTTCAGACACAGGGCCTTGGGCTTGGTCACAAGCATGGAGGGAAGCTGAAACTGTAGTCAATAAACAGCTTTCTCACATGTATTCCTCTCATCCAGGTGGGATAAGGCAATGTGCAATGCAATGGCGATTGCGTTGTCTGTGGATCTATTTGGGTGGTACGCAAATCCAGGTGTAGGAACTGTGGTAATGTGATCCCACTTTGTCATTGTACTGTCATCTCAGTCCTCAGTACAATACCTGTTTATGCAAGTTGAAGCACTATGACCCACTAAGAAACGTCCTACTCTAGGAAAAGAGTACCCGCCTCCATTCTTTCTTGGCAACGAACTCTCACGGACCTCTTCCTCAGGTCTTCCTCAGGGCATTACCATAGCTATTGTTTTACATGGCCTCAATTCAGTTTTGATAGCAACAAAATGACTTCACAGAATTATTGCTCCAATCAGCGGAACCAAATGATTATTCTGCACTCTTCTGATATTAGAAAAAGGAAAATAAATATTGAATCCTGAATCCATTGCCAGATTATATAAACTAATTTCATTTTGAGAATGAAACCTTACTGAAGCAAAATAGACAAAAGCATGCATCAGCTTTTCACTCTATCAATCATGATTCGTTTATTTATTTTTCAAATCAAAATACTACACTCCTGAATAAAAGCTTGCCATTGGTTTTAGTTTGTGGGAGTATGTTCAATTTAACCAATCACCACCTCTCTTTAAAAGTACATTTTGCCATATTTTGCTGCAAGGCTGCATTTCCCTTGACGAAATATCAAGGGAAACTCAATCAGTTTACAGATAGTAAAATGCCATTGAACAGGGAATGCACCTGAGAGCCCCTGTGATTTATTGCTACACGGTGCTAAAGCCAAGTCGCTAGCTTTAATTAGAAAATACTGGGGAGACAACTGAGTGCACCAGGAACCCTTAAATCTCAACCAGCGTTGATGGGTACTGCAACATACCAGATAGATTTAGATCATATGTTTACTGTACCAACTAAAGAAACATTTATAATACTAAAACAGACAGTTCTGTGTGACATTATTGCTGCACCTGCTGTTGTTTTTTTATTTTTTTATTTAACCGTTATTTAATCAAAATAAATTCTTATTTGCATTGTGGCCTGGCAGTTGTTACTGTGTGCACATTTTACTATAGCCTGGGGTTATTGTAGCAGGATGAAAAAAGGAATACAAGTGATAGACTTGATAGACTTGATAATCATCAGTTATTACACACTGTAGTAGATCTGCTCTGGTCTGCTAGACGCTCCCAAATGGTACTGTAGCATCACTTGTAACATGGAGTCATGTGAGTTATGTTAAAATCTCCCCTGGCCCTCCTCTCCCCTCACACCTGCTGTTCCCTGAGAAAGCAGATGGGAGAATAAAGCAGTGGTGCTAAATCCTTGTTCATCTCCCTGGAAGACTACAAACAGTCACTCCTTCTAAAATGCTTTGTCATGTGATGTGACACATGTGTCAAAAAGGTTTTGCTACCCCCCGAAATGGCAAATGTGATTGTTACGCCATTGTGAAGGGGGCAGGATTATTTTGGGGATGTTTTCCCCCATAGTAGCAATAGTTGCTCTAAGATCTTGTTTGCAAAAACATAATTAGATACTTTAGTTTGTTAAATACAAACTTATCAATAATGCAGTGAAGCACTTACACAATTATGTAATATCTGAATAATTCAAAATTCAAATACAGACATTCTTATTTAATGTTGCTGTCTGGGAGAGGACGTTTCATCCCAGTTTTAGGGAGAGCTTTTCCCAAACCAAAATGAGGAAGAACGCCTCCACTGCATTTGTCATGCCATCATCCTCAATTTAGTTAATGAACATTTTAGGAACATGTTATGAACATGAGTTAAGGATTGGAGATGACACACCATCTTTAGTCATCATATTTGTCTGATCAAATATTCATAGTTGCTCTGCAAGGTCATGTTTATAATACAAAGTATTCATTGAAAAATGGGAGAAGGGAGGAGAGAGTCTGACATCACTTCTGGAAAGAAGGAAAATAGGCTCTTGCATAACATTTGGTTATCTTTTGGTTATCTTATCTGTCAGACCCTTTCACTTTCACTTTCATCTGTATCTTTAGTTTGACCTAGATGTTAAAACACAGATGGATGACCCACACCTAATGTGTGTGTGTGTGTGTGTGTGTGTGTGTGTGTGTGTGTGTGTGTGTGTGTGTGTGTGTGTGTGTGTGTGTGTGTGTGTAGGTGTGTGTGTAGGTGTGTCTGTAGGTGTGCGTGCGCATGTATCTGCATGTGAGTGTGTACACATATACCTACATGCACATGAGTGTGTGTGCATGAATGCTTCAGTGTGTGTGTGTGTGTGTGTGTGTGTGTGTGTGTGTGTGTGCGTGCGTGTGTGTGTGTGTGTGTGTGTGTGTGTGTGTGTGTCTAAAGTGTGCAAATACATCCTCTAAAATACATCCTCTAAATGTGTTTTTCCTTTTATGACATAAGAATTGGCCTAATTTGTATCAGAGTAAATATCTTAAGAAAAGAAAAAATGAAAAAAACAACAACTATGAAAGCTATTTCTGGGACTTCAACATTTCCTGCCACTATAATCCTGCCTCCAGGCAAAAGAGGAAGAAGCTCCCACTTGAACTGGGTTTGTACTTGTTATTCCCCTCTCCTCTCATTCTTATTTAATATTTCGGAAATTGCAAAAAACTGGAAAATGTTACCTTTCCTTTGAATAATGTGGAATATGACAGCCATGGGAGCATTACTTTAATATCAAGTAGGTTTTAAAAACACTACCGTCCACATTACACTCGTGTAGTGTTGGCTGAGTAAGACTTTATTGGATAAATAGCCAACGGATATGCATTGATCCAAACCTACGCACATTTAGCAAAACACTGCTCCGCAAGCTGCCTCTTAATTGCATTTATCTTCGTTGTATTATTCATAAGGAATGTGGCACCCAGTGTTATTTCCACTGTGCAAGATTTGTGGAGGGCCTGGGTCATGTAGGGAAACCACCATGCCAGAAACACTCTCGTACCCCAGCAGATAACAGCCCCACACCTACATCAACAAGCTCTACAACCTCTACATACATCGTTTCAAAACACTGAACATGAAACACCTTTTGCATAGTATCGTGTTTAACATGAAATGAAGTATTTCTTTACACAGATCTGTCTGACATTATTTTTGTGCCTCGATTTTGGTTGTTGGGGTGTTAATATTAGAATGTATAATGTAGCAGTTTATCGTCTTTGTTTATTTTGTTTATTTCTTCTCCTCACAGGAAGTGGGACCTCCTCAGAAGCATTGGGAGGGGCCTGTAGACAGATGGTGGGTTTACTGTGGCCGTAACAGATGCCAAATGGACAGCAGTGGTTCTTTTATTGAGATTGATATGCAGCGTTTTGCAGCAGCCTGCATAAAAATGACCTCCAACATCTGCATAAGGCAACGCCCGTGTTATAAGCACAACGGAGCACAATGGGTCAAACTTACTAATGATCCATTAGAGCCATATTTTTATTACAGTAGTCAGTTATGACCGTGTGGATGTAGTAGTAAATGAGCAATGGGCGGAGTCCAATGTCTGATGCTCCTACTGCATGGATCAAAGCATGAATAGATATACAGTGGCACAACAGTGCATCACACTCAGTTTCACAGTGTACTGGTAATTGAGCTTTTTCAATTAGTTTTAAGTTGTTTGGCAGAAGGGAATGTTTGGCAATGCTAGTGCTTACAGAGAGTGAGATCCAGAGTACATACAACTCAGTGGGATCTGGTGGAGGGAGAAATAGGAGGACAGGCTCATTGCAATGCATGGAACAGAATTGGATTCCATTCGATGCCTGACATTGAGCCCATCCTGTCAATCTGTCTCCACCAGCCTCCACTCCACAGCAAGGTTCAAGGTTCAAGGTTCAAGGTTCAAATTTCAAGGTTCAAGGTTCAGCTAATAGTCTTTGTTGACAAACTATACCAGTGATGATTTTCTCTCAAAGTCAACGGGTCCCAAACAAGATTAAGCCATCTGGCAAATATTACAATTTGGCATGAGATTAACTAAACAGAATGCAAACAAAAAGCAATTCCTCGAGACAAGTATTGGCAAAGACAATCTCCCAAATGATTGGCAGCAATACAAGACCCCCTTGCCATGTCCCCGTTTGACTGATCTTTATTGTGCACTACTACAATTGTAACTTTAGTCAAACAAGAGAGTTAAAACAGATTTTTTCTGCAACAATCATTTAGTAGTGATTTCTACCTTGAATGAAAACTCCAGCTGACAAGCCCTTAAACACATCAGGGGGCCATGCAGTATAATATTGGTCTTGTTGGTATGTATACACAGTGGGACATAATGACAAACCTGTAACAGAATTATTACAGATTACAGAAAACACAAAGTGGGACCATATTAAAGTGCAAGTGATCTACTTCATGCCTTGTTGTAAGAATCGTACAGTTTTTCGATGCATTCAGCCTTTCTTTGTAGACTTGAATCTGTGTTGACACATCGAGAGAGCACAAAAGAAAACGGACATGTCTACAGGCCATATTCTCACTGAATCATGCAGCATACCATCCTTTTTCAATGTCCAGTGCCGAGAGCAAAGGGCCTCCTCTGATACACAGTATGTCTGTGGAAGGAATGGTCAAGAACGGAGGGGGCTGTTCTATAGCAAAACATGAGACCCTACTGCAGTTCACTTGTGTTCACTCTGCCTCAGTGCCTTTTCTTAGGGTTGTCATGACTGAGTATTCTGACTGGGTTTTCTTCTTTGGGAGAGCCTTGGGACCCTGAGGGTATACTTCCTGTGGGATGGTGATGGGTCACATGGTCGGCCCAACCGTCGGGAGAGAGGCGTGCCTGAGAGAGAGAGAGAGAGAGAGAGAGAGAGAGAGAGAGAGAGAGAGAGAGAGAGCGAGGGCTGTCCCTGAGCACAAATTACACCGTGAAGCCGTGACAGGTGACACATCACCCACACGTTCACTGTTAATTAGCACCGTAATGAACTGAGGAGCAGGATTCTCTCTTATGGCCTCCTATGTCCTCCTATGTGCTCCTAAGTAAATGTCTCCCTCTGTGGAAGATGAGTGTTACTTCTCCTCGAGCTAATCCTCACCTGAGAGCTCAGTGTGTGCTCCCACTGTATTAGGAGAAGGTGTGAATAACCATCAATATAATTAGATTGAGCTTTTTTTCTTTTTTCTTTGGAGAGATATTTTCCCCTTTGGGAGGTTTTATACTATTGCAGTACTGTCAAGCTCCTGTGCTTTTCAGCGTAATAATGTATTTAGCCCGAGGCTGTTAGTATACTGTATGTAGCTAGCGCCATTTGTGTGCCAGTTATGTACAGTATGTTACAGCAAACCACTAAGATGTACAGTATGTTCCCTTTCATGTTACCAGAAATACACACTGCTGAAATAACATGTTTGCAGATATGACCACATATTTGAAAAGGAATAGTCTCTCTCTATATAAGACTCTTGAGAGGAAAAGTAGAACACCGTGTGAGACAATAAATCACACTCCAACTCTGAGTTAGTGCTTTGTTGTGCCTTTTCCTCAGTTGAGACTGTGATGAATAACTGTCCTCGGAGAGAAGAACATATAAAAACAAGAAAATGAAAGTAATAAAATAAAACAATTCTGGCATTCTGGTGAAACAAGGGGCAGTATCTCGAGCCCCTTGCCAGGGATAAGTATCTGTCTTTGGAATGAAAGGACAACGCCAATGGGAGAAAATCTTCTGGCCCTCTCTGCAAGTTTATGACCCATTAACGGTTTTCATGGGGCTAAGGTGGCTGCTGACTCAAGCCGTATTGCAAGCTCCTGAGGTGATCACTCACTCGTTCATCACTCACCCTCAAGGCTCACCATGGCACAGTCCAATTAACTCTCCTCAGTCTAATACTGCTCATACACACGGCTCTCCCCATAGTCTATGCTGTGAGAAAATACAGCATTCTTGTGACTAACCACATTCTGTGTTTGTATGCAAACTCCATACTTTTATATTCGGTGTTATCTGCGGTGGAGACAATTTTCTTTCTCTTGTTTTATTTGCTGAGTGTACACTTGTGTTCACACAGTGAAGGACATGCTCACCATTGTCGGTGAGATGTATAAATATATGCTCTGGGAATGGAGTTCTTGTCATTTAGTCGTGGAGAACATAGTAAGCTTGAATAGGCAAGTGCCAGACTAAATGGCGATATGAATGATAGCAAAGCGCAGTAGTCTCTCTCGCTCTTACAACAGGGGCAGGCTGGTAGCAGCAATCCCATTTCAAAAATGACAATACATAGGGCACTCTGTAATAGTTCCATGCTGGGTTTCAATGACCAACCACCACGGGCCTGGCGTTAATGAAAAATCACTTTCTCCTATGGCCTGCCCTCTATCATTAGCATGGCTGCTCTGCTGTCTGAGATATGGGGTAACACCGCCACTGTTTGTTTTATGGGCAGTGAAGCAGCCCTCCAATCACAGCTTGCGACGCTGAAGCATCCCCCCATACCGTAATGAAGCCATTAAAAATGCTCGGCTGCTGCCAGATGGCATGTCATTGAGGAGAGAGAGAGAGAGAAAGAGAGGCCCCATCGCAGCTGAGGCCTCTGCACCAGGGTTGTTTAAAGGTTGTTGTTTTCTTCTTTGAAAGCACTACCAGGGAGATGAGGGGTACGACACGTTGGCGGAACCTATGGTTCATCTTTTTTCCGTTTTTTTTTTTCCTCCTGTCCTCGCCCCATTTTCTTCATTAGCTTGTTCATGAGGGAGCGCTGCAGCAAGCTGTTAGCGGTGCATGCTGACGTTAGATACACACCACACATGGTCAAACAGAATCACATATTCATGTGAAATATGGAGGAAAAGCCCTGACGCGCTGATATTGGCTGTAGGATTCACAGCTTGATGTGTTTGCGTATACAGTGATACAGTAGAACAATTGATGCAAACCACACTGCAATCTTTACATCTGCCTGACTGGAAAAATATGGTTACCTTGTGGTCTTAAGTTTGTTTTTCACATGCTGGATAGCTCATAGATGACAAGTTCTATATTCTTTCTGTCCGCCTTGCCTGTGGTGACAGAGCTGTTTTATGGGAATGGGGAACTACAATGGAAAACACAATGAATACAACAGCATTCCTCTCTGTAAAAACCATAAAAAATAGTCTAAAGTGGAGCAAAAAATGTGTCCGCTTTCTACTGTCCAGGTCTGCTGGGAGGGTTGATGGAAGGCCTCTGAACTCAGGAGGGTTTCACCTTCAATTAATTGGGCCTCCATCTGTGCTAAACCTAAACCTAAACCTAGGACCTGAATAACCTTCTCCTCAGTGCTACAGTGTAGGTTAAGTATGATAGCAAAGTAAAGTGGCAATCAAGAGGCAATTATTATTATTATTATTATTATTATTATTATTATTATTATTATTATTATTATTATTATCATTATCATTATCATTATCATTATCATTATCATTATCATTATCATTATCATTATCATTATCATTATCATTATCATTATTATTATTGTTGGTGTTATTATTATTATCATCATCATCATCAATAATAATAATAATACACTAACTATAAGGATAATAATAATACAGAAAATGTATTTTGCGCTTTTCTAAGTTTCATTAGTAAACTAATTATAATTGTTTATAATACCACATCTCACTCTAAACAATTAACAATTGATGGAGCTAGTGTTGTCCCAGCTCATCTGTCCGTTTATAAACAATTTCACATGACACATTAGTGTTGTCCATTAGATTAGAGCTTCTGCACAAATTAACTTCTTTCTTAACGACTTATTGATGTCTGTGGTGTCTAAATGTGCCTCTTCATTATCTAACCAATCCAATTGGGATAGGCACCAAAACAAAGATTTGATAGACATGCAAGAGGACATGCTATTAGAATGGCAATCAATGTAATGATATGCTAATGGCAATTCATTCAATAAGCAATAGCCATAGGAGATCCTTTGGGGTCTATTTTCTCTCTCAGGAATGCATCTGTCAAAACATACCAATTCTAATATGACCCAGGGCCATCCAGCATATGGACCTAGAGCTATTAGACTGGCTATGGGAAAGAGAGGTGTTGGATGTAGTTGTCAATGTACCCCATGCATATACTATACTGAGACGAATGACATATGTGCATTCTTAGCATAGTCTCTTCTGGCTGTGCACATTGCTGTGAACATTATAGAACCACTGCTCAATTCCGCAAATGGAACCATCCCAGGCTGAGAGGGGCTGTGTGTGTGTGTGTGTGTGTGTGTGTGTGTGTGTGTGTGTGTGTGTGTGTGTGTGTGTCTGTGTGTGTGCTTGTGTGTGTGTGTGTGTGTGTGTGTTTCTGTGTCTGTATCTGTGTCTGTGTGTGCATCCGTGTGTCTGTGCATGTGTGCGTGCTTGCGTGCATGTGTTTTGGACACAGAGGGAAGTATAGAGACGGAATAAGCCTGTTAATGCAAGGACATTATCAGACCTGCTACATTAGAAAATAACCTCTCATCCTCCACTGATCTACCAGGGTCTGCATCTTCCTGCTGTCAGTCGATGGAGTGGGAGCCCTGTCAGGCAATCCAATTGGGACCCTATACAGTATGTGTGTGACATGAATATGAAAGAAGGCATGGCTCGGGGGGGATCTGTTGCATGTTAATAAATAAGCTGGCCTTGGTATATGGGTTCACCCATATCTATTTTGCTCAACAAACATTGCTCAGAGACTGGCATCCCCCTGTTATGGATTTGCTTTTAATGTGCACCAAGAAATGACATGTCCGAGAGAGATTGTTGACAGAGTGATTACTTTGCTGGTATTACAGCATAATCAGCTTCATGATGGGCCGATTAAATGAGTTGCCATGACAGAGTCACAAAAGAATAGAGCAGCACAACTTAATGCTAAGGTCAGCCGGATCCTGTAATTCAGTGTATCAAACAATTTGATAGACTCGTACCCAGTGTGTGTGTGTGTGTGTGTGTGTGTGTGTGTGTGTGTGTGTGTGTGTGTGTGTGTATGGGGAGTGCTCGGGATCTCATACTAGCTCAACACTGAAGAAACATATGGAGGACATTCCAGTTTCTCCCTCAGGATCACAGAGCAGCTTAGGCTTGTCTGAATTCTGCAAACATCCTGCGTAGACCAGGATCCAATAAGATGGGTTACAAGGCATAAGAGGGTCCTAACAAGGGGAGCGGGGCTGCGCTCAGCTTTATTGCCAATAAATTACATATTGATTTAACAGCTTGCATGGGGGAAGGGAAATGGTTGGGCTGTTGAATTGGCTATTGAGTTTTGTCCTTGTGGAGGTAGCCATACCTGCCCTGTCTCGACCCTGCATTTGCAAGTGGGCTGGTGGTGCTACTGCTAACATTACAGCCTTAACTTACGGTTTGTAAGTTACAATGTGGTTTGCACGTCTATTCCAGACAAGCCTTGTTGCCAAACTACAGTATATAGAACCCCCTATGTGATTATAAAAACACATTGCTATAATGCACATTACCAAATCCACTTTGGTCCCAGTAGCTTGGGCTAATATCATTATGAACCACCTATGGTGTGAGAGGCCTGGTCTTCAGCCAAAAGAGCCATCTACCTACTGTCCCCTGAGTCCCAGTCATGATACATTTGAACTATGCAAAGCATAATTTGTCGATCATCATATGACTATCACCTATGATGTGTATTGACACAGTGACCTGTCCATCCTAGCTACATTTAGGTGCACCCAGTGAGTGATTTTGGCTCTAAACAGCTACTGGATCTAGTTCCCTGAAAACCAGTGACAGTTTGCTGACGTTGCTGCCTGTCTGAATCTTTAAACAGCACTGTAATTTCCAAAGTGATATGACTTAATGACATTATCTTACATGGACATTTATCTCATTAATCATGAATGGTTACAGATGACCTACATCTATTTCAGTGTACTTTAGAACATTAGTCTTAATAAGATACAAGTGAGTACAGTTGATATATCATCTAAAGAGCCTCTGCGTTTGTGAGGAGTTGTTTCCTTGATAAAAGGCCAGTGTTGGTGGGGTGGGGTGGGGGGTGGGGAGACGGGGAGACGCTGAGTGCAAAATGTTATCTGCAAGGCCCCCTTTAACCAAGTTGCTTAAGAGATGGAATAAAGCAAGATCCCTGGAAGGTCCTGTTACAAAGTCATTGTACGGTACTCTCCACCATGGTGGAGTATTACCACCTCCGGGCTTAGTCTATCTTTCTTTTCTTTATGTCCTCTGAAAAGCAAAGCTACACTTAAATGAAAGCAATAACAACATTTACAACACAACAGCTGCCACAGTATTCCCAACTACTCATTTAAAAGCTAACCCCCCTGCCCCGCCCCCCCCCCCCCCCCCACCCAATATTTATGGGATTCTGTTGTGAAGGATTATTGAGCATGCATCAAATTACTCATGGTTACTAGTGTGCAATCACTTTAAAACAACAAACAATAATCAAGACTTTCTTGTGATCAAAGACATCTCTGAATTGTACAAATTAAATTTGCCTTTTGAGGTTATCTGGTCCCAAACAATATGCTTGACTAGTCATTTAACTCAGGGCATCTTATAAATATATTACCCAAGTAGCTAAGAGACTATTGTTACACCACTGATGGGTTTAGACTATGCTCTGTGGTTTTTAAGATAATTCCTCTTTAAAGATGCATTTAAACATGCTCAAACAGACTTGCTCAGTGTGACTAATTTGTTGACCAATTTTCCCATATTTTTCCATTATTATTATGAAGCGTGTTATTTATTGGAGCATTTCAAGTTCATTTTCCTCCTGGATTCAGCTAAATCCAAGAGCTCCTTACTTACTCTCTCTCGGGGGTAAACTTCCATTTGGCGTTTGCAATCTCTCACACAGACAGTTGCCAGTGCAATTTTCCACCAGTCTAGTCTGGTCTTTGAGACTAATGGGAACACGGATGCCTGAGATGATCAAAGTATAATTCCAAGGGCAGCACCCTGATGTTGATAAGCGGACTACACTGAAGCTCTTTGCTGTAAATTGTGTCTCAATGTGCAATACATCACTCTGCATCATCATGATCTGAGACAGGATGGGTCTCACAATGAAAGTCTCACCCCAGAAGGAGCTAAGCTAGAAAATCCAACTATTGTATACCCCAGGGAAGGCTGGGGGAGGTAGACATTGGAGGGAAGGGTAATCCACACGTGTTTGATACCATTCCTCATTCCGTTCCATGCAATACAATGAGCCTGTCCTCTGATTTCTACCTCCACCAGCCTCCACTAGTATACCTCCTCTCTCTTGCAGTCACATATTCAGCATAAATCAATTACAGTACTTTATAGTATCTTACTTTACAGTTACTTTACAGTATATCTGTAAAGTGGATTAAACCGTAATCATTAGCATATAGTTTTACCCACTGCTATGTTGACCTATACTAATACAAATATTGAGGAAACATGTCAGTGGCACAATGTAATTGTTTCGTGAAAACATGAAAGAGAACCCACTATTTTGATACTGGTAAGGTTATGTCATTGCCAAAGATGTCAGGAATAGTGAACTAACATTAGAATTAAGAATAGAAAATAGTTTGTTGTACTGTTTCTTTAAAGAAATTCATCAAACAATCTTAAGACAGTGACTGTATGTTTTATCACTCCGACCACCTACAATCATGTGACCGCCCAGTTTTCTTCTACGCATCTCGAACTTTTCACCAGTAGTGGTGAATTGATAATCAAGGGAGGCTGGGTTTGGGTTGTTGCTGCTGCAGAGAATCCATCATCCTCAAACTGCTATTGATGCGAATGTCAAGACCAGTGAAGCACCGTCACACAGATCACTAGAGGAATGCCCACAAAAGCACTTACTATAATTAGCAAAAAGCCCTCTATCCACCACGCCATGACATCACCCTGATGAAACTGGGCATGAGACGGCAGCGTGACAGAGACGTGAATCTCCCTGTGTCCTAATGATGTTGTCCGAGCAGAGAACTGATCAAACAAGTCCTAAATGAACCACCCACTCCAGTCATTGTTATGTAACACTTACACTATGTGGGACTGACAAGCGTGGCCTAGTAAGGGGTGGTTGACTTGGCTTTTGAGTCTTCTAGACTCTACGACTGGATCTGGAGGTTTTCCAGTCAACACAAACTACAAGTGTTCTGGGTAATGTGGGTGTGTCTGTCTAATCAGTACTCATGTATTGACTGAGATGTCTGAGATACAAACTGAAATATGATTTAACTATGTGACATATTGATACTAATACAGGTGGAGAAATGTATGAGTTGTATGACACAGGCATCCGGTATGTAGCCAATGGCTTTCTCTGTGTATGAGTGTGGTGGTCCAATGATAGATAAAAAGACCTTACTGTTTCATCACAAGATATAACTTATAAATTCCATCACTTTAGCAAAATGCCTAAGGAAAAAATCCTTAATTAGATGAAGATGAACCCATTTCCATACAGCCAAGCAAATGTAATTCAAAGGTGGTTTGTAAATTGTGTTAATTTGCACATGTTGTTTGCCAGGGAAATCACTATTTATCAAGGACAAATATTATTAACATGTAACATGCACTACAAAGCACTGTTTGCTTGACGACTCATCAAGTGCAGTATGATTTTCAGAGTCAATTTGGCAGAACCCAGCTTTTACTCATTTCTACTTCCTGCTCGCTACATCTGTTCGTTATGCCCTTTGGGAATACAGCTGGGCTTTGGCTTCCATGGAACAATATAGATGTAGAAAAAATAAAAAATAAAAATAAAATTCTGCATGTCACATGTCTAACATCCCCTCCGGTCAAAGTTCGGTCTTTGGAATACATTTGTATACGTCACATACACACACACACAAGCACATTTCTAAAATAACAACATTTTATCTGACATATTTCACCTATCACTGTGTAAATCAGCATATGAATGAACCCACAACAAAGATTAGCACTACATGGCAAATAAACTATTGGGAACGTTAGCAACACTTTCAATCCTACAGTAGGACCATGCTTACAGAGCAGTGCCCCTCACCTCATGGAGGAACCGAATTCTCTCCATTTTGTAGGAAAATTGGGAGGTGGACAAGCCATCTTATGATTCAGCAGCAGTAGTGACGGCAGGCTTCTTCAGTGTAGTGGTGGCCAGGTTCCCCTGCCAGACAGCCCTCTCTGGGGCCTCTCTGATCTGCTTGATAGCATTTAGCAGGACAAGCACATGTCAACTGCAGCTGACCTTGCCAATTATCGCCCTGACACAGAGTTAATGACAGGATTCCTATTCACTGGTGCTGGGGATCCTGACGGCTGCACTGTGTGCCCTTTTCTCCTTGCTTGGTTAGACTTATCAATCTTCCTCCTATCATACCTAATATGGCTGCAGGGGGGGATCGTCATCACACCTATGCATTCTGGGAAAGTGGTTCTTGGACTATGGATATGCCTTCTCCCACTTGCCAAGATTGTTATGGTACTGTACATCAATTGAAAATCTAAGATTTGTTCTGGAAAAAAATGTCCTATACCTCTCAATTCTTCTCATTTGGCTGACTGATGCTAGCTTGTATGTGGAAATGGTACTGTCCACAATCAAAAGACAAGGTAGAGTTTTATGATTGTGTAATTACAGTTTTGGCCGTGAGTTTTTTCTTTGTAAGGTGGAAACAACAGTTAACAGATATGTTCTTGTTTCTCAGGGTACTAGATTGAGGGCCATGTCAAAACAAATACCCCTGTGTTCCTTAGGTCAGCAAGTTTCATATTCAGATCAATGATGATAATTCAAAGGTTGCACATACTCTGATATCAGCAGTCGTGGTCAAACGCCTTGCTCACATGATGAGCTGTAGTGTTACACATGATCTAGGATAAATACCTGAGCACTCTCCCCCAACTGCGGACAGAAAGTGATGCACCAGTGGAGGCTGGCGGAGGTATTGTAGAAAACGGGCTCATTGTAATGCATGAAATTAAATGAGGAATTGTATCAAACACATTTTGATAGTTTGATACCGTTTCTTATTCCATCCCATGCCTTACAGTGAGCCCATCCTCTGATCTCTACCTCCACCAGGCTTCCCTGCGATGCACAACACACTTTGATATTGCACTGTATGGTTCATATTATCAAAACTGGGTAAAATACGAAAATACAAAAATACAAAATACTGATGTCCCCTACTTGAGAGCATTTCAGGTATGTTTAATTTAAATTAGAGTATGCATTTTTTAGGCTTATCCATTGGTCCCATGGTACCATGCAATTAGATGCAAACTAAATGAAACGCAGCTCACGTATGTGAGAGTACAGTACCTGACATCAGACCAGAACTGCTTCACTGTATACTGCAGTAAACCCCCAGTGAGTCAAACAAAACAGTGTAATCTAACTCCCATGCAGATTTGCCTTGCATTTAAAAATATTATAACAGCACAACAGTCATTGTTATGGAAGGAATGCACCTCTGTGACCACTTTAAGACTTTTTAAATGTTGATTCAATAAGCTCATTGTGCTGTAGTAACAATCTAAATGAGGTGAGGGAACAGCACGGATCCTCATCTACATATTACAATGCAGCAAAAACATCTCTTATTTTTCCAAACAGAACCATAATACAACAACAAAGAAGGTTATGGGCTAATGTATTTGGTGGATTAATCCGCAAACCGAACTGATCGCCGTATCACAGGGCACCACATCAAAACATTGAGATGTATTGTACAGATACCAGTAGACTTGTGCTGTAATCCCAGGAAGTATTTTTTTTAAAGAATTCTTGAACACCTAAAGGAAATGCAATTGTATGCCTCTCGAACCAATAATACAAGCAGACTGCTCTGATGAATTATTCATATTTCTTCTCTATGCTGTAGTTCACATTAGAGGTCATTGTGTGGCGGAGAGGTATTATCTGAGCCCTTGGGAATAGCCATGCTCCTGGACTGGAGTTGGCTGGGAGAGCATCAAACCTTTGTGGTATTTATAATTACAGCCATATGCATTGTGTAATTGTACACATGTTTCTTTGTTTGTTTAATTCCCTAACTCCCTTGAGTCAGTCGTGTCTGGCCAAACCAAATATTCAAATGTTCAAACTTCAAATGCATAGACATGACAGATATAGACAAACACACAGACACAGATACACACACACACACACACACACACATACAAACACACTTTCAATCTCTCTCTCTCTCTCCCTCTCTATCTATCTCTCTCTCTCTCTCTCTCTGTTTTGACAGCAGATGCACATGAAAAGATATCTCTTGCCTGATCATGATTCCATGATAGGCCATTCAATAACTCAGCAGGCTCTCTAACTCCACGAGCGTACAATTCGATGGACTGACAAGTTCATTTTTCTCTTCAAGTCATTGTGTCATTGATATGAATTATGCATGGAGAATTTGATTGATATAATGAAAAGATGGAGTTGAGAAGATGTTGCCTGTTGGCTTCATACCAGTGTGATGATGTTCCTCTGAAATGTGTAGTAGTGTACAACTGACATCTTCAAAATCGTGTTTTGATTTTGAGCCATGCTGAATTAAAACCCATCCTTGAGCTGACATCTCGTTACACAGTACAGTAAAGCTTACCAATGTAGCTGTGCTATAAAATAGCAGGTATCTACTACTACTATGTACTGTAAGCTATAGGAACCCTTGATATCTATGAAGGTCAATCAAGTCTGTTAGCCAGAGACTGGCATCTAGCAAATACATGCACTGTTCCACTACAATAGAGAGACCAGTGAATGCCCAGACTACTACAGGGGAACTAAAGAGCAGGTAAATCCTACAGTACACTATGACATTTCACCGAACATAAAGCCAATGCATATAATAGTATGTCTCAAGGACAATGGTGCTGATGCAAGGGTATTGAGAGTCGGGGCAGCAGAGACCGGCACTACAATTCATCAGTCTGGCTAAATTAAGGAGATTGCTAAATGTGGTCCCTTGTGTGAATATGAAGAAATGTGGCTTTTAATGTGATTGCCAGAGGCAGCTGTGCCATAACTGAAGGTTAAGGTTGGTTGCACTGAGGGAGTCATGGATTGTCCGAGGGCATTTACAATATGATGATGCCAAGCATGCATCAAGGAGAACTAGGAAGTGCCCACCTGTAAACATGTCACACACAGGACTGTGTGTTTTTGTCAGAGCATGTTACAAGTAACAGTCAGGTTTACTTTTTGTTTTTGTTTTCACCACTTATCCATTGCAGGCATTTAACCATAAAGACTCATACCTGTATATTTTTAGGACGCATCAAAACACATCAATCACGTGTGTGTGTGTGTGTGTGTGTGTGTGTGTGTGTGTGTGTGTGTGTTCAGCTAGAGAACTACAGTACACAGTGCCTCTAATCCTAGATGTCTACTCCCAGACACAGGTGTGTCCATGCAGCGTGACCGCTCCATTTCAGAAAGCATCCTCCCTTTAAATGACAACAGTGTTACAATACTGGCTTTCTTTTACAATCCATTACCTGTTATTGTAAGAATTATAAACATGTTGTACTTTGTACTGCACCTACACTGACAAATGGTCCATTTAGATGAGAATCTGGGCACAAATCTATCAGTGTACCGGTAGTTTTAGTAGCAGGTCCATGTTTTTAGCATGTTTTAGTTGTATGTCCAGATCAACCAAACATGTATTTCCTGATCAATCAAATGGGTTCAAACCCAGGTCTTCCACATTGAAGACACGTGTCTTCAGGGACTCAGGTAAGGTTACTGATTAGAGGACAGAGGTTCACACGCCTATACCAAGGGAGGCTAGTGGAGGTAGAAATTAGAGGATGGATTTGTTGTAATCCACGGAATAGAATAAGGGAGGGTATCAAACACATGTCAAACACACAGATTTGATCATATTCCTCATTTCGTTCCATGCATTACAATGAGCCTGTTCTATGATCTCTCCACCAACCTTCCCTGGCCATTGGTAGCTCCAGTCAGCAGTGACCGGTTCCTACTGTAAGCCTATAAACTGCTACTGATGTCATCCCACCTTTTGGCAACATGTCAAACATAGTGAAGTATGACATAACTTGACGGATCATTTAAAATGCACAGATCATTGTGGGGATGATATTGACTCATGTGATACTGTATTACGAGTGGGAAATGGACACAGGCGCCTATTCTAATTCGTGCACACGTTATTCTTTTAGTATCCCGTGCCACGTGATCTTGGATGACTGCTTTCTGAAACCGAGCTGCGGGTATGAGAGACGGCATCACGTTTCAATTGACAATTTGGACACCGGTGCTGATGAAACGTCACTGCAGAGAGCCTCGTTTTGAGTGTCTGTTACAGATGCAAACAATATCGATTATCCAAAAAGATTATAAAAAATATAAAAATAAAAATAGGCCTACAACTCGTGTATTTTGTAATGATATTATATTAATGCTATAGCCTTTTCAGCATCTGCGTATTAAACCACATAGCCTTCCTAAGGGAGGTTAGTCGATATGAACAAAAGAACGACATTTTGCTAAATATAATTGACTTGGTTCTACCCTTGTTACATTTAGGCTAAATATGTTTAATGTCCATTCATCATTTTCACATGTTACCATAATTAATATTGTCGGGTTAAAAGTGAACGCCCAAACACTTCACCATTGATTATCGACTGATATTCGTCATTTCCAGATAAACCTACCTAGTATGCGCGGGACATTACAATTCTCCAAATGACACTGCCTCTCTCCAATCCCAGGATTAGCCGAACCACTAGTTTGAGCAACATGCAGACCAATGACAACGGCATGTGGGCGTGTGTTCAAAGGTGAGGTGCTTTTTTTGAGTTTAGTAAATGACTGCAGCAAGAAATACAGTGGGCTCTAGCTCTGTCCACTTGGCCACATGAGCAATGGAAGAGGCTATCCGCATCCAGATTTCACTCGTTTTGCCATTATTAGGAGGAATCTAAATGCATTAAACCGAAAACGAGGCGTGTGTGTGTGCTGAACTTGACCAGACAATGGAACTAGCTCTCTGCAGCAGTAACAACTCACCCCTGGGAGACAACTACGTCGAGAAGACTACCTGCAGAACCACATCAGTCAGCACCGCCGGGGTACCTACTACAACTACGGGTGGCTTGAAAGCAATACCTCTGTCTTTGGGATGCATATAAGAGAAAGCGTGAAGAAAAAAACACTTACGTCTGTATTTCGTGTAACAACTGTGGAATTTCGCTGTTCTAGGGATATACACCACGTAAGTGAAATCTCCTGAGATTGAGACATTGAGACGCGACGCACATTGCCAAATATCTTACCGAAGGAGTATGTACACATTTCGTGTTCAACAGAAAACAAATTCCCGCTGTGGGTCGCATCATAGAATAAACGTCGGAATGATCTGTTCTAACGAGTAGCCTCGGTCTGCACCTTCAGAGCAACACGAACCTGGGTGAAATTCCGCAAGCCGCTTCTGTCGCTGTCCGCGGTCCTGAAAAGTACTCAATATCTGGGGGCTACAAATCAATAACGGACGGTCTTAGGAAAATGATTTCCTGGCCTCGGCGGTTATGAAAATCTTGTTGGTTTACTTGTGACTCTGGAATCTGAAACGAGCAACAGAAGAATCGCTCACCTTGGAGGTCCGAAACCATTCAAGGATTTGGAATTCTACTATCGGAGCCCCATCCTGTAGATAACCCGAATGAAACCGGCAAAAATGTACCGAATAAATGCTCTGGGGATCTATTTGTGGGAAACAATAGTCTTTTTCAGGTAAGCATTATATCTGACTTTACTGTGCATGATGATTTTAAATATCATTTGTATTGCTTTCTCTTTGTATGGGTGGTTTCAAAATGCACCATTGTTTCTTATACGCACTAACAAAAGTTGAAAAGGATGGGAATAATGCAGCAGCATATTGGCCAGATTGAATCACAAGGTTGTTGCATTGTTGCATAAGTTGCATTGCCTTTATTTGATGCAATTCCTTTACATAGTGAGTTGCATCAAGTCGCCGACTGCGTTGAATTCGGACGTGCTAGAGAGCCCTTACAGCGAACACTAGTGGTCATTACCTGCTAATGATGTCTCTTATGATCAGACATTTCTGTTATCAACAGGCATGTCAAAGTAAAGTAAATGAACACACACACACACACACACACACACACACACACACACACACACACACACACACACACACACACACACACCACACACACGTTAATGAAAACGCATGCATTTGAGTTGTACTACTGTATTCATAGTGAGAGGTTTAAAGAGGTATGCTTCTCAGCAATTGTTTGAATAGTGTGTGTCAGTCACCTATTACTAGAACAGGGAACTGTACTCTGGCTTCTATTGTATGTGCCCTCACATAATAGGGGAGTTTCATATGAAAATGCTATTGTAATTGTCAAATAGATTTTTCAGCATTTAGCCTAGAGATTCAACATGATGACTTCTGCTTTTGTTTTCTGCCTGTAGGACTATGGTATCATTATATTGTCCTTGATCACCACACTTGCAAATGGGTATATTTTGGTACTGAAAGTCTTTGTAATGCTGCCAATGTGTTCGTATGGTAGGAACCAAACTCGGACTGCAGTCATGCAGCGTTTGTTCCTCTAATGATATACAGGATAGTCATACTGTTGCATAGTACACTTTAGTTCAGGAGGTGTCTTGTTGTCTTGTTGTCTTTGGCCTTGTCAACAATGATATCTATTCCCCATGTGAATGTTGGCAGTGGAAGCTGCAGGTATTCCTTTCATACAGTACACATTTGCTGCTCCCATTGTACTGTACTAAACAAGGCCCTTTGTCTTGTCTGTGCATTTATAGGATGGCATGTCCTATCAAGATTACATTCACACATTGGATCAAATGAATTATTAAAACGCTATTATTTAGTTTGTGTTCTTATTTGCGTTGGATCTGCCACTTGCAGTGTTTATTTTGCATTCTGGGCACACTGTTTAGTTAATGAACTAGAATCAGGATATTGCCGTCTCAGCTCCCTCTGCTGAACTCTGCAGTTCTTCTTAATTGATATCTCTTTTCCAGTCTCAACCTAGACCCCAGACCTCATTTCAAATGCAGACTTTTTACCAACCATTGATTACTCTGTCAATGCCAGGGAAGCTGATGAATATACATGATCTAGAACCATCGCTTTTCACAGACATTGCACATTTCCGAATTTCCTATTTAAGTTGGGTTTTGTTTTATGTGTTTTTGCCTGTTTCCTGTTGGATGACTGCCATGATTTGACCACATGTAAAAACTCCAAACAATTACCGAAGCCGAAGCATTTGACTCTCTTACACTTGTGTAATGTGACCTAACAATACAACTTGAAACTTGCAACTGAAACTTGAAACCTATCATTGTAGTCTTATTTTTGATAATCATACACTCAAAGTGTTTGACAAGATGGACTTATTGGCATTAAACAGGTAATCAGTTGTAGGAAAGGGAGTATTTCAAGCAACATAGCACAAAGGATTGCAATGTGTAAATGAACATGTGTCCCCAATCCAGTGACAGGAGTCATAAACCATATCTGGAGCATATGTATGCGGCAAATGTGGTCACGTATAGTCTCTCGAGAATGAATATTCACTGATTTAAATTAAATATATAAATACAAAAATTAGTACTGTATCTCGCAATTGTGCAGTAATAAAGCAAGCTCTGTCAACCTTGTAAAATGGAGTTACGGTAGTTTTATTAATTTTACCTTGGGCTTTATAGCCATCTTGTCACACTAAATCATAACAAATGATATATCTGTGATTTGATTCATAGGTGCTATCCCTCATTTGAATATAGTTTAATCAATTTGTGCATTTCCAATATGCACACCTCTCTAGGCTAAAATGTATTGAATTTACATTTTTTTGTATTAAATACAATGCTATTCTGCATTCTACTAGAACATGTATTTCCTGTTAGGCTATGATTCATGATAACTCAGTGATCATTTTGTTTTCTCTCTGGCATCCCTTGTCCATTGGCTCATGAAACATAACCTTGATATGGCCTTGAGAAGCAGTTGTATCACTTGAAACATATCACAGCATGTGTTTCATCAAATAACTTGAAATATGTGTTCTTAAAATCTATTTCCAAATGTTAATACATTATGTTTAGTCATCATGCCTTGGTAATTCAATCAAGATTGTAAGATTGATTGTAAGTAAAGTAAGTCATGTTAGCAGTGTTTGTGACTGGAGTCAACTAGGCCCCAGATATTAATAGTGTGCATATATGTCTTATCATAACAAATGAAACAAATGTGATACATTTGCCAGTTGCCTCTAATGAAAAGCAATTGAACAGCTCAGTGAAGTTCTCCATGATCCCCACAGTCATCAATTTTAGGCAGGTTCATTTCCAAAGCATGATCTATGATAATACAGTATTGATCAACATAGGCAAAGACAGATTGCACTATAAATAACAGAGCTTATTATCAATGACCTCTCATTCTACTCAGTCATGGAGAAAATGAATTGATAGCAGCTCTGTTGTACTGCAATCTTAGAAAGTGTTATTTACCTGCTCCTCTAGGAAATTGCACTGCTTCCATCAGTGAAGGCAGGTTGAGGTGCACATCGGATGACAGGCTCATTGTAATGCATGCAATGGAGTGAGGAATGGGATGAAGGAGGAATGATATCAAACCTGTGTGTCTGATATCATTCTTCATTCCATTCTATTCATTACAATGACAAGAATTACATGCATGCATTACACAAGGACAAGAACTGATGTAAGTAGTGCAGTTTCCAAGAGGACTAAAGGTCTTTAGAATGAATCTAATGCTTAACACAAGTGGAAGAAGAAACAGTAGGCAATTTATTCCACCAAACATGTCAACTCTATAACAACATCACTACCAACAATGACTGAATTACTATGTAACAACATCATACAACAGCTTACACGTGGAATTATGCAGTATCATTACTACACACAACTTGATATAAAGCATCACTTTTTTTCTAAATTAAATGTGGCCTTCTACACCACATGAATACTCTACACAGTCATTTACACAGGTTTGTTATTAGTTTTTTGCAGACGCTCATTTATTACCAGTCAGTTGGGATCGCAGACTGTTTGAAAGGAGAGAAGCCCTCGTACTCTACATAGCATGTGGTGCCAGCGAAGGCTTTGGTTTCTCGAGTGTTACAAAATGCAAGGATGAGATCAATTAGGATTCCAGTCTTCAGAGGCTCTAAGAACATAATGAGGTACACTTACGGCTAATGATTGGAGCTTCACATTAAAGTATGCAGGTCTCTGTGTTGTTTGCATATTATTCTCTGGCAGGAGACTCAGCCTTTTTTCCTGCAGCATCAGCACTGGCCATGGGTCTGCACAGTGTTGCCATGGCCAGCATTGATCAGAAATAATTAAAGCAAATCTAACTTTGATCATGAAAACCCAAGAACAAGGCCGCTTGGGAGAAGCCAGATGGAAATCCGAGAAGGTTGTGGTGCCATGTTGTTAGAGGATTCCTCTGTTGATGGGGCCATGTTGTTAGAGGATTCTTCTGTTGATGGGGCGATTCAATGGGATTGTGGCACGTGTTCATAGATGATCAAACCAAGAGCAGGAAGATGAAAGGCGGAAGAGTGTGTCCCCAAATTTCACACTGTCAAAATAATTCATCCCCCAGCATGGTCCCAAGCTACCCGTCTAAAGACAATTATCTTTGTAGAGGACATACTCTAATCTCACCATGACTAATCTAATTGTGTTGTCAGTTTGAGTGTGTTTGTCTACTACTGAATTGAAACACATTGTGCAAAGCTTTAGATATAGTATAATCTGTATTATGCATGTCCAAAGAAATTATGAACTTTTTAGTTTTTGATCCAACAAACTTCCCAGCCGGCATTGTGTTTATCTGATCCAGATACTGTGAGATCTAGGCCTACTGCATTGTGGGGCAATTGGTATACGTAGCTATTATATAATACGTTTTGATAGACTTAATGTTCTACTATTAAAAGCAAGTTAAAAACAATACAGTTTCAAGAAATGTTGTCTTTGTATTGATTCATATTGATGATTGACATCAAATTATAGCTTATTCGAACGCGCCGTCAATGAACCATTATGGCTCCGTTGATGGTAAAGATGTTGTGATTCATCACCTTGTCAGTGGCCTAGTCTCTTTCGATCGAGTTGAAAGGCTGATACGCCTCTGGAATGATTACAGCATCAGATCACTGACAACTCTCAGTCGACATGGTCCCACTTTAAACAAATGAACACTTCTTTTTTTTTTACCACAAGGTCTATGTTTCACAAATCTTTATTAGAAAATGTTATGCTAAGGGTTATACCACATTTACAAAGCACCAGACCTGTAACCAGACCTGTAACCAGACCTGTACCCTGTAACCAGACCTGTACCCTCTAACCAGACCTTTACCCTGTAACCAGACCTGTAACCAGACCTGTAACCAGACCTGTAACCAGACCTGTAACCAGACCTGTAACCAGACCTGTAACCAGACCTTTACCCTGTAACCAGACCTGTAACCAGACCTGTAACCAGACCTTTACCCTGTAACCAGACCTGTAACCAGACCTGTACCCTGTAACCAGACCTGTAACCAGACCTGTACCCTGTAACCAGACCTGTAACCAGACATGTAACCAGACCTGTAACCAGACCTGTAACCAGACCTGTAACCAGACCTGTACCCTGTAACCAGACCTGTAACCAGACCTGTACCCTGTAACCAGACCTGTAACCAGACATGTAACCAGACCTGTAACCAGACCTGTAACCAGACCTGTACCCTGTAACCAGACCTGTAACCAGACCTGTAACCAGACCTTTACCCTATAACCAGACCTGTACCCTGTAACCAGACCTGTAACCAGACCTGTAACCAGACCTGTACCCTGTAACCAGACCTGTAACCAGACCTGTAACCAGACCTTTACCCTATAACCAGACCTGTACCCTGTAACCAGACCTGTAACCAGACCTGTAACCAGACCTTTACCCTATAACCAGACCTGTACCCTGTAACCAGACCTGTAACCAGACCTGTAACCAGACCTGTACCCTGTAACCAGACCTGTAACCAGACCTGTAACCAGACCTGTACCCTGTAACCAGACCTTTACCCTGTAACCAGACCTGTACCCTGTAACCAGACCTGTACCCTGTAACCAGACCTTTACCCTGTAACCAGACCTGTAACCAGACCTGTAACCAGACCTTTACCCTATAACCAGACCTGTACCCTGTAACCAGACCTGTAACCAGACCTGTACCCTGTGACCAGACCTGTAACCAGACCTTTACCCTGTAACCAGACCTGTACCCTGTAACCAGACTTGTAACCAGACCTGTACCCTGTAACCAGACCATGGCCTGTGATAACATAAGTTTACTTACTTTACTGAATAATTTGCAAAGCATCTATGCCCAGCTTATAAAGGGTTTATAAAGGCTTTAGAAATCCTTGAGTGGACATTTCTTTGTGCCACCCGGCCCAACAGCACACACAGCATCATCAAATGAGCAGACCCAGCTTCCCCTCTCCTCACGTGGTTCTCCCGCTCTCTCAGGCTGCTGCAGCAGGCTCAACATCCTCCACAGTGTCTCTGGTCACTGATCTCACCTCATTCAACAGTATGGATGGTATGGTGGGGAATTATACTGGTGTAAACTTGTACACCGTATGCTAGCGGTAATACCTTCCACTGGCCCAACCCTAGTCACCTATTGATGGGAAGCCTCCTCTGCAACACTCTTAGTTACCATTGGGAGTGTTTGGGAATTTCCAAAAGGATGCAGTGCAATTGCTAAGAAATCTAAATAGGTAGCAGCTCCGTTCAGATCCAGGAGTTGTATGAAGCTCCATGGCATCAGGGTTTAGAGACAGTGCTTGGCTGAGCCCAGCAGCCTCTGGGGTTGGTGCTCATGTGACTGCACAGCTTGGGCAATGACCTGACAGTTAGAGTGACCCAGGCCGGCTGGTAGCAGTATGGGGGCAATACCAGACAGCAACCCGCCTAATTTACCTCTCTGTCCCTCTGACATTTGCATCCCATGTTTATTACTGATATGGGTAATTGGTGAGGAATACCTAATGAGCTTACAGAGAAAACGTGCCTTTGTTTATTTTCTATCCTCAACTCTTATAATTACATATAATTGTATTTTTCAAAGGTACTTTTGTATTTCAACATTACCCTTAGTTTCTAAGAAACTGATACACATGTAAAAGTAACTGTCACATGTGCTGTCTCAGTTGTCCTTTTTGAAACTTTAGGTGTGCCTTTGTGATACTTTTTAAATCAACTTTGCACAACTGTTTTGGAAAGGGCAACTAGTTATATGAATGCGTATGTTATAGGCCACATTATATTGACGTTTTACACAATTGTTAATGTATTTCTTAGGTTTTTCAAAGGTTAGGCTCTATAGCTGGCACATGTAGAAAGAGTCTGACATACATGGGTGTGTTGCACTGGGTGAAGGTGTTATATCTGGAAATACCAAAGACACAGTGTATAATCAATATCATAGATTTTTATTTTAATCATTTTTTTAAAGTTCACTTCAAAGTGCAAAGGTACAAATCATTATATTGAACTACCATTGGCATAATTGATTATCCAAAGTGTAATTTCCATTAGTTTGCGTCACTTTAGAGTATTTGTATTTGTTAGTTCCATAGTTAATTCACTATACTAGACTTTATTTCTTAAACATTTGAAAATTGTGCTTCCTTCAAACAGGTATAACAGTTTAATGTAATAATTACTATAATTATTAAATTATCTAAAATTATCTAAATTATCTAATTTGTAAATACATACATTTGTAATTCTTTGTGTAGTTGTTACTGTAAGTTGATGATGAAAGCAGAGTTATAGAAATGTGTCTGTATTTCTTCAACAAAAATGTTTCAAATGTCCCTCTCACATTGTTCTCTCTTCTCCCCAGCCTGGCAGCATCTAAAGAAGCAGCCGCCAGGAAGGCTGCCTCCCCCATGCCTCCCTCCGAGTTCTTGGACAAACTCATGGGCAAAGTTTCGGGTTACGATGCAAGAATCCGGCCTAATTTTAAAGGTAGGAGCTGCCACCAAGACACAATTGGATAACACAGGAATGTAGCCAAACAATAACCTGGAAAACTATTTCAGTAAGAGTGATGAAGAAAGTAAAGAAAAAAACATTTCATTTTCTCACTTTATATATATATATTGATGTATACATGTTTTAACAAGGAATATATGAATATATGACTTTTCTTTTCAATTTACTGATTTCCTCGGTTCACTCTCTGTACAGTTTTGAAGCAAGGTAATTTCTCCCATTCTTGAATATTATATTATTATTAAGGTTGGATCAGGCTGCTCAGTAATCCTCCATATATTCCTCCACATATTTACAGAATGTATGTAGCTACCATGATATATTGTCATGATATTCTTCTATTGGAATGATTAATTATCATGGGCAGGTTGGCTACATTCCTGTAAAAAACCCTTGATACGTCTGAATATCCTGAATGTATGTCTGGTGGTCACAGTAGTTTCTCCTGGAGCGTGTTGCTCAACAGGGTAAGATCATGACAATAGTGACCTGTCCCCAAATGACCTGTCCCCAAATGGATCACCCATAAAGACACACGTGTCAGAGCTTTCCTTTCCTGTCAATAATACAGTATAGAGCTATACATTAGTCAGACAATAATAATGCAGTATAGAGCTATACATTACATTATACATTAGTCAGACAATTCTAGAGGACTGAGGCAACCCTCCAGATTCTTTACATATTTATATATATTTAGTTATTTACTATTTAGACGAGCAATCCAAAATGTAGTTGAACTCTTCATACTTGACCCAAATTCCAAAATGTTCACCAGTAATGATCCATGCACCTCTTAGTTCAGGTGGCATATTATGAATTATATGACATCATTATATAAAATATATATAGTATAAATATACAGTGTGTATAATTAATAACCCTTAATTTGGGAAGACATGGCACAATAATGAACTCAAATGATATACCATATAAGACAACAATGACATGAATTTACTAACTTAACTTGACCCACACAAACAGCCACACAATAAACGTCTGGCTCTGATTACCCATCAAAGATACTAGATTTGTATTCAACAACATTTGAACAAACTCTACTATGAGACTACTCTGTCCATGTCTACTTGTTTGGCCTATAATATTTTACAGCAGTTATAGGTGTAAGAAGTTACTGCTATATAAATAAAGCTTTACTTACTTACTTACTTACTTACTTACTTACTTACTTACTTACTTACTTACTATTGCCTAAGTATAATCTCAGTCTCAGAACCACGTCTACTCATACAACGTATCTCTTCACTATTCTCATTGCACACATATATCGACTTACATTAGATTATTTTGTAATTAATATTTATATGAACTATAGCATTATGATTTCACCATGCCCATATAAAAGTTATGTGTATATAGGAATCTACTCTATGATTGTGTATTCTAATGCACTGTAACATAAATCAAAAGTGCAGTTCAGTGTAACTACCTCTGAAACTGTAACCTCTGAAACTGCTTGATACAGGATCAGTAGCGACCAACAGCACAGACTAAATAATCAACACTCCCATCCTTCAAGCAACTGCAAATAGGTGTGATATTTACTAATACTAAACTAAATTATTTAAATTATTAAATCCCTAAATCATTGAATAATCATTTAATGCTTAAAGTACACTAATGGTACATTTACACCAACAATTTCCTAATGTAGATTTCTAATGCATATTCAAGAGATGAATCCAACTTAATAACGTAATGTAATTATGTTAATTGTATGGCTAGTGTGTGGCGACCTATTGTCATGGGAGGGGCCAATCTGAAATTCGGGTTTGTCATGCCTGTCAGGTCAACACCATGCTGTTGCTGTCGGCTTCCAACATTTTTTTTGTCCTTTGCCAGCGAAGGACATTAATCACATCCATGAAATAAGCAGCCTGACAGGCCATTTCTTAATAAACTTTTGAAAGTGCACACTGTCCAAAAAATGTTTTCAGTCAGCACTTAGAAATAATGGAGGGTTGCTTAGTTGCTTATAAGCTAAACACAGTGGAATGTCAGAACTGGAGCAAGATTCTTTCCCGAGCTCTTGCTGGGGATACACACCTCATCAAATTACCACCAACCCTGCTAATTTGGTGGCACAGCAACAGTGAAAAAAACAGGGGGAGGAAAAAAAGATGAGAATTGCCTGAAGCTACGAATGTGCCGGCATGAGAGGAAATTACACTGATCATGACTGGGGCTCGCTGTGGGAAACCCTTCACACTGACTTAGCAGCTTTCCTATTGGAACGGAAGGGGAAATATCCTGACACATTTGGGACATCCCAAGTATGAGATCCATGAGATCTTCTCCTCTTAATTCATTTTACGCCCTCTCTCTAACGCTCATCCCCCAACAATGGTGAAGGTTAAGGTAGTCAGATTATTCCCCCCCACCCCCTCCCGCACCCTCACTCCATGCCTCCTTTGTATGCAAAGCTTGTTTACAGATCAAAATGATATGTGAAACAAATTGGAATTCCCCCCCCCCCCTCCCCATTGGTGGTCACAGAGCTTGAAGAGCAGGTGGTGGTAGTTCCTCAGTTAGCGGGGACCGCTAGGTAGGGCTCCTCTAATCTACGAGGCCCGCAGTGATGAATGGCGCAGAGCGCAGCTGTAGACTCCAGTCTCCGCTTTAACCTTGTCCCTCCTCATCAGTCACAGTGAGGTGCAGCGGGGTCGACAACCATGAGGTTGCACAGATTCCACCAAAATATCGTCACCCTGGGTCGCTTTCTTTCCCGATGCCTCAGTCCCCTCAGTCCCTCTCTCCACAAACTCCCCTCTCAGAGCCCCTGCCACACCGCATTAACAGTGATGATCAGTGTAACAGCTTTAGAATGACTATGTCACTTTGCTTCTGAATGAGTTTTCTCGAGACAAGTGTACATGGGTAAATATACAGTCTGCTGCGGTATATTTACTGTTCTGCTTCTACCTCCTGGATGTCCTCCTGTATGTTTCTTATTACCTCTCTCCGCATCTCCTTCCTCATCGCTGTCTGAACCTGTAGAGATGACATATTATTAGCTGGTGGAGCTTGATGCTCATTTGGTGTTATCAGCACTTGTTTAATGAGACTTTAATAGGATTAATGGGAATACTGTAATGGGGGGGGGGGCAATGGGGGGTGGGGGGTGCTGGGGTAGCATTGTTCATATACAAATGTCAATGGTGAACCAACTGGACTGATTTGCTGACTATAGGAAATCCAACAATGTGGAACGGTACAATGCTTTATTTTCATGTACAGAGTGATAAACACCAACAATTAACTGGGTTACTTCCCCATAAATTACAGAGTAGACTTACTGGATCCCTTTTTGATTTTTTGGGGTGTCAAGAAATGTGTGCTTTGCTGTATTGCACGAGAATAGAATAGAGAATGTTAGAGTAGAATGTTAATATCGTTGCAGAGGTGACCTCCTCTTGAATTATGACAAAAATATTGATCATGTCTCAAAATCTAGCAGAAGCAGAGTTGAAAGGACATCGCAGAATATTTAATGGATAACATACTGTAGAAGTGAGCCAAGGAGGACAGGAGGACACAGCGTACAGTCAGTGGTCGCTGCAATACATAACATGGACATATCTGCTTCTACACAAAGCCAAACCAACCTCTTTTAACAAAATAGTATTCAAATGTATTGTTATGAACTGTATTATTAGTAGTCTGTTCTTGCTATTGCTATGAAGCATCTTGATACAAATACCCAGAAGGCTCAGTAATAATCAACAAGAGGATGCAAGGGCATTTGATTACTACATCTCTCATGTCACTGAAACATAATATGACTATGTTTAAAGGGTATTTTCAGTTCCATGTGTGGTGGGTCATTTGATTTCTAGCAATGGAAGTGAAAAAAGTAGACTCTATTAAGAGTGACTGTGACACACTAATTCTGACCCAAAGCGAATGTTTTTATTGTTCATAGTAGACATATTTAACTGTTGCATTTTGGGATCGCCCTTTTGTGAAATGGTGCCTGAATGTTAGGAGGTTGGGCCTGAATGTACATTTATATTTAAAGCTATTTATTGTACATTCTCTTTTCTGTACTGTATATTGAACAAAGCCTTTTATTTGATGTACCTCTGTGCAACACAAGGAGAATAGATTTTCGCACTGGTGGTAATTAGCCTTTACGAGAACGTAGCCTTCAACAAAGAAAACAATCAAAGCAGTGGTTTAATGTTGGGATGTGTTTTTTCAGACCGAGCACAAAGGATAAGCTGCAGCTTAGAATGACAAAGAGGGATAGCGGTGTGTTCAAAAAGAAGGAAAAATTGCCTTCACATGGATCTGGCCAGATTATAGAGTTTAAGTCACCTGTCTACAACAGTTCATGGTCATGGCGAATACTTTCCATCTATCTTAAGAACGATTTCCTTTTCTGGTGACACTGATAGATTGCAATATCCCACAAAGACTGCCGCTCAGTCTAGTCCCCATCCCTCACAATGGCAGTTGTCAGGTATAGAAATGCAGCCGCCTGTTTTACAAATTCAATGGGCCTCCGGTAGGAAAAATAGGATATTTATCAACACACGTCTGTGTTCACAATGTTTCATTGAATAATATTCTATGTTCTCACCGTTGACAAGAGAAAAAATAATTAGGATTGGAGTATTTTATATCCGCAACGAATGTCGTCTGGGAATGTGTTTTTTGTTGAAAATCCATTTTTACTAAATGTGTTTGCTCTAAAATGCTTCATGTTTGTGTTCAGATGTGTTCATACATGACTAGTATGTCTGGTTAACCACCTGACATCCTGCGCCTGTTGTAGATTCACTGTAGTAAAATGTAGAGTAACATATAAAAGTAAAGCGTGATCACTATTTACTATACGCCGAAGAAGCAAAAAAATGACATTGCAGCATGTCTTGGACGGTGATCATACCCTTGCTTGTTGTGTCCAATTGGTCAGAAGCCAAAAAAGTTTGGAATGACGCACAGTTACCCACGGTTACCCATGTTTAGAGCAACTTATGGTAATGTCATTTGGTAAGGTAATTAACGCAATGATTGGACTAACTACAGTTAGTGTAAAATAATGTTCATTTTTTTTAACCTCAGTCTCCAAGTCTTTCAAATCCGAGTGTGCTATACATTCTAATGTCTCACTTGGTCCAGAAAGGAAGGTTCCATTTGTTTTGTATTGCACAACTCTGCAGCCCAACAACAAGGGGTAGAACAATTCCATTTTAGAATATTTTCGATCCTGTTCATTCCAATGGAATTAGTTACTGGATTTCAGTTGCCAAATAAGAAAAGAGCATTTAAGGCCAAATGATGCAAACCTGTCTAAGCGAAGCCAGTTTGACATGTGGTCTTTGCATTTTCCCCCTTCTCCGATCTATTGCATCTCTTAGTGCATTTTGCTAACCCACCTCTGCCTCCCGTGAAGAGATCTGCATTGCACCCCCTCCCCTCCTCTCATCTCTATGCATCGCCTCTCCTCTCCTGCCCGCTATAGCGTTGTTGACAACCTCGTGCATCCCTCCTTCCCGCTCTGCCTTCAGTATGTCGGCCTCTACGTCCGCTGCCACACACTTACCAGTCTGAAGTGTTGGCAAGTGTGATATTTGCATAACTTGTAGCCATGTTTAAAAAAATATGTAATAATAAAAAATACAAATAAAAGTGTGTTCTTATTGTTGTTTTCCGCAATGAGAAAAACAACATCAATACTTGGTGTTAGAATGTGATGTGTTTAATCCTGATCTCTTTTTCATTAGACCCACAAGGCACCAAATCAGAAGCTTCTCACAAGAAAGGTACTTTCTTTCTTTTCATCATGGATTATGAAAGTCACTTCCGTTTCCGATTAAAGTCATTAAGAATGGAAAAAATACGAAAAAGTCACATTGAATTTGTACGCTTAGAATGGATTTAAGAGTTGATTGTCATTGTATGATATGTGGATTATCAGTTAATAGGCTTATTGTCAATTAACTTTTAGGGAGATTGTTGTTGTTGTTGTTATTGTTCTTGTTGTTGTTGTTGAACAGCTGGCAATAGAGCAATTAGTCAAGCACAATTGTCGAAATGTCAGCAATTTTTCAAGCTTTTTCACTTTATGTTGACATGGAAATTGTTCTTCTCTAATGTGTTCTCTAATTGTTGTTTTAGAGAGGACAATTTGAATATAATACAAGAAATATTACCTTTCAGTAAAAGCAAGCTTTTTATCTTTTGTTTGCTTGATTGTTAGACTATAATGATATACAGTATGTATATTAGAGTATAATGATATACACTATGTATATTTGATTCTCACATGGAGAAGATCGGTGATTGTCCTATTGTCGTGATTACAATGGGTGACTAATGCAATGGACTACACCATTTAGTTCTAGTCTAAAGACAGTCTAGTCTAAAGACATCAATTACTACTTGACCTTATTTTGAACAAGATATTGTCTGCTACGATTGACAAGAATGATTAGCAACATGTCTGATTTTTGGCTTCAAAGTTGCATATTAACTAGTCATTTAGAATGAAGGGGTAGAAAGGCTACATTGCATCACTACTTGTTATTTATCTGTTGAAATGTGGATTATTTTAGATGGTAAGCTCTTTGGGAAAATGTGTGTGTGTGTGTGTGTGTGTGTGTGTGTGTGTGTGTGTGTGTGTGTGTGTGTGTGTGTGTGTGTGTGTGTGTGTGTGTGCGCGCCTGCCTGCCTGCACGCGTGTGTGTGTGTGTGTGTGTGTGTGTGTGTGTGTGTATGTGTGTGTGTGTGTGTGTGTGTGTGCCTGCCTGCGCACCTTTGTATGATTGTGTTATAGTCACCTGACACAGACACACTGCTGAACAGATGGATGACTGCCTCTAGATTGGTGCCATTTATTTCACCTGATCTACTCTCTTGGTAAAGAACGACTGGGGAAATAAAATGTGCTTATCCCCTAGCTGTGGATTCAATATACTCAATGGAATACTTGAGCCTTATTTTCTTGTCATGATTGTTATTGACTCCTTGCACAACTTTTAAACGAGTTTGAAATCAGCAGTCCAATCCAAGCTGAAACAAAGAACTATCACCTTACTTCTAATCCACTGAGCCAAGCTGCTTTGCTTTAGCCTTATCACATGAAAATGTCAGTTTGGAAGGCGAAAGGGAGAGAGGAAGAAAGGGAGAGAGAGAGAGGGACAGAGAGAGAGAGGGAGGGAGAGAGGGAGAGAAAGAGGGAGAGAGGGAGAGAGAGAGAGAAAGAGAGAGGGAGAGAGAGAGAGGGACAGAGAGAGAGAGGGAGAGAAAGAGGGCGAGAGGGAGAGAGAGATAGAAAGAGAGAGGGAGAGAGGGAAAGAGGGAGAGCTCATTCAGCAAATCCTGCAGGTCAGACCGTGAG
Organism: Nansenia antarctica; assembly: GCF_963989245.1. Taxonomy (NCBI): domain Eukaryota; kingdom Metazoa; phylum Chordata; class Actinopteri; order Argentiniformes; family Microstomatidae; genus Nansenia; species Nansenia antarctica. Next base: position 29,101,831 of record NC_137688.1, read on the forward strand.
GGCTCTGCAGCGCTAGATTTTGATTAGAGCAGAATTCTTTACTCGGATGTTCAGCATACAATGTACACGACTCATCCCTGGAGTCAGGTTTTATGTAGATTCATGCTAGGCCCATAGCTATTTGTCTTCCAACACATCCAGTGCTCTCCCACTAGGGAAGCTTATGAAAGGCCATAGGGTCTGTCTCTGCATATTTTCGTATGATGAATACATTTTCCCATTCATCAAACCTTCCCTGATTGTAGATTATATGCATCATTAATGGATTATGCTGTTTGATTATGGCTATCAGGGTAAACAAATGGTTTGACAAATTCAGTCAACCATGTTGTGACTACAGTAGGTTGCAGGCAGTGCATTTATCATGTCAGATATACTGCACACACAACGGATTCACTCCAACAGTTATATCACATTACAATGTCTGATGGTGTACTGGCAAACATGTGACTGTCACTGGTAAATATCTTTATACTGTATCAAAAGTAAGAACAAGGATGAATGACCATGTATTTAGCTGTCTGGTTATTGTTTGATAAGTGATACCAATATGTAATAAATAAATAAAAATAATAAACATTAGAAATGTCCAATATCAGCTGAAATGATCGACTGACCGCAGGATCATTTGATTCTTCCTTGTCAAGACAGAACCTCACTCAGTTGATTGCTTGAGCAGAGCACTGATACAGCTCAGAGTCGTGATTGTACATTCACGTCTCCCTCTTAAGATGATTAAAATACCAAGCGAAGAGTCAAACGTCTTCCCCCAACGGTAGCTAAACCACTGACTGATTTATTTGATGCCCCCGCACACCAGCGCCCCAAGTAATCCAGTGGAATAATGCCCCAGTCAACTCTTCTCTCCAGCCTGGATCCCGTGGCAGAGACCTGCTATTGATTTATGTCGTTCTGGAGTCACACCCCTCCAAGGCTGTCATGTCCTCCCATCAGTCACTGCTAGCCCCAGGCCCAGGAAAAGGAGTCTGGGTAATTTAGTTGCCTGTCATTACTTATAGGCATGTGACACAGCAAACTCTGAGGCTCTTACCATAGCAAAGCAAGCAATCCAGCCAGTCAGCCAGCCAGCCAGTCAGAGAACAGGTGATCTAACCAGGGATACCTTTCTATCCATTCACCCCCCTGAATTTGAATACATCTCACCTTGTAATGAGACAAACCCCTCTGGCATATGGAGGCTGGCTATGGATGGATGTGTAGTAATGGCTTTTTCTCTGCTCCTGAATGCCAAATCAGGGAAAGTTTCTCCCACAAAAAGTTGACTTTCTGTAAAGTTGGTGATGGATGGGAGAATCCATAGCTGAGAAACGTACCATTTTTCATGTTGCATTCCAATTAAAATGTGACAGAAATGTTTTCTTGGCCACTGATTGCCGTTCATCTCATAAAGCCGAACATCAAAAATGTATGTTCCATAGGTTGTACTGTGTGGTAAATGTATGTTCCATAGGTTGTACTGTGAGGTAAATGTATGTTCCATAGGTTGTACTGTGAGGTATTGTCACACGCAAAGCTTGTTTACATACAGTAGTAAAATATGTATTGTCTTTGGAAATTAAGGAAAAAGGCTTGAAATGTATCTTGACACAAATTAAGCAAAAAAAAAGAAAGTTGCTTTCAGCATACTATCACCACCAATGTTATTGTTGATGCAGGTATTCGATACCAGTTAGAAATTGTCTAGCTCATACTGTGTGTGTGTGTGTGTGTGTGTGTGTGTGTGTGTGTGTGTGTGTGTGTGTGTGTGTGTGTGTGTGTGTGTGTGTGTGTGTGTGTGTGTTCGACCGGATATTTATGCATTGAGAACAGCAAACTGTCCGGCGTTTCAGCTCAGGTGTCTGCACATAATGAAAAACCAGCTTAAGGAATAACACTTTTCTCCCCAGCTTGTATGTGTAAAATGAGTTGTGCTCCACTTCCTTGTGCATGTTTGGAATATATATTAGTTCAATAACATTGCTTTGCAGACACCTTAGAGGTACAAACGAAGCAATATCAATATTTAATGTCTCATGGCCATTCTATCTTTTGCTGAAGCCAGCTCAATTGTAAAGTGATCCGGTAGAATTCTGTATTTTATTCATATAACAATTTGAAAGCCCTACTTTACTATGGCTGCTTGTTAAGCACTTGTTGTTTAGTTTTAAAATCAATTCTACTCGCCCCATGGAACAAAGGTGTCATTTGGTTGAAATTATATGTGCAAATTGGACACAGAATTTACATTGTTAAGTAAAGCAATGACAATTAAGGCATGCCAATCCCCAAGATACCCATGTTTTACACACCTGCGATGACTGATGCAGCATACAGTAATACTACCTTCAATACTGTTACCTGTACCTCCACTACTGCAGCAGGAATACTACCTCCATACTGTTACCTGTACCTCCACTACTGCAGCAGTAAGGAGCTTGTTGATCTACCATTCTTCATTCTGTCTAGTTTCTGGTCAGTTAGCAGTTAATGTCGGCCTAGAATGATGTGAGTACAGGACACAGTGCTGATGGGTTGAGCTGTTAATTAGTAAACCCACTGCTGGTCAGTTGTATTGGGATTGTGGTTAAGCAGTAGTTCCCTTGCACAGAGAGCTGAACCTACAGTACATTCAGATGTATATGTAGTCATTATTCTAGGAGGAAATGAATCATGAATGGATGTGTCCCAATGTCTTAAAGCTTAGTAAACTTACTTCATTATGTCGAAATGATCACATACTATATTGGATGTATAGGTGTTAAGTTGACAGAAGCGTTTGGTGCCTGGTACAGTACGGTATGTGGGTAGCTAAGGCCACGGACGTCTCTAAGCACCACGGCGGGAGGCAACAAAGAATTTGTTTCATTTTGGTTTATCGCCGTTGTCACTTGTTTCTAATGAAAGTGGGGGTGAGGAAGCAAGGGACTGAATGGGAAGGACACCTCAGCAGAGCTCCGCACATCCCTTCTGCAGCGGTGTGTCGCTGGGTCTCCTCTCTACGACGGCCTTGTTTGCAGGGGTCTGGTCCATTTGTCAAAAACATGGTAACGCAAATCATTATGGGCTACAGTATGAGTCACCCTCTCTCTCTCTTTCTCTTTCTCTCTCTCTCTCCCTCTCTCCCTCTTTCTCACTCTCTCCCTCTGCTTTGACAGTTAATGAGCTGTCGTTTTCTCTCTCCCTCCCTCCCTCCCTCCCTCCCTCATTGGAGGCCCATGAAATAATCTGCGGTGGAGGAGGAGGAGGAGAGGAGGACAGTAGATTCCCCCTAGCTTTGCGTCACACACTAGGAATGTCAAGAAAAGACAAATGATTACATTCTCTTCCTCCGCAGCCGTGAAAAGAAAGACCTAAACATGGCTTGGTAGGAATACGGTGTGAAGCCAGAATCCATCCATAGAAAACATGCTGGACTATACTGTGTAATATGGTGTCAATGTCAAGGTTAATGTTACTTGCATTCATGCTATGCATGCACATTCCAACAGATTTGTATGACTTTGTGAGTTCTTTGTAACAATATTATTACTGTTTTACTGTGGGCACTCTATTACTGTTGGTTTAATTACATGGTGTACCTTATGTTTGATATTATATTTGCTTTATATATTTTTTTCCAATCCTGTGATTGGAGTGTGGATTATGTGTGTGTGTGTGTGTGTGTGTGTGTGTGTGTGTGTGTGTGTCTCAAATGATCTGCTGTTACACTGCCTGCAGCAGCTGTGAGACTTTGACAGAGAGAATAATTGGCCATCAAAATAATTCAGACCCCCAGTTCATTGTGGCCGCGAGGCATCTGAATTAGAGGAGCCCGGAAACGTTAAACATGGGTTTGTGTTCAAAGTGCATGTTCTGACCGTATATGTTGACAGAGAGTATGACATAATGACTATGCTTTCTCTTATGTTGACCACAGTTTTTGTCCCTCAAATTGTCATGCTGCTGGAGAAGAAATTATGGATGTTTTTTTTATTTTATTTAAATTTGATACAACATTAATAAGTTAGTCTCTGATTGACAAAATGATAGCTTTGTGGCTTTATGTCGAATTCCTGGCAATGAAGAGGGTTTTCCTGGAATTGGTGCTCAATATGATTGACCGTTTTAAGCAATATCACTCATGTCCTGAGGGCGGAGGGCTAGACTGTGTGCTGCTCTCCTCCCAGACCTCATTGAAAGTCAACTCTCGTCACTGGGTAATCACATTTGTGTTTGTACAACCAGGTAATACAGGCTTCAATGGACACTCACTACAACCCAATGATATTTGCTCTAACCTTGAAGCTATCATCTGAAAACAACCTTGGTATCTCTGAGGAGCTTTTTATTCTGATGTTCTTAGAAATAATATTCAAAATTACTGTTTTTTCATTGATTTAATGTAATTCCACTTTTGTAGACAGCCTAAAGAGCTAAGGGGAATCTGAATGTTTTGACTGTTTTGTAATATATTGTGTATCTTTGTTTTTCTTCCTTCACAGGTCCCCCTGTAAACGTAACATGCAACATTTTTATCAACAGTTTTGGGTCTATTGCTGAAACAACAATGGTGAGTCCAATATGTTGAATTCCAGTTTAAAATTTGCCATTGATATTGCTTACTTAATTTCTAAGATAGATACTAGGTACTATTCGATAACTATTTATGTTTTCAATACTATGTGGACTTGCATAATTGTGACACGTTCCAGTGTTTTGGTCCACGTGTCGGTATACGATTTAATGTTTGGACGTTTCTTTTGAAAAATGTGAATACATTTCCGCGTTGTTGAAAATCAATGACAGATCGCTAGTCAACTAACACAGCTTGTTTTGTGAGCCTGCTAACAATGTAAAGTAGTGTTCTATTTAACTAGGTAGCAGTGGGGATTACTCACCCAATCACATTGCGTTGCAGTATTTTGGCTTGACTAGCAAGTTTGTTGTTGTGATTCTCAACAACGTTGAAATGTATTTCCGTGTTTCAAAATAAAAGTCTGAACATTTTGATTGGTTGCCGACATGCAAACCAAAACACTAGAGCGTGTCACAGTTATTCCTCTAAAAATGTGAATTAATTGAAATAATGATGGCCTTACTGATGTAGTATGCAGTGTGCCAAAGTTGTCCTTTGGAAAAGCCAGTGGTGCCATGTGAATATTTACATTTTCACTGGCTCATTGTGCCCTCCATTCAAAACAACATTTGAAGGGGGGATCATATCCCATTTGTGCACAATGATATGGGTGAAATTCCTCTGTGCTCAGATGGGGAAATTATTCAGCCACATTTAATAGAAAATCCATTAGGTAGAAATACTACAAAATCATCAGTCGGTCCATATTACTTTCAAGCTAGAGCATAATATGCTCGCTAGAGTGTATATTGTGGTGAATATATTGTAAATTGTTTTTATGTTGTATGTTGTTTGAATCGATTTGTGCTCTGCTAGAAAGCCTGGTCAGTACTTCAAACACAAATTAAATTTAACAAAAAAACAATATCCAGATGACACCATCATTAAAGAGGCAATCTGTGATTGGTACAACCACTTTTTTTTTTACTTTTAAATGATTTATATATAGTCATTGATTCTTGAAGAGTAAAACGTATACATGCCTCATGAGTCCAATAAGTTAAACTGTCTTAAAACTGAACATGTCATCTCATAGGTGGCCAGTCCTTGCATCCGTAGTTGCATCTATGAATTTGAGATGCTCTCCAGCCCCATCCATCAGCTGTTTACCCACAAAAGTAGGCAGAGTGACCGCTTTGTTAATGTTGTTGGAATCCCAGAATGCCCCTGTAATGGTCTGGAGGAGCAAACAAAGAAGGTTCGGCCCCTACACACTAAGCCAAGTCTCCCATGTGACGCATCAGTGGAGCTGCTTTAAAACCGCTGCTGACTGCAGAAACTCCTCATGCAGAACAAATGCACGATTTTCCACTCTTTTCCTCCTACACGACCAGTGGAATTGATCCGAGTTTCCAAGTGCTCTCATTCACACTAAACGCAAGTGGAGAAAGGTTTGGGGGGGGGGGGGGGGGGGGGGTTTGAAACTATAGAGAATGACATCGATAAATCTTTAGTGCTTATAGGCTGCGGAGAACAATGTTTCATGCCGTAATGATCCAACCGGCTCGGTCCACTATAGGGACCCTGCTTATATCCCCCCGGCCCCTCCTGCCGTCCTAATTGTTTACCCTGTCTTAAAGGTACGACCCCCCAGGGACTATCCCAGTGGCTATTTAATTAGCTGCTCTGCTCTTTCATTTTCTTCTGCGGGCTAGGGGAGTCAACGCATAAATCGCAAAGTCTGTCATTCGTTACTGGAGTTGTTTGCAACCGAGAAGTCATGTGACTGGCCAAACTTTTCAAATATGTCACAGTCAGGAGTGGATTTGGCCTTCGGCTTGAATCCCATTATGTGTGGACTGTTGTCATAAATCAGTTAGCCCGAAAGAAATCACACCAAGATATATGAGTGCGCCGCGGTTTTCTGCTGATGAATGTGAGACAACTGTATTCTTTCTAAGCTAACAACACCACAGGGATAATCATGATGGGGGTAATACTGTTAGAGCCACTGTAAGATGTGTTCCATCTACCATGAAAGTATTCCACCTAAAAACATGGAAACAAAGGAACAAATGTTTCCCAGGACATTTTCACATGCAAATTGCACCTGATGTCTGTAGTGCTCAGAGAATGACATTCCGTTGTGTGCTGCTGGCTGTCCATCAGCTATCAGCGTCATAGTAGGACGCTGGCAAAAATAGTCAGTGCAGTCAGGTACTCCTGTAGTAAGGTACTCCTGTAGTAAGGTACTCCTGTAGTAAGGTACTCCTGGGCAGAACCAAGGACTTGTGTCGACACCTCTGGCGTTAAAAACAGCAGTGTTTTCCAAGACCTACAGAAATCGATGATAGAGAGCCCTAGCTGCTGGGTGGGGCAACGTCGGGGTTCTTTTAAATCCCATGGCGTCTAGATTTCTTCCTGATTCAGTGCACACCTCTACTAGTCTGGGGAAGCAGATGTGTTGTCAGGATGTGTGAGACATAGCCTCCCTACCGTGGGACATTATGTTATAACAGCGTAGAGCATTAGAATATTTGTGTTGTTGCTGGGGGGATTTTCATCATTCATCCAAGTTATTCAAAGCGATGCGTCCTCTAGTGTCGGGAGGGTTGATTTTTTCCAATCAAAAAGAAGGCCATCCTTTTTCCTCGTAAACTCATTTTCATCCTTGAAATTCACCTAATAAACAGGCCACCTTCTGTCAGAATAATTGCGGGGAAAATGTCCTTCTAATGTTTTGGCTGATTGCCATTTGAAAGGTCACCTGCCGCACCGTGGTGGGCTGATATGCCATCCCATGGTACATTACTGCACAGACAGCTTAATGATCATTATGGAATGATAGAACTGGTTGCCCATATTCTAGAATAATTGTCAATTACCATGGAATGTTGTGGCTAAATGCCACAGCTTCATGAAGGCTATTTTGGTTTTTCAAAGAGACATTTATTAAATAAACAATCAACAATAAACCACCATTTATATCCTCTGCATGAAGGATCCTGCTACCTCAATGCATGACTTTTCTCTACCTGCAAAAGCAAACCTTTGATGTCTTTTTCTTTTTACTTGACTGTTTTATGTCTAAATGCACAGTTTTTTATGTAAAAAAAAAAACGAATGTAAAGCCAAAATAATGTAAAGCCATCCTTAAGTCTGCATACCAATACTGCCACGTGTCTGCGCTTCATTAAGTGTGCCTAGAATAATGGAACCAAATAAATAGTAAGTGAAAGAAATCCTCATTGCAAACAAGTTTAATCAAGCACACCTTGTGGTAATACGTGTTTTGCCTGGTACAATGGAACCAATGAAATAGTCCCAAAAGTGCCAATTGTAATCTTAATCAAGCACACTTCAAATACATTACGTGATCTTAGAATTATACGGTTCTATCTCCGTCTAGGGTAGTTCAGAGATATTGAGCGTCAATGTTTTTACATTCCATTATGTTTTGTGAGATGGAACCTTTGTATTTTATGAATTACTAACTCAAAAATGTCAACATAAAAAAAAAAAAAAAACAACAGGCATTAATAAACACCCAAGGGATCAGATTATGTAAAAAACTAAATTTGGACAAAAATGGAGATAGAACCTTATAATTCTAACGTCACGATTACACAAGTATATAACTGTATGTATTTGACCCAGGTGAGCCATGCATGTGCCCTGACATATCCCTTCTGTGTCCCAGGATTACAGAGTGAACATTTTCCTGAGACAGCAGTGGAATGACCCCCGGCTGGCCTACAGTGAATACCCAGACGACTCTCTGGACCTAGACCCCTCTATGTTGGACTCGATTTGGAAACCTGATCTGTTCTTCGCCAACGAGAAGGGGGCCAATTTCCACGAAGTCACAACTGACAACAAGTTGCTAAGGATTTCTAAAAACGGCAATGTGCTATATAGTATAAGGTAACCGTAATTCCATACTGTGTCTTCCTTCTTTGATCGGTGTCTCAGAGATACTCGAGGGTTACGGATGACAAATGTTTACCTCAGCTTTGCCTCTATATTGCTTTTGCTTGGGGTGAAAGGGAGTGATATTAGCATTCCCATAGCAACAAAAGTAATGCACTTGAGTGGTAGCGTTTCTTCAATGTGTTTGATCTGTTATCAAGCCTAGTGTTTAAGCCCTGTCCAGGCAGGGATAAGTTGATCTTTGTGAATAGCTATGGAAGGCAGTGAAGAGAGGCCTTCTCATTTGTTTACTTGACACCATCAAATCAACCCTCTACATCGGTTTGATCTTCCCCTGCACCTCCTCGGAAATGGAACCTGCTTTAGTGTTCTCTGTATTCTCAGATGGAGAAAAAAAAGCTGATAAATAATGACGATGTTACAAATATGATGTTATCTCACCCTGGCGGTACACACAATGTGACCACTGCTCCTCACACACACATCTGAAGATGACAGTAAATGTGTTTTCAGATATATAGGTTCAGCCACGGTTGTCGGCTGGTGCTTGTAAAGAGATGGTTTTTTTGTATTCATATTGTGAAATATCACTGTGCAGTAACAAGATTCAGACCTATGTTCTCTGTATTATGTTTCAGGAGTCCAATAATGTGCAAATGCAGCAAGTTTGTTTGGTTTATTAGCTTTGCACACGGACAGCAGCGAGCAGGCTTCTTCTTCTTTGTCATTGAAAAGACACCCTGAGAGCCTTCCATTACAGTGCATCCTGGGAGCCTTCCATTACAGTGCATCCTGGCAGTATTGTCGCAATGTGCTGCTATGCTTATGTTTGGAACAGTCTGTTATTAGGGCTAGCTTACGAATAAACAGTTGCTATCTGGACTTGTTCACAGAATCACGCTGATCTTAGCCTGCCCCATGGACCTGAAGAATTTCCCTATGGATGTGCAGACCTGTATTATGCAGCTGGAGAGCTGTGAGTACTCCATTACCTTTTTCTCGAAACGCAATGGGGGGAATGGGGGACGGGGACGTGGGGGGGTCGTATTTATATTGTGGCTCTTAGATGGATGTGGCCTTGGCGTGGCGGACAGCATTGATGAAAGGTGTGGTGATTTACGTGCACCTTCAGTAGAAACAGGAGTCAGGGGGGGACCTACTTCAACCTGCCAGTACTGGCTTCTGTACCCCTTTCAGATTATTATTATTATTTTTCTTTTTTTATTTACTTATTGTTCTCATAGGTGAGACAAATTCAAGCCGTATTTCTTTAGTATGTACAGTACACACTGTGGAACTCGAGTGGTTGAGTTGATCGATTGTGTGCACGGCCCCTTGATTATACTAGACTGTTATTTACTCTTTGTCGGCCTCGCCAGTAGTTTGAATATAAGGTGGTAAAGATCTGATCTGTGCTTATTCTGTCCCCCTGTCAGTTGGGTATACCATGAACGACCTCATATTCGAGTGGGACGAAAAAGGAGCCGTGCAGGTAGCTGACGGACTGACGTTACCTCAGTTCATCCTGAAAGAGGAGAAAGACCTGCGATACTGCACCAAGCACTACAACACAGGTTTGTCTGTTTCGTGACGTTAGAATTATAAGGTTCTATCTCAATTTTTGGTCAAAATTGAGTTTTTGACATAATCTGATCCATTAGGTGTTTATTAATGCCTGTGTGGTGTTATTTTTAAAATGTTGAATTTTTTTTAGTTAGTAATTCATAAAATACAAAGGTTCCATCTCATAAAACATAATGGAATGTAAAAACTTTGACGCTCAATATCTCTGAACTACCCTAAACGGAGATTATCATTCTAAGCTCACGGTTTGTCTCTCTCTGTCTCTTTCCCCATAGTCTGTTTTTTGTGTGTGTGTAGATATTTGCATGTTAAGCCCCCTTCTCTATTTTGGGATATTGTTGTCTGGGAAAGCATTACTGTATGTGGTGCATTGTTACATTGACACGTTAATGCATAAACATCCAGTAGAGGAAAGGAAGGGAAGTCCGTTGCCATGTTCTGTTCATCCTCCCTCAGCCTCATCAGTCCTGCACAAAACCATCTGTCCAGTCGACCTCGCCAGTCTGAATTCTTACACTCCAGATCAAATAGAAAAAATAGAAAGACTGAAGGCCAGTCCAGTTTGAATCGGATAGAAGAATGAGAGAGAAAAAAAAAAGCAACAATGGGTGAAAGAGCTGATTTCTTTTTATTTTCACACACACACACACACACACACACACACACACACACACACAGACACACACGCACACAGACACACACGCACACAAAATACTTAATATGTGGGGCCATAAAATCTTGATTATCTTAAATACTCCACCATCACTCAAAAGATGGCGACAGCTCCCAGCGACAGCCTGGATGATGGATTGTATCTGTCTGAGTGAAGAGTGGACTGGCAGCCTTGACATGCCTGAGTACAGCTGCATCTTGATGGCATGCTGAACCCTCCCCCCACACACACACACACACATACAGTCAGACTAATACAACACACACACACACACACACACACACACACAGGTACACACTGAGGCACAGCCCGGTCAGGGCGTGCTGCAGTATGTTGACTCTGTTCTGTTCTGCTCTGCCATTACTCTCTCAGTCCATTTTTTTCCTTCTTCTTTTTTTATATGTTGGTGAACACCAGTGAGGACCCCTCAGGGTCTTCCCTCACCCCGCCGTCCCCTCCCCTCTCCCCTCCTCTCCTCTCCTCTCCTCCCCTCTCCTCTCCCCTCCTCTCCTCTCCTCTCCTCCCCTCTCCTCTCCCCTCCTCTCCTCTCCTCTCCTCTCCTCTCCTCTCCTCTCCCCTCCTCTCCTCTCCTCTCCCCTCCTCTCCGCTCCTCTCCTCTCCTTCCAATCTTGGAGATGAATTCTTCAAGGACAGACTATCTCTCTCTCTCTCTCTCTCTCTCCCCTCTGCCCCACACCTTTTTCTCTTTCCCTCCCCCACCTATTTCTCTCCCTCTCTCTCTCTCTCTCTCTCTCTCTCTCTCTCTCTCTCTCTCTCTCTCTCTCTCTCTCTCTCTCTCTCTCTCTCTCTCTCTCTCTCTCTCCCCCTCCCTCCCCCTCTACACAACGTGGCCTATTATTCGCCAGCCATGCTGCACTAGTGTGTACGCGCTCTGCTGCTCCCCAATCAAGCATTAAAGGGGAATTAAAGTGTCGTTTTTCTCAAATTTATTAGCAGCAATCCATTGTGATGTGCAGAGAACATTCGTTGGCTCCAGCGCTTCGCACTTCAGCGTTCATCTACTTTGTCCGTCTTTGTCCCCATCCCCCCTTCCATCCCCCCGTCCTCTCCCCCATAGAGTCGTGTTCCAGACACTACGTGCAATACTAATTATTGTGCTGGTGCATTGCAGTTTAGCTCGCCACGTTATTATCAACATCGTTTGTTTTCTGTCTACAAATATGATTGTCTGAGGAGACTAGTCATTTTTCTCGCTCTGTCTCTGACACCAGACGCCCTGTTGTAAAGATACGGAATGAATAATTTTCCCTCGTCTTATCAGATGGAAACTATGGAGTGCACTTAAAAGTCCCCCCTCTGAAGTGTATCACAGCCATAAATCAATTTCAATGAAGCGGGCCCCACTCACTTCCAAAACAATACTTTAGGGTTAACTCTAATTGAATTGAAAGTCTTGACAACGACAGCTGTCTACAATTGATCTAAGCTGATTAAATGGTTCCTCAGCATCCAGCCACTCCGAAAAGCCAGCTTACACCAGAGTGTCAGCAGGAAAAAAGAGATCCCTATCATGGTTTTCTAATGCTCTGCTTCTTCTTCTTCTTCTTCTTTTTTTTCTTATTTTAACTTGGCATCATGAGCTGTGTCCTGATCGTTTGAGCTGTCTTTCTTCTTCTCAGGTTCCCTCCTTTACTCACTGATTGGGTGGGATCTGGGATATGATGACAGTCGCAATATGCGGAAACCTATCCAGTCTTTTCACCTATTAATGGTCATTAATTAACCCCCTAACCCTAGAGGGTTGCTGCTGTAGAGGGGCATATAGAAAGGTAGTCATTTGAGAGTATTGCAGCCCTGGTTTTCCGACAGCTGTGGTAGGGGAAGTGAAGAGGTTCAAACAGAGCACCTGCCACTGATAGTGAAGCTCTAGTCTGAGAGGTGGACATCAGCTGGTCAGTCAAACTGACGGCCACTTCAGTCTCCTTCACTGCAGGAAAATAAGTAGTCAGAGTCTGAACAGTCATGTGGAAAAAGGAGTCTGAGTGGCCATTGCTCCCAATTTTTATTTTCTTATGTTTTTCCTTTTTATTTAGTTTGTCTTGTTGTAGCTTTTATTTGGTGCTTGGAACATGACAACATGATTACATAATGCGCTCTTTGTCATGCTAGTAGTATGCAGCTGCAGTTGTTGACCTCAGTAGTAGTATCAGAAAGATATTTCAGTGTTTGTTGACTGTCTCCAATCTCAGTTTACCCTCCATACTAAAGCGATTCTTTGTCCCCTGTCTGTCTACATCACAGGGAAGTTCACCTGTATCGAAGCTCGCTTCCATCTTGAGAGGCAGATGGGCTATTACCTGATTCAAATGTACATCCCTAGCCTTCTGATTGTCATCCTGTCCTGGGTGTCCTTCTGGATCAACATGGACGCTGCACCTGCTCGCGTGGGGTTGGGCATCACCACGGTGCTGACCATGACCACACAGAGTTCTGGTTCCAGAGCCTCCCTCCCCAAGGTGAAACTGAGCACACCTGCTCCTCACACACTCCTCTAACTAACAACACTCATGCCCATTGGCCCAAGGCTAAGCCCTTCTATACTGGGCCAGTTAAGGACACACACCGTCTTATATGGTTTACATCCAGTATGCTTCTGATTAAATGTTTTGGGGTTTTTGTTCATAATTTAATTGTGGTTTTGTTATGGGGCGGCACAAGTTGTGGTTATATGATGATATATATATATATAGAATGGATTTCGTCTACAGCGAGAACCAGACACCACAGCACTCTTCCAGTATGTCCTTTAAAATAGTCCAACTCCAAAGAAATACCTATTTTAAAGAAAACATCTTTTGCTGCAGGGGTTTTCAGATACCAAAAAAGTAGGCTTTGCATAAGCCACTAGGATTGTATAATTATGTCCTGGGAAACTACCCCCCCCCCCCCCCCGCCCCCCATTTTGTTTGTTGACATTAGGTGATTCATGTGCTCTGAAAATTGAACCAGTGAACCATGATTTCTATGCAGTTCAGCTGTCACAATAATGATCACACACCCCAGCTGAGCTAAGGTGCACATACTGCTCTTCCCCATGCCAGAGTGGCTTGCTGCATTGATGTCAGTTAAGGAGAGAGAGAGGGCCATTTTGAATGCCAGTACTCAGCCATTCCTCTAACATTTGTAATCCTGTATTTGCTATGCTCAACAAGTCTATCATGGAAACCATGACAGATTATTTCACATCCTCCTCGCCATTGATTTTAATGCAGGGGTGGTGCAGGAATCTACAGTACAAACATGACGTTTCATTACAGAAGCTTACAAGTGAAAAGGATATGGTATACATATATGAATATACCCTTTTTATTATTACACCCTTTTCTTAATATACTATTGTACAATTTAATCCCAACAAAATGTAAAGATCTGAGGTGAGTTTCCCAAAAGCTCCATAGCGTAAGTAGTACTTAATTTCTCCTGACAACCCAGCTCCAAAGCCGCAAGAGAGTGCTATTGTGAAATCAATGTTTGCAGGTCAGTCTTCTCGCCACGAGCGAACCAAATTCATTGAATGAAGTACATTGCTGGTCTAAGGAGAGGTGTGGCCATGGATCAAAAAAGGAAATAAAGGGCTACTTAAAGCTACGAAGCGTTCGGGGAAACTGACCCCTGATCTGTGTAAAACATCGAGTCCAGCAACGACACACCAGCCAAGGCTGGTCTCACTGAGCTCTCAGGCTGCTGCCTCTTCATCATTGTAGCCGTGTCTTCCCAACCATGCATGTTGGAACACCACCTACGCTGCAGTCCGGGGCCACTTGGTCAATAGCTTGTCAAATACACTGAGCTTCAGCCAGACAGACAAGGCCGCCCAAGCCTAGCTCAGCCTAGGCTGTTTCCGGGTCAAAGGCTTGGGTTTCCATGCATCACACTGATCAGGCAACTCGTGAACCCAATCAACTGACCGTGTAACTGACCAGTGGAGCTGGGACCTCGAGGATTACATGATAGACATGCAGCTAGCAGCGTTGATATGGAAGCAAACATGGACTCTCCCAGCGGTTTAAACGTCTAAAATATTTATTTGAAAATACATATGATACAATGGACATACAATGAAAATATCCATCCATCGCAGACGACGGCAAACTGCCACGCAGGTTCACTCAAGATGTTGAACCTGTCTATTAATACAGAGCAATCATTCAGAGCAAACCCGCTTTGCAGTTCACCTTCATCTGCAACCCGTTAAGTCTGTATATATCACTTTACAGTAACTGTTGTTTTCCCCGCCACTGACTCTGTTGCTCTGCCTACCGCAGGTGTCCTATGTGAAAGCCATTGACATCTGGATGGCCGTGTGCCTGTTGTTCGTGTTCTCCGCCCTGTTGGAGTATGCTGCTGTCAATTTCATCGCCCGGCAACACAAGGAGCTCCTGCGCTTCAGGAGGAGGAGACGACACATGAAGGTGAACCCCCCTTATCTTTTTATCACATCCTCTCCCCCCCCCCCCCCCCCCCCGGTCCTCAGGAAGACAGCCTGTCTGCTCAATATTTAGCTTTTGTTTGATGTGAACATTGTCAAGTATTCACTACCAGTACACACAACATGAATATTTCATCTTTGAGGGAGTATGGAGAATGATTAAAGACAGGGGATATAGCCAAGAGAACAATGAGCTGTGCTGCATATCAAATTCACAAAAGCGTAATAACTCCCCCCCCCCCAAGGCGTAACTTAGTTTCAGAAAATACATAATTTACGAGACCGAACACACCACCTGTTTAGGTTGTTGGCTCTGAGAGCTCTGCATTACAACACCCCCCACGGTTGATGCCTGTCTTGGTCTCGGCTTCAATCAAATTTCACATGGAAACCACATCTCACACACACAGTCTCATAAGACTTCACATTCATGTCCAAACAAACTGGGTTGCGGTCTGATATCTAATCGTTGTTTTGAAATGTATGTCTTGATGAATGAAATTCAAATGAAGCCTTCAACTATTAGCCTTCAACTGCACGGCACATGGTGCCACTGTAAAACCAAGCGTCAGAGGATTCATGTTCTGCATCAGTCATTTTATTGTCAGAGTAGTTTTCTGTGTGTGTGTGTGTGTGTGTGTGTGTGTGTGTGTGTGTGTGTGTGTGTGTGTGTGTGTGTGTGTGTGTGTGTGTGTGTGCGTCTCAGCATTTTATAGATCAATTTTATCTGTCCAGATAACTGACATTCATCAGTTTCAAGGCTCCATATTGAACATGAAGTAAAGCTGTCAGCCTTGAGGGAATATTGAAAACCTGCTTGATTGAGTCTGAGATGGTGAGAAATGAAAATAAAATAAAAAAATAAAAATAAAAAATAGCATAAAAATAAAAAGGCTCAAAAACCTACAAGAAGCTGGGCACATTCTATAAGCTCCTTGGCATGTGTGCCTTGCCAGGGCTATTCTCAGACTTTCAGTGAATCTGAATCCAGTCATTGAACGAGTAAAAAGCTCAAAATAAATCCTAAATCCTATTGTTATAATCCCCAATCCCACAGGGGAGGAATGTAATAGGTGAGGGTAGATTAGTCTACTGTTCCTGCTAGACTTTCAGGTAAATCCGTGAAGCAGTGCTACCACACCGCTCTCTATTGTAGCCTCCAGCACTTCACCAGAGATGATACCGGTCCAATGAGATGATACCAGCCCCAATTCCGACTGGTTGGCAGGAGTGACCTATTTCATATGAGTTCATGGGATTTGGAGTGATATCATGTACTGTAGGTGAAACAGGGTCAAGTGATATCATGTACTGTAGGTGAAACAGGGTCAAGTGATATTCTGCATTTCCTGAAAATGCTGACCATTTTCAACCAGAAAACCAGACTTGACGTTGTGTTGTACTGCTGTAAAACACAGAGTCAGATGTTGTGAATGCACGGCTGGGGCGTGAAAGGCTACCTGGCAGATAAACTTATATACCTGGCAGATAAACTTATCCAATTCAAATGTACATGCAATTATCAATCTGATATCTTCACACAATGTATTCATTGTACTTAGGTTTGGAGATAACTAAAGTGGGATATATTTTGGTTGTGTTTTACCAGGGGCCTCATTTATTTTAAAAAAGTACTTGAACGTCATCTTTGACTTTCACGTAAGCACATTTTTCTAAACGGACGTAAGCATTATTTATAAAACGGGCTGCGGTGGTTTAAAGTTGCGTACGTGCTTCCTTCTATAAATACCAACGCAGGTCAAATGAACGCAGGTGAATGAGGTTTGTATTAACGCCCTGTGAAAGCGGCTCAATTATAGCGGCTGAATTAAGACAAGTGCTATAATATAGGGTAGGCGTTCGTCTGGAAGCGGGAGAGGGCAGAGAAGGGTGGCTTCCCGGTAAGTTGCATTTGTAACGTTTGATCATGACAACTAACCAGGCACATGCTTATACTCAGTACTCAAGTTGTAAAAGAAAATCAGGGGAGGTGGTGGATTTTATCATATGAGGACAATTTTAGCATCCCCTCAGCGTCAGTGACTTCAGTGTCAGTAACTTGGTAAAAAATGTCATTGCATGTGTGCAATCCTCGCACCTTGAAATAGCAGTAATACCACTTTCATTGATAAAATTACGTATGGAAAGAGGGGGACAAAAGAGGAGGACGAAAGATGGGGGCGATTTTGACTGTTTTTATTTCTGGGGGATGCCATCCCCCGTCAACTCGAGTGCTACTTATACTGTAATAATATAATGGTCTTATTCTTATCAGGTGGTCTTATTCTTATATGGCTGCGAACTCCCTTTGCGAACTCCCAGACACCGGAGAAAATCCAGTATAATTTAGCGCGTGGCCGGGCAAGGTCCGTTGTGGAACGCACTAGGCATGTTGAAGGGGAGATAGACAGCTCCGGGGGGGATATAAAGGAAGACTGAAATACAATCATAAACATCAGTTCTTTTTAAATCTTGAATTAAACTCATTTTCTCGGCTGATAACAACATCGTTAATTTTATTACGAGCCACTTGCATGAATTACACTAGGCAGTGCGACTCACATGCCTGTAATAACTCTGCATAACCAGTAGGTAATGTGCGTACGCAAGGTCAATACTCGACGTAGAGCTACAATCGTTTCCACGGTCAAATTGACTCACGTTGAAATTTTATAAATCACTATGTTGACGTGGTTTTCTACGTACGACACGGGTAAGATCAACATTTGATCTGAGTACTTTCTATAAATGAGGCCCCAGATGTTGCGCCACCGTAAAAAATAAAATAAAAAAATGATTCTTTACATTCCCCTCCTGTGCCATACCACACAAGGTATAACACCAATACCATACAGGGTATAACACCATGACTCTGATAGCACTTGTCTATTCTGAGCTGACCCGAACAGAGACCAAAAAAAAAATATATATATATATATACAGTTTGCCTTATGGAGACAGGCTTCAGCATCACATATTCTTAATTAACCTCACTGGCCACTATTTCTAATGTGACTCTAATGTGATTCACCGCCTGGGCACAGTCCTCCATTACGGCTCTTAAAGGCTATCACTCAGCCTGAGGACTGCAGAGGAAACTGTCACATCCAGGCGCTCCACAATAAAACAACGGAGAGGCAGTTCTGGTGCAGGCCATTTAAGCCCTCTCTCACCTAATTTCCTTCAAAGAGGGGATGTACTCCGGGCAGGGGTGTAGGCTACAGCGAGAGCCTGTTAGTCGCAGTGTTGGTTTTTGTTTTTCTCCCACTGTGCTTGAATGATCAGTGAATGTAATGGATGGTCCCAATAGTGGATATACATGGTTCATATCAGTCCCAGATAAAAAGCCAAGAGCGAAAAAACCAGCAGACACTGTGTCCTGGGAGAACTGGAGGCATACGTGCATACTGAAGCTAACAGAATGACACCTCCCCCTACTGGTCAGTGGGGATAACTGCTGCATTCAGATCAATAGCACCATTCATCCTTGAAGGATAGGCTGTCCGGCAGCAGCCCATTTGTTTAAAACAAGCTCTTGAGATTGAAAAGGGCCATAGAAAAAGGCCCAAACATCATTATGAATATTGGTTTCTTGAAAATTTACCCTAACTATCAATGTTGTTGCCCAGCATTGTATAAAAAAAAATCCTTCAAAATAAATGATGTATGAAGTCATGGAGGTATTTCTGCTTATATTCAAGTAACCACAAACACCGTAGTCAAATTCATACATTAAATGTCTTCAGTTGTCTATATATCTTACTTCACATGCTTCAAATTCGATTTCTCTCATGGTTAAAAAGAGACATTGGTCAGTGGTTAATTTGTGCTGTAAGGAGATGCCCCGCGGGCAGACACTAGAAGACAAAGACTCTACTAGGAGACGTTAGGGACGTGGCTGAGTGTGTTGTAGTTTTCAGACGTCCTCTTTTGCTCTACTCTGCTCTGGCAGTCCAAAAATATATTAATAACTAGGTGAAGTAATGTGACCCTTGACTGCAGATTCTGTTCCACTGCTTAGCGGTGACAAGGCCTTATTAGGCAGAGGGTCTTGATTGATCGAGGATAATCAGCTCATTAGGGATGATTACTGCCCAAGGGGAATCTTTCACAAGGGATCTCCTTGCACCCGCCCTGATCTGCTCCACTCCCACTCTGTGAACAGTGACAGATAAGAGGACCAGCTCCACTACCACTCTACCACTCTGTGAACAGTGACAGATAAGAGGACCAGGGTTATCTATGTAAATAAGTCGTAAGTGATAAGATGCTACACTCTAACCTGCAGGATAGGACAGAGCTAGATGAAGTGGAGTCATTGGTTCTTGCCAAACTAAAGCAGGTATAGGACAATAGTTTTGGTAGAGACATGTATTTGAGTCCTTTATGTAAGCCATTTATTTGAGACGTATTTGTGTATTTGTCATAGCCATATATAAATCATTAGTCAGTCTATAAATCTTAGTAAAAACAGGCCTAATAGACATAAGACAATGTTTTTTTTTTAAAGTCTTAATTGATAAAATACCTTAATTGATACTAAAATATAGTTCGTTTTTAAAAAATAATTTCCACATAGCAATGATACCATACTAAAGAATATGGGGGGAAAACTGTGTGAGGTGTAGTTTAAATGTGTTATACTGTACATGTGTTATGCCAACTGTATGGATAATTAACATCAACCGTTGGCCCTGATATGAAAAGAGAGCAACAGATCACGTGCATAATCATTCTAGGTTAATGCCTTCATGAATGAGAGGCTTTCGTGCCAACCATCTTTATGCAACCATGATAGTCAGAATAGGAAAAGAGAGTTGATACCAGTATGGCAGTCCAAAGAAAGGAAGAAGAAACTTTTCTCAGCCTACCTGATCCACTTGTAGTGAACATGTATTAATCCTAACATATCTTAAAAGCTTGTCATGACCTCAAAAGTGAATGGAAATCCAATTGAAATGAATTGGAAACGGTAATATATGGGTGTTGTGTTGAATTGCTATGGGAAATCATAAAATGAAAACGCTACACCGAGAATCCAGAGGAGAGGGGGTTGATGATAGTTAGACGTGACACACTCCCTAAACAGGCTTATGCAAATAACCCCTTTTTTTCCCGGCGGGTGCATTACACCAACACATAGTGATAGTTTGTGATAAGGTAGAGGCTAAAAACTCGGTGTTTTGCTTCCTTTTAATCTTTGCCATTAATCATGTGAGCACAGTAAAAGGTATAAATGCATCAATCAGGAGCGTGATAGATGGGGGGGCAAAGAGGTCCTCTCTGTCACACTAGACACGGCTCTAACTTGCAAATGCAGGAGGAGGGGAGTGGGCAGCATCCTGATGCGCAGCCATAAATTGGTTCCCCACTACAACTCAAAGGACATGAGTTTCTTTCCCACTATCTATCCCTCCCCCCCAACATACAATAAGTGTATGAGTCGCCTCAGTTTACTGCATCAATGGGGAATTTTTAATTAGGAGGCGAGGTAATGAATCAGCCTGAGCCGATGTGAAAATGAGGCAGGGAGAACGCCAGCCGCAGCCCCGTCCCTCTTTACAGCTCCACGTCACGTCGCCCGGCCAGCACATTAATCATGTGGCAGGAGGAATAAAGTAGAGCATCTGTAATACTTACAAATGGCGGGCGAGTGCCACTGAAGGACGAGGAGAGGTCGGCGGAGCCAGCGTTAGATGTTGCGGTGGACAGGGAAGCTGTAGTGGCAATGCAAAAAGCCCCTCATACCCTCCTCCTCTTTTTGGTGTGTGTGTGTGTGTGTGTGTGTGTGTGTGTGTGTGTGTGTGTGTGCGCGCGTTCGTGTGTGTGCGTGTGTTTGTCCATTCACCCTAACACACATTAACAGTTATAAATGGGGTGGCATAAAGACAAGGACAGAAAGAGGACGTGGAGTCTAAAAATGGATCTGTGTAAAGGAAAGTGTTTGAGCACAAGCACAGGGTCTTGGCCATTCCAATTGGCAGAGTAGAAGTGTTACGTGTCTGCGTTTCAATTTCTGAACCAAGCTTGATAAGATAAGGACGCTCCTTGCTAGTTTGTGATAAGGAATTGTGTATGCAGGATTTGCATTACCTGTAATTACATTGAAGTAAAAAGGACAATGTCATTTACATACAGTATAATATTGAGATAAGATGTCTGTTCTACTATTACATGCACTGAAGTAAGAGCACTGCAAACCTAGCGTGATGACAAAACTGCTACATCATTTGGTAACTCATGCAATCCATATCACTCACAATGCAAGGTTGGCTAATTGGATAGCCTGCTCCAAATTATGTTTGACTTTGACATTCAGGGGAGATCATAAGGTGCCTATTGTATGTGTCTGTGGTACTTAAAAAGCGAGAGAGAGCAGGAGAATATCAAATGTGTAATGGGTTTTTTGATTCCTAACAGAATGAATATTCGGCTGTGTTACAGGAGGATGAGGCTGGGGAGGGGCGGTTCAGCTTCGCTGCCTATGGCATGGGCCCAGCCTGCCTGCAGGCCAAAGACGGCATGGCTATCAAAGGTAACAACAACAACGCCCCCACCGCCACCGGCCCCCCGGAGAAAACTGTGGAAGAAATGCGCAAGCTCTTCATCGGCCGGGCGAAGAGAATCGACACGGTGTCTCGTGTGGCTTTCCCACTAGTCTTCCTCCTTTTTAATATTTTCTACTGGATCATATACAAGATCATACGCAGCACGGACGTACACCTGATGACGTAGATAAGAGGAGAGAGAATATCAATTCACTACGCCCTCGCTCCACTACTCTCTTCAACGCTCACTCGCTTTTGGTGGCGATTCCTTGGCAGAGGTATTTATCAATATTTCATTTTTTTTTTGTTCCCCCTTTTTCCTGAATAATCCGGACCAGTGCAATAGCAATGCAGTAAAATGCATGATATATGAATGTGGCAATATATTTACAAAAAGAGAAAATGTTCAAGTAAAAATTAGACTTTTACAGATACATCCAAGAACTACAGAATTGACAACTGACAGAGATTGAAAAGAAGAGAGATGCTCTTATAAGATGTTTTTTTTGCAACTTGAAGACAGAATCTGCATTATACGAAGAAGTTGGGGAAACCTACAGCACTGTAATATATTATATATCTATCATAAATAAAAACTGTTATTTCTTCGAAAGGCAGGCATCTGGAAACAAACGATTTTTAAAGGATCTACGGCAGTTTGGTGCTTCCATTAATAACGTGATGCAAGGATCATGTGTCCTATATATCTAAATTTGCTTCAATGTGTATTGCAAGCACTTGTCAATGCTTTCCTTGGAACCTCGACAAAAAAAACTGAGATTTCATGTGGTTGATGCTGCTATCAATTACATGACGGAAACTTGATGAGTGGAGATTGAAATATTGTTTATACAAGATGTGGTCAATGTGTTCCTCTATCTGTACTTAATTTATTTCTAAATTAATGCATAATGTTTTTGATTTCTGTGCCAAGTAAACATCACGTTGCTGTTATCCAGTCTGCAGCTCAAGCTCTTGGGATCTATGTGGAGGGGACATTTGCCATCAACACGTCATCTTTGTTGCATTTATTTATTCATGTGCTTATTTTATAAGGTAATGGTATACTATTCAAAATATGATTCATTAAAAGTGATACTATGCTGAATAAGCATAAACACCCTTGTTTCTTCCTAATTGTGTCTTTGAAACTACACTGTTAACATTCACTTATGTCTCATTGCTTCTCTGGTTTAACCCCCCAGTAGAGACCCCCAGCAGACAAGAGAGGAATATGTAGTACATTTAAATTCAAAACGATAACACCTACTCTACCTTAACTATTTCTCCCATCTCTACATTTACATCATTAATGTAGCTCAACAAATTCTTATTATTTACACACATAAATAGCAAGTGATAGTAATGGATACACTTAAAATCACAGAAACCATACTTAAACTGCAATGAATAACACAATAAGTAATTGTTCTTATTTGTGTATTATACATTGCATTATTTACGACAGAAAAGCATTGGAATCATTTCTTTGAAACTGAAATGCATTACCTTTCACCAGGCTTCTCTATGCAATAATTAATATATGCAATTATGTTTTTTATTTTTTTTTATTTTGTAGCTTTACCATGTCAAAACATGATCATGACTTGGTTTGAACTTGTGTGTCATGAGTTTTATTTGAATGTTTTATCATAGTGCTTGGTGGACATACTGTATACTGTTTGATGACTCACACCCTTCACACTAGTATCAAGCATAACGTATACTACTCACCCTCCTAGTACTGTTATCTTTCTGAACACAACTGAGAATGGCAGATACAGTGGCTTTTCATATTGCATATTGGATACTTTCCACTGTGCCCACATCATTTGTACATTGTTTACTGAGCCTAAACTGCTGTCACTAAGCACCAGAAACTAAGTGGAGCCTCCATTTCTGCTCTCTGGCCACAACAGGAAATAAACCTTCTGACCTTTGTTATCGATGGGACATAGTAAACACTGTGGTTGAGTGGATGTCATTTACTTCTTACCAAATTTGTATTTCTCCAATTGGTTTTTATTCAAAACCAAAGAAAGCATTTTATTCATCTATTATCATTGCCTTCCTGGTTTGTCATTGCATATGACATGAGAAAGATGCCACAATTCTGCAACACATATGCACAGTTTTAGACTTATGTTCAGTTCCCTCCATTAACATATGTGGATAATGAGCGTCCATTTATTGTAGATGGTAATATGATACTTTTGAATTAAGATATATTTTGATTGAATTAAGATATATTTTGATTGAATTAAGATATATTTTGATATGGATGGTTTTCTTTTGCTTCTACAGTATGTCACTGTTTTTATCTTGAAAAGTATTCCATTGCTTTTGAACAGGTCATATACAGTATGTAGCCTGAATTATGAATTTGACATATTGTATCATGAGATACAGTATGTGTTCTTAAACAGTTCCCCTCAATATGGCCGGGGGTTGGTTGACTTGCACAAGAGAGTTCACAATTACGTCGTTTTTCATGGACACATAGGTTCAAATGGAAAACATATTATGGTAAATATGTAGGTATAACATTTCTGTTATTCAGATTATCTTCCAGTTGAGGCAGGTGTTTCCAAAAATAATATTGTGTGTTTGGATCAGACACTGGGTGCATGTTAGATTGAAGGGCTATGTTTTTGTATTACTGTTACTTTATCCCAGAAACTGGACTTTTCGACATGGAGAATACTTAAGTAATGTATAATCTTGTGCTTTGCCCAAAACTATGCATTTATAAAAAGCTGATAGCTAGAATGGAGTTAGAAACTGATTGGCCATTTCAAATATTGGCTCGGTGAATATTTTGCCATAAATGCAGTATGAATTGTTGATAAATATTCATTTGTATACCACAATGTTTTGGAATAGATTTCTACCACAAAATGTATTACTATTAGTTAATCCAGAAAATGTAACAATTTATTGACCTCAGCCAAAAATGTTAATTCAATGAGAGTATATATATATATGAGAGTATATGTATTGTGCCACATAGTGTTGTAAATGCAGCAGACAAGGACTTAAGCATATCATTAATTAATTCAACCACTATTCTATTCAGTCATTCATTCAATAGTCATAACTTGTACTCTGACCATGTCAGGGGCCACTGAGCTAATAACATGGATTTGAGCTCACAAGACCCATTGATTACTTAAGATCAAAATGATACTGATGGCTCTGAATGGATGGGACTACATAAACACATTAAAACCATGAATAGCTCAGCAGACCACCAGTCTTGCCTTGGGTGACATCAATAAAAGGATGGAATAGGCTGGAACGTCCACTGGCAAAAATGTCCAATTGACAGTAATTCATATAGCCTACGGTTACCTTCATAGGTATTGTATTAAATGTGTTTGACTGTAGGAGAAATACATATTGCAAGCGTTGGGTTCATAGTCAGACAGTGCAATATGATACATGCAAACTGTATTGAACAGTTCATTCAAATTATCTTCAGATATGAAATTCAAGTAGCATGTTATGATTTGTTAATAATTAATGATTCCACAGTTTCATTTTGTTTATTGTATTTCTTAAATTAAATACCCTGATGATGGTGATGACTTTGGTGCCACTGAAAGAGATGGACATGGGATAAACAGTCATTCTTGAACTGCTGTAAACAAAAAGGGAACGTTTTTTGTTTTTTTTGCACAAGTTGGAATGGCCTTAATTTTGGTTTACTTGCTTCTATTGTGTATTGGCACAAAGTGCACATGTTAATTTGCTAATTACAGTAACATAATCCAAGAGTGCACTTCAGAGCAAGAAAAAAGTTCAGCAAATCCTTTTTTATTTTTCATTAATCTGAAAAACACTAAATATTTTGCATGAATATAAATACAATGGCAGATATTTTTGGCTTGTACAAAAATGTGAGCAATTTGAAGAAAAAAGGAATGTACAATTTCTGCTGTATCTGTATATAACTAAATATTTATTGAAATATGTCATAATACTAATTCTAATTACAATTAAAGGTTTTCTGAACAAAAATCTCTTACCTGTTTTTGAACATTGTTGGAGTTGGACTATTGAGTTCTGTTGCTCAACTCAAGGATCTCTGTAATCATAAAAAATATTAAAAATTGCAAAATAAATCTCTGCGCTAGGTTGTATTCATTCAATGGCTAACTAGAAGAAGCTTATGAGGATAACATGTCCTTCTCCACTGTTTGAATTGAGTTTCCTTTATAAAAACATATATTGGGGCTATTGGTCCGCTAGCTTAGCATTGTTTTGGCAGCTAAACCCGACTGAGACTTCAGACTGACAGCTGTGTAATTGGATTGCTGTATTCTCGGCCCCTGTGGTTTTTAGAGCACGCTTATATGTTTTACTTTGAATGTACTCCACAAATCTCTTCACTACGGGTCATGCAAATAATTAGTTGCGTTCTCGCTTAAACCATGTCAGGAGAAGGTTTAAGGAGAGATACATATTTTTCGAGGAATATAAACCACTTGCAGTACACATTTGTTATTGGACGTTTTAAAACGTCCAGTGGTCTTATGATCATGTACAGTATTGGTGTGATTTTAATAGCAGCATTTCCTCTTTTTATTTTTATTTTTTATATCAGACTGCACCAATGTATATACCAATGCATAGCATATATTGAAGATTTTCCCCTTACTTACTTCCCCTTACTTGTTTGAAAATGTTGTAACCACAATTAGAAAGATGAATTATATACATACTGTATATATAATGGAAATACCCAGTGGCAATGTCAGAACAACAAATTTGACTTACGAAAATAACCAATGTTTGACTCAATTCAACATTCTCCAGACTGTTCTGTGGAGGGTCAGCTGAACACATGAATACACTCTTGATTTGACACAGCAATCACAATTTACTTAATCACAGCTGCAGCATAAACCAGTCAATTTACTGTTAACACGAACAAATCATGTCTGATATGCATGTACAGTAGTACATTAACAAGCGAATGCACACACACACACACACACACACACACACACACTCACACACACACACACTTGTTTCTTTGTTTGTTTAATTCCCTATCTCCCTTGAGTCAGTCATGTCTGGCCAAACCAAATGTTCAAACTTGATAAAATGCATAGACATGACAGATATAGACAAACACACAGACACAGATACACAAACAAAGACACACACACACACACACACACACACACACACACACATACACACACACACACACACACACACACACACACACACACACACACACAAACTCAAACTCAAACACATATAATATGACTGCATACAATAATCGGAATACAAACTAAGCAATATTAAGCACTTTCTCACTGTACAATAGGCCTTTAAAACTGGTATAGTACCTAACACTATGTCTCAATAAGGCAAAACAACTTTCTATCACCAGGTGCTTTCTATCTAGTCCATGGCAATACATAATCCAACCAGTTGACTGTTGTTATTTATCACAGTAGATTATTGGTTTCCAAGGTTACAAGTGCAGTGTAGTAAATATGCTGTTCTAATGGGGTACAGTAAGTGTGATTAAGAAATTGTGTTTCTTATGGGGGTGGGACAATACATCTCAATGCACTTACACAAGTGTCCTGCCAATGTCGTCAAACATGAACCACTGCAATCCACATTCAAGTATGTTACGGGCACAATATAGTGTGCTATTCTAATCTATTTTCATTCATCTGTTCATATTTTATGTCTTTGTCATAATTGAGAATGATGCAACCACACCGCTCATTAGTGAAAATCTTCCAATATTTCTCAAGTAAACAGCATCTATCTACATATGCCGCATGAATTTAAATCCATTTGCCATTGGTAATTAAATAAAAGCAATGGCACTGATGATGATCTGTCTAGCAACTGAATTGAGTGTGCTCAGCCTGATTTTAATTAAATTAAAAGGGGCTGTCTGGAATTACATCCATTCTTTTCCTTTTAAATTAATGTTATAGCCATTGATTCTTGAAGTAAAATGTCAAATTCTTGAAGTATAAATGCCCCATTGATCTCAGTTCAACTTGCCCCCATCATAACCCAAACATAGGCTTGTTTTACCCCATCATAACCCAAACATAGGCTTGTTTTACCCCCATCATAATAACCCAAACATAGACTTGTTTTACCCCATCATAACCCAAACATAGACTTGTTTTACCCCATCATAACCCAAACATAGACTTGTTTTACCCCCATCATAACCCAAACATAGACTTGTTTTACCCCCATCATAACCCAAACATAGGCTTGTTTTACCCCCATCATAACCCAAACATAGGCTTGTTTTACCCCATCATAACCCAAACATAGACTTGTTTTACCCCCATCATAACCCAAACATAGGCTTGTTTTACCCCATCATAACCCAAACATAGACTTGTTTTACCCCCATCATAACCCAAACACAGACTTGTTTTACCCCCATCATAACCCAAACATAGACTTGTTTTACCCCATCATAACCCAAACATAGACTTGTTTTACCCCCATCATAACCCAAACATAGGCTTGTTTTACCCCCATCATAACCCAAACATAGACTTGTTTTACCCCATCATAACCCAAACAGACTTGTTTTACCCCCATCATAACCCAAACATAGGCTTGTTTTACCCCATCATAACCCAAACACAGACTTGTTTTACCCCATCATAACCCAAACATAGACTTGTTTTACCCCATCATAACCCAAACATAGACTTGTTTTACCCCATCATAACCCAAACATAGGCTTGTTTTACCCCCATCATAACCCAAACATAGACTTGTTTTACCCCATCATAACCCAAACATAGACTTGTTTTACCCCCATCATAACCCAAACATAGACTTGTTTTACCCCCATCATAACCCAAACATAGACTTGTTTTACCCCATCATAACCCAAACATAGACTTGTTTTACCCCCATCATAACCAAAACATAGACTTGTTTTACCCCATCATAACCCAAACATAGACTTGTTTTACCCCCATCATAACCTAAACATAGACTTGTTTTACCCCCATCATAACCTAAACATAGACTTGTTTTACCCCCATCATAACCTAAACATAGACTTGTTTTACCCCCATCATAACCTAAACATAGACTTGTTTTACCCCATCATAACCCAAACATAGACTTGTTTTACCCCCATCATAACCCAAACATAGACTTGTTTTACCCCATCATAACCCAAACATAGGCTTGTTTTACCCCATCATAACCAAAACATAGACTTGTTTTACCCCATCATAACCCAAACATAGGCTTGTTTTACCCCCATCATAACCAAAACATAGACTTGTTTTACCCCCATCATAACCCAAACACAGACTTGTTTTACCCCCATCATAACCCAAACATAGACTTGTTTTACCCCATCATAACCCAAACATAGACTTGTTTTACCCCATCATAACCCAAACATAGACTTGTTTTACCCCCATCATAACCCAAACATAGGCTTGTTTTACCCCATCATAACCCAAACATAGACTTGTTTTACCCCCATCATAACCCAAACATAGACTTGTTTTACCCCCATCATAACCCAAACATAGGCTTGTTTTACCCCATCATAACCCAAACATAGACTTGTTTTACCCCCATCATAACCCAAACAAAGGTTTGTTTTACCCCATCATAACCCAAAAATAGACTTGTTTTACCCCCATCATAACCCAAACATAGACTTGTTTTACCCCCATCATAACCAAACATAGGCTTGTTTTACCCCATCATAACCCAAACATAGACTTGTTTTACCCCATCATAACCCAAACATAGACTTGTTTTACCCCATCATAACCCAAACAAAGACTTGTTTTACCCCCATCATAACCCAAACAAAGGCTTGTTTTACCCCATCATAACCCAAACATAGACTTGTTTTACCCCCATCATAACCCAAACATAGACTTGTTTTACCCCATCATAACCCAAACAAAGACTTGTTTTACCCCCATCATAACCCAAACAAAGGCTTGTTTTACCCCATCATAACCCAAACATAGACTTGTTTTACCCCCATCATAACCCAAACATAGACTTGTTTTACCCCATCATAACCCAAACATAGACTTGTTTTACCCCCATCATAACCCAAACATAGACTTGTTTTACCCCCATCATAACCCAAACATATACTTGTTTTACCCCCATCATAACCCAAACATAGACTTGTTTTACCCCCATCATTACCCAAACATAGACTTGTTTTACCCCATCATAACCCAAACATAGACTTGTTTTACCCCCATCATAACCCAAACATAGACTTGTTTTACCCCATCATAACCCAAACATAGACTTGTTTTACCCCATCATAACCCAAACATAGACTTGTTTTACCCCATCATAACCCAAACATAGACTTGTTTTACCCCATCATAACCCAAACATAGACTTGTTTTACCCCATCATAACCCAAACATAGACTTGTTTTACCCCCATCATAACCCAAACATAGACTTGTTTTACCCCATCATAACCCAAACATAGACTTGTTTTACCCCCATCATAACCCAAACATAGACTTGTTTTACCCCCATCATAACCCAAACATAGACTTGTTTTACCCCCATCATAACTCAAACATAGGCTTGTTTAACCCCATCATAACCCAAACATAGACTTGTTTTACCCCCATCATAACCCAAACAAAGGCTTGTTTTACCCCCATCATAACCCAAACATAGACTTGTTTTACCCCCATCATAACCCAAACATAGACTTGTTTTACCCCATCATAACCCAAACATAGACTTGTTTTACCCCCATCATAACTCAAACATAGGCTTGTTTAACCCCATCATAACCCAAACATAGGCTTGTTTTACCCCATCATAACCCAAACATAGACTTGTTTTACCCCATCATAACCCAAACATAGACTTGTTTTACCCCCATCATAACCCAAACATAGACTTGTTTTACCCCCATCATAACCCAAACATATACTTGTTTTACCCCCATCATAACCCAAACATAGACTTGTTTTACCCCCATCATTACCCAAACATAGACTTGTTTTACCCCATCATAACCCAAACATAGACTTGTTTTACCCCCATCATAACCCAAACATAGACTTGTTTTACCCCATCATAACCCAAACATAGACTTGTTTTACCCCATCATAACCCAAACATAGACTTGTTTTACCCCCATCATAACTCAAACATAGGCTTGTTTAACCCCATCATAACCCAAACATAGGCTTGTTTTACCCCATCATAACCAGACATAGGCTTGTTTTACCCCATCATAACCCAAACATAGGCTTGTTTTACCCCATCATAACCCAAACATAGACTTGTTTTACCCCTATCATAACCCAAACATAGACTTGTTTTACCCCCATCATAACCCAAACATAGACTTGTTTTACCCCTATCATAACCCAAACATAGACTTGTTTTACCCCCATCATAACCCAAACATAGACTTGTTTTACCCCATCATAACCCAAACATAGACTTGTTTTACCCCATCATAACCCAAACATAGACTTGTTTTACCCCCATCATAACTAAACATAGGCTTGTTTTACCCCATCATAACCCAAACATAGACTTGTTTTACCCCATCATAACCCAAACATAGACTTGTTTTACCCCCATCATAACCCAAACATAGACTTGTTTTACCCCATCATAACCCAAACATAGGCTTGTTTTACCCCCATCATAACCCAAACATAGGCTTGTTTTACCCCCATCATAACCCAAACATAGACTTGTTTTACCCCCATCATAACCCAAACATAGACTTGTTTTACCCCATCATAACCCAAACATAGACTTGTTTTACCCCCATCATAACCCAAACATAGACTTGTTTTACCCCATCATAACCCAAACATAGACTTGTTTTACCCCCATCATAACCCAAACATAGACTTGTTTTACCCCCATCATAACCCAAACATAGACTTGTTTTACCTCATCATAACCCAAACATAGACTTGTTTTACCCCATCATAACCCAAACATAGACTTGTTTTACCCCCATCATAACCCAAACATAGGCTTGTTTTACCTCCATCATAACCCAAACATAGACTTGTTTTACCCCATCATAACCCAAACATAGACTTGTTTTACCCCATCATAACCCAAACATAGACTTGTTTTACCCCATCATAACCCAAACATAGGCTTGTTTTACCCCCATCATAACCCAAACATAGACTTGTTTTACCCCATCATAACCCAAACATAGGCTTGTTTTACCCCCATCATAACCCAAACACAGACTTGTTTTACCCCCATCATAACCCAAACATAGACTTGTTTTACCCCCATCATAACCAAAACATAGACTTGTTTTACCCCCATCATAACCCAAACATAGACTTGTGTTACCCCTATCATAACCCAAACATAGACTTGTTTTACCCCCATCATAACCCAAACATAGACTTGTTTTACCCCATCATAACCCAAACACAGACTTGTTTTACCCCATCATAACCCAAACATAGGCTTGTTTTACCCCCATCATAACCCAAACATAGACTTGTTTTACCCCCATCATAACCCAAACATAGACTTGTTTTACCCCATCATAACTAAACATAGACTTGTTTTACCCCATCATAACCCAAACATAGACTTGTTTTACCCCATCATAACCCAAACATAGGCTTGTTTTACCCCCATCATAACTAAACATAGACTTGTTTTACCCCATCATAACCCAAACATAGACTTGTTTTACCCCCATCATAACTAAACATAGACTTGTTTTACCCCATCATAACCCAAACATAGACTTGTTTTACCCCATCATAACCCAAACATAGACTTGTTTTACCCCATCATAACTAAACATAGACTTGTTTTACCCCCATCATAACCCAAACATAGACTTGTTTTACCCCATCATAACCCAAACATAGACTTGTTTTACCCCATCATAACCCAAACATAGACTTGTTTTACCCCCATCATAACCAAACATAGACTTGTTTTACCCCATCATAACCCAAACATAGACTTGTTTTACCCCCATCATAACCCAAACATAGACTTGTTTTACCCCATCATAACCCAAACATACACTTGTTTTACCCCCATCATAACCGAAACATAGACTTGTTTTACCCCATCATAACCCAAACATAGACTTGTTTTACCCCATCATAACCCAAACATAGACTTGTTTTACCCCCATCATAACCCAAACATAGACTTGTTTTACCCCATCATAACCCAAACATAGACTTGTTTTACCCCATCATAACCCAAACATAGACTTGTTTTACCCCCATCATAACCCAAACATAGACTTGTTTTACCCCATCATAACCCAAACATAGACTTGTTTTACCCCCATCATAACCCAAACATAGACTTGTTTTACCCCCATCATAACCCAAACATAGACTTGTTTTACCTCATCATAACCCAAACATAGACTTGTTTTACCCCATCATAACCCAAACATAGGCTTGTTTTACCCCCATCATAACCCAAACATAGACTTGTTTTACCCCATCATAACCCAAACATAGGCTTGTTTTACCCCCATCATAACCCAAACACAGACTTGTTTTACCCCCATCATAACCCAAACATAGACTTGTTTTACCCCATCATAACCCAAACACAGACTTGTTTTACCCCATCATAACCCAAACATAGGCTTGTTTTACCCCCATCATAACCCAAACATACACTTGTTTTACCCCCATCATAACCCAAACATAGACTTGTTTTACCCCCATCATAACCCAAACATAGACTTGTTTTACCCCATCATAACCCAAACATAGACTTGTTTTACCCCATCATAACCCAAACATAGACTTGTTTTACCCCATCATAACCCAAACATAGACTTGTTTTACCCCATCATAACCCAAACATAGGCTTGTTTTACCCCATCATAACCCAAACATAGGCTTGTTTTACCCCATCATAACCCAAACATAGGCTTGTTTTACCCCCATCATAACCCAAACATAGACTTGTTTTACACCATCATAACCCAAACATAGACTTGTTTTACCCCATCATAACCCAAACATAGACTTGTTTTACCCCATCATAACCCAAACATAGGCTTGTTTTACCCCCATCATAACCCAAACATAGACTTGTTTTACCCCATCATAACCCTAACATACACTTGTTTTACCCCCATCATAACCCAAACATAGACTTGTTTTACCCCCATCATAACCCAAACATAGACTTGTTTTACCCCAATCATAACCCAAACATAGACTTGTTTTACCCCCATCATAACCCAAACATAGGCTTGTTTTACCCCCATCATAACCCAAACATACACTTGTTTTACCCCCATCATAACCCAAACATAGACTTGTTTTACCCCCATCATAACCCAAACATAGACTTGTTTTACCCTCATCATAACCCAAACATAGACTTGTTTTACCCCCATCATAACCCAAACATAGGCTTGTTTTACCCCACCATAACCCAAACATAGACTTGTTTTACCCCATCATAACCCAAACATAGACTTGTTTTACCCCATCATAACCCAAACATAGACTTGTTTTACCCCATCATAACCCAAACATAGACTTGTTTTACCCTCATCATAACCCAAACATAGACTTGTTTTACCCCATCATAACCCAAACATACACTTGTTTTACCCTCATCATAACCCAAACATAGACTTGTTTTACCCCCATCATAACCTAAACATAGACTTGTTTTACCCCCATCATAACCCAAACATAGACTTGTTTTACCCCATCATAACCCAAACATAGACTTGTTTTACCCCATCATAACCCAAACATAGGCTTGTTTTACCCCCATCATAACCCAAACATAGACTTGTTTTACCCCATCATAACCCAAACATACACTTGTTTTACCCTCATCATAACCCAAACATAGACTTGTTTTACCCCATCATAACCCAAACATAGACTTGTTTTACCCCATCATAACCCAAACATAGACTTGTTTTACCCCATCATAACCCAAACATAGGCTTGTTTTACCCCCATCATAACCCAAACATAGACTTGTTTTACCCTCATCATAACCCAAACATAGACTTGTTTTACCCCCATCATAACCCAAACATAGACTTGTTTTACCCCATCATAACCCAAACATACACTTGTTTTACCCCCATCATAACCCAAACATAGACTTGTTTTACCCCATCATAACCCAAACATAGACTTGTTTTACCCCATCATAACCCAAACATAGACTTGTTTTACCCCATCATAACCCAAACATAGACTTGTTTTACCCCCATCATAACCCAAACATAGACTTGTTTTACCCCATCATAACCAAACATAGACTTGTTTTACCCCATCATAACCTAAACATAGACTTGTTTTACCCCCATCATAACCCAAACATAGACTTGTTTTACCCCCATCATAACCCAAACATAGACTTGTTTTACCCCATCATAACCCAAACATAGGCTTGTTTTACCCCATCATAACCCAAACATAGGCTTGTTTTACCCCATCATAACCCAAACATAGACTTGTTTTACCCCCATCATAACCCAAACATAGACTTGTTTTACCCCCATCATAACCCAAACATAGACTTGTTTTACCCCATCATAACCCAAACATAGGCTTGTTTTACCCCATCATAACCCAAACATAGACTTGTTTTACCCCATCATAACCCAAACATAGGCTTGTTTTACCCCATCATAACCCAAACATAGACTTGTTTTACCCCCATCATAACCCAAACATAGACTTGTTTTACCCCCATCATAACCCAAACATAGACTTGTTTTACCCCCATCATAACCCAAACATAGGCTTGTTTTACCTCCATCATAACCCAAACATAGACTTGTTTTACCCCATCATAACCCAAACATAGACTTGTTTTACCCCCATCATAACCCAAACATAGACTTGTTTTACCCCCATCATAACCCAAACATAGACTTGTTTTACCCCCATCATAACCCAAACATAGACTTGTTTTACCCCATCATAACCCAAACATAGACTTGTTTTACCCCATCATAACCCAAACATAGGCTTGTTTTACCCCATCATAACCCAAACATACACTTGTTTTACCCCCATCATAACCCAAACATAGGCTTGTTTTACCCCATCATAACCCAATTATAGACTTGTTTTACCCCCATCATAACCCAAACATAGGCTTGTTTTACCCAATCATAACCCAAACATAGGCTTGTTTTACCTCATCATAACCCAAACATAGACTTGTTTTACCCCCATCATAACCCAAACATAGACTTGTTTTACCCCCATCATAACCCAAACATAGACTTGTTTTACCCCCATCATAACCCAAACATAGGCTTGTTTTACCCCCATCATAACCCAAACATAGACTTGTTTTACCCCCATCATAACCCAAACATAGGCTTGTTTTACCCCCATCATAACCCAAACATAGACTTGTTTTACCCCATCATAACCCAAACATAGGCTTGTTTTACCCCCATCATAACCCAAACATAGACTTGTTTTACCCCCATCATAACCCAAACATAGACTTGTTTTACCCCCATCATAACCCAAACATAGACTTGTTTTACCTCCATCATAACCCAAACATAGGCTTGTTTTACCCCATCATAACCCAAACATAGACTTGTTTTACCTCCATCATAACCCAAACATAGGCTTGTTTTACCTCCATCATAACCCAAACATAGGCTTGTTTTACCCCATCATAACCCAAACATAGGCTTGTTTTACCCCCATCATAACCCAAACATAGACTTGTTTTACCCCCATCATAACCCAAACATAGACTTGTTTTACCCTCATCATAACCCAAACATAGACTTGTTTTACCTCCATCATAACCCAAACATAGACTTGTTTTACCTCCATCATAACCCAAACATAGGCTTGTTTTACCCCATCATAACCCAAACATAGGCTTGTTTTACCCCCATCATAACCCAAACATAGACTTGTTTTACCCCCATCATAACCCAAACAAAGGCTTGTTTTACCCCATCATAACCCAAACATAGACTTGTTTTACCCCCATCATAACCCAAACATAGACTTGTTTTACCCCCATCATAACCCAAACATAGGCTTGTTTTACCCCATCATAACCCAAACATACACTTGTTTTACCTCCATCATAACCCAAACATAGGCTTGTTTTACCCCCATCATAACCCAAACATAGACTTGTTTTACCCCCATCATAACCCAAACATAGACTTGTTTTACCCCATCATAAACCAAACATAGGCTTGTTTTACCCCCATCATAACCCAAACATAGGCTTGTTTTACCCCATCATAAACCAAACATAGGCTTGTTTTACCCCCATCATAACCCAAACATAGACTTGTTTTACCCCCATCATAACCCAAACATAGACTTGTTTTACCCCATCATAACCCAAACATAGACTTGTTTTACCCCATCATAACCCAAACATAGACTTGTTTTACCCCATCATAACCCAAACATAGACTTGTTTTACCCCAATCATAACCCAAACATAGACTTGTTTTACCCCATCATAACCCAAACATAGGCTTGTTTTACCCTCATCATAACCCAAACATAGACTTGTTTTACCCCATCATAACCCAAACATAGACTTGTTTTACCCCCATCATAACCCAAACATAGACTTGTTTTACCCCATCATAACCCAAACATAGACTTGTTTTACCCCATCATAACCCAAACATAGACTTGTTTTACCCCCATCATAACCCAAACATAGGCTTGTTTTACCCCATCATAACCAAACATAGACTTGTTTTACCCCCATCATAACCAAACATAGACTTGTTTTACCCCCATCATAACCCAAACATAGACTTGTTTTACCCCATCATAACCCAAACATAGACTTGTTTTACCCCCATCATAACCCAAACATAGGCTTGTTTTACCCCATCATAACCCAAACATAGGCTTGTTTTACCCCATCATAACCCAAACATAGACTTGTTTTACCCCATCATAACCCAAACATAGACTTGTTTTACCCCCATCATAACCCAAACATAGACTTGTTTTACCCCATCATAACCCAAACATAGACTTGTTTTACCCCATCATAACCCAAACATAGACTTGTTTTACCTCCATCATAACCCAAACATAGACTTGTTTTACCCCCATCATAACCCAAACATAGACTTGTTTTACCCCATCATAACCCAAACATAGACTTGTTTTACCCCCATCATAACCCAAACATAGGCTTGTTTTACCTCCATCATAACCCAAACATAGGCTTGTGTTACTTCCATCATAACCCAAACATAGGCTTGTTTTACCCCATCATAACCCAAACATAGGCTAGTTTTACCCCCATCATAACCCAAACATAGACTTGTTTTACCCCATCATAACCCAAACATAGACTTGTTTTACCCCATCATAACCCAAACATAGACTTGTTTTACCCCATCATAACCCAAACATAGACTTGTTTTACCTCCATCATAACCCAAACATAGACTTGTTTTACCCCATCATAACCCAAACATAGACTTGTTTTACCCCATCATAACCCTAACATAGACTTGTTTTACCCCCATCATAACCCAAACATAGGCTTGTTTTACCCCCCATCATAACCCAAACATAGACTTGTTTTACCCCCATCATAACCCAAACATAGGCTTGTTTTACCCCATCATAACCAAACACAGACTTGTTTTACCCCATCATAACCCAAACATAGACTTGTTTTACCCCCATCATAACCCAAACATAGACTTGTTTTACCCCATCATAACCCAAACATAGGCTTGTTTTACCCCCATCATAACCCAAACATAGACTTGTTTTACACCATTGTTTGTAGTGTAAATAATGGGTTTGTAAACCAACACTGTATAGCTTCAGGGTTAAACTATAAGTCTGATCTCATGAATGGTCAGTCAATGAATTTGAGAGTGATTCCATCCCAGGAACACGGTGGGGAGACCACTTTGTCTTAGTTTGAATCCCAGATTGCCACGTTAAGATCATTCAAAGAGCTCTTCCTTTCTTAAAAGAAAATGCTCCTCTCAAAATAGTGAGATGATGATGTCATAACTCACTGAACTCTCTCTCTCTGATGGTATATTTATAGGCGTGGATGATGTCCCACAAAAGCCTGGACTCATTCATTTTGTGCCCTTGTTCAAGTCATGTGTATCAACTGCCCTTCCCCCACTGCCAGCTCCACCACCTGGTTCCTAGGATGGCCCCGGAGTACATCACACTGGGACTAGAACTACATTACAGCTGACACTGAAAACCTCCTTGGGGCTTGAACCCAGTGAAACATGAAGCCTCTGACAGAAAATGTGTTATGAAATAGGCTACATGGGCATTAGCTTCCCCTTGCTGCTAAAGCAAAGCTAGCTGCTAGCCCTTTCTGGTGTGATATGCTAAAGATTACTCCACTTGTCTGAAATTCGATCTGTGTGAATTACTCCATTATAAAAGCTTCACATGCACAAGAGGTGGTGAGTGTAAATGGATGCAAATAGTCTTAATGAGTGGCTTGATTGCTTCAGTAGTGTGTGTTGTGTTCCAGGGCCCTGGGGCGGGGGGTCTGGGTGAGGGTGGACCAGCTGGAGGGCCGTATGCTCAGAGGGTTGTTGCCAGCTGTATCAGGACATTTGGAGTCTGTGTGGGTCATAGGGTGTGGGTGCGGTAGAAGAATCTAGGGGTACTTGAGAAGCTGCACTCGTTGTGAATGCAAATACCCTCTGGCAGACCTTCCCAGATGATGTTGTCTCCTCTGTCATGTTCTACTGTCATGTTCTAGTGTCATGTTCTAGGGCAAGTGGGATATTTTGGTAAATAAAACATGAATTGGAAGACATGTTTTTGGAAGACTTTTCCAATTGAGAAAAATGTGTTGGGTTATAAAGTGTTTCTACCTCAGATAGCAACTTGTCACTATGAGTCTATGTGTTAAGGAAGGTATGGAGAGAGATACTGCCAATATACTTAAATAATCATAGAATTCACAAATGTGTACCATGATCCATGAACAAAAAACATCTTAAATAAATAACTTGTAAATAACTATCCACAAACAAACACCTTTGTATTTGTAAATAAAATTTTAAAATGTTGCAAGTAAATGCTCTAAATGTGTAAATCATGATGCGTGAATAAAAAACGAAAGCAGTAACAAATCATTTCAAAGTCATTTTAAAAAGTTAGAGATAGAACTGCAGAATCTGCATTTGCAGATCACATTACGCCTGTGGATCTGTTAACTTACAGAATTTTGGGACTAACTTTACACTTGTCCAAGGAAAACGATGCATGAATGTAGGGCTTAATGAATTAACTATCTCCACTGCAATCGAAGATCTTTGTGGAATTCTTTTCCAGCCAATCACGTAATGCTGGTCAAGATATTTGTCAGTTTATTAAGATCATTTGTTTCACTGAGTCTACATGGGAAAAAGTAGGATGTGCTGATTTCCCAACAGTAGATATGTTCCAACTTTATTTAGTTATGTGCATTTATTCTTTCAAAGCAAATTGACGTTTTGAAATAACACTTAGGACTGTACTGAATCCTAATGAAAGCAGTGTCAATAGGTGTTGTCCTGAGTCCATGGGAGGCAGAAATCGACAGGCTCATTGCAATGCATGGAATAGAATCAGGAATACCATCCCATGCATTACAATGAGCGCATCCGATTCCTACCTCCACTGGTCCTGGCCTACTTCTATGATCCTGACCACACTACCCTTGGAAACCTTAAGGCTACTAATGAGATGGGGTCAGCTCCTAAACATTACCAATACCTACTATTACCCACAAAACTAGATACACTATGACATACTATTACCCACAAAACTAGATCTACTATTACACACAAAACTAGATCTACTATTACCCACGAAACTAGATCCTGGATTCCAGCTTCTCCAGTGGTTTGTTGCCACGGATAAACATAACCTTCCTCCATCCTAAGTAAAGGATGCATGTACTCTTCACATTTAACCTCACTGCTTTATAAACGACAAGCTGGGCAATTACACAATGGATGAAAATCAATGCTAATCACTTTATTTAAGACTGGTCTAACTTAAGTGAAAGCAAATTACTTTCCATACTGGATTTAAGCCTTGGCAATGCATTTGTTCAGTGGTTTAAAATCCCAAGAAGTTTCACTCAATCAGGAACCAAGAGCAGAGTCAGTTTTAAAACAGTAAATCAAGTTTATTTAGTTCTCTCATCAGCTGACTTGTAGTTTCATGTCAATGAAGTGCATCAGTAGAAGGCAAACAGGATTTGTTACATGCTCGACGATAACCATTCATTCACAACCATGATTCAACGTAGCCATTTCAAATAAAACCATACTTGCATTTGACCTGAAAGACGGTGGTAGCAATACACAGGATTGCCCAAGCAGTAAAAACACGTTCCTTTAAGAAACAGGGAGAGAACGCGAAAACCAAACTCTGGGTTTTTCCGAATTCAAGTAGTTTTTACCCTTTTTTTCTTACGACAAATTCAAGTTCAGGATGAAAAAAAAGACAGGAGAAAGTCCAGATCGCGTGTGTGTGTGTGTGTGTTGGGGGAGATTGGGATAACATTCCAGAATCCCAGGGTAGGAAACAAAAAGCAGTAGGGTGGAGAGCCGTAGGTGTTACTCAGGGGGGAGGACTGGCTTCAGCAGGAGCTGGCGTAGATGGGTAGAACTTCATTGGCGCGGTCCCATATAGCGACCTTCACTGGGTCCGGTACCCCGTCCAGAGCCGAAGCTTGGTTTCTGTGCCACGCCTCCGCGAGTGGGAGGTCCCCTAGGTCCCCCTATCCTCTCACGGGGTCCCCCTGGGCCACCGGGGCCTCTGGGGCGGATGTCTCGCCGGTCTCCTTCCCGAGCAGAGCGGGTCTTCTTCTCCTCCACGTTCAGCCGTACGTCCCCTCGGAACTTAATGGGCTAGAAGATGAAGAGCTGTGTCAGTACATGCATTAAGAAACAGTAAAACTCCCCCAAAAATACATTTCTAGATTCAATGTGGTTGATGGTAAAGGAGCACTGCATATCATTTCTACAACTCCAAATAAGTATAGTTCATCAAACCAGTAGGCACCTGAAAACAATCATAACATTTCTTTAAAGCGATTCCTACCCTGTTGCTTAGGATTTTCTGCACAGGTTCTGAGTCGTCAAACACCACAAATCCAAAGTTGGGAAGCTTGCCCCCACTGTTGATCCGTAACTCCAGGACCACACCGTACTCTGTTGGAAGAAGTGGATCACATTACAGATACCGTGTGTCGATTAGATCACATTAGATTACCACCGTAACATTGAAAATATCGGTAAAACCATTCAACTATTCCAAAAAAAGGTCCACTGGCCATGCCAACAGGGACTTACGTTCGAAGAACTCCTTGAGCTCCGCCTTGTCCACGTCGTGGGGGACGTTGCCGACGAATAGCTGGTGACTGTCTGGATACCTCACCACGCGGCGGACCTCAGACTCTCCACCCTGCTCTCCTTCCCGCACTGACAGAGGTGCAACACGTTCACATCAGACCACATTAGGATGTCATAATGCAAAAAGCTGCAGACTGACCCAGCTTTACATACGACCCTGACAGTGGTCAACATGGAAAATCAGGAAAAAGTATTGGTCCATTTGGAGGTGCATTCCAATGCATTATGAATAAAAGATAGTAGTACAAATAGGAATTCCTGACTATAAAATAATCTATACTATATCTAATATATCCCTTTGTTGTGTGTACCTCCTGGTCTGGGCCCCCGGTGGACTGGAGGTGGACCTCCCTGCCTTGGTTCCCGCGGCCTCTGATCCCTCTGGGTTCTCTGTGCTGTGGTCTGGGCTTCTGCTTTCACCTCCACCCTGGGCTACAACAGCAAGACCACGACACACTCAATCACCCTCGTCACCTGTTGGCTACGGCCAAACGATACAGGGCATTTTGTATTCCCGAATAATCAATATTGTAGGTGTGGTCCTTACAACTGGCACATGATATACGTTAGGTCTCAGACACCGTAGGGCATTTTCACATGCAGCAGCGGCTGTTAGCATACCGGTGCTGATGGGACTTTGACGACGTGAGGGGGGATTCCTGAGACTGGGACTGCTCCGCTGGGGGGGAGGTTCTTACTGGTGACGGAGGCCCAGGAGAAGGGCTAGCAGAGAAAAAAGCGGACACGGTATTAGTCAACCAAATGAGGACGGCCGTAAATCGTAGTGGTGCTGAAATGGCCTCGCCTCTGGCCAAACTAACCGGCTAAAGCAGGTAGGGGTGGGCATCGACGATCGATAATTGATCGATAAGGATCTTGGTCGATCACAAAATAAAAAATTTGGTCGATCACAAAAAAAAAAAAAAAAAAAAAATTTGTGATCGACCAAATGTTTTATTTTGTGATCGACCAAGATCCTTATCGATCAATTATCGATCGTCGATGCCCACCCCTAAAAGCAGGTGACGGCTGGTAAAACCAAGATGGTGCCAAAGAAACACAAAATGGCGGAGAATTCACAATTTCTAGAATTCCACAGCCCAGGACTTCTGTACAGGTTTACACAGCCCATGACTTCTGTACAGGTTTACACAGCCCAGGACTTCTGTACAGGTTTACGTGCCAACATGTGGACCTACCCTGTTCTCTTCAAGGGCAGGGGGTGCAGGGTCAGCGGGTACGGGCGAAACGGGGCACTTCCCGTCCACCTGCTCCTCTGTGTGTGTCTCTGGCTCTGTGTCCAGCTCCTGCTTCAGCTCCACCACAGGTTGCTCCGCCTCCTCCTTCTCGGGCTCCGGTTCGGGCTCTGGGGTTACCACCACCACCTCCTCCTCTTCCTCCTCTTCATCCTCCTGCAGCCCCTCTGGCTCTGGGCTGACACACAGAGTTTTAATATTAACTCAACCATCTTCTCCTCATTATGGAAAAAAAACAAAAATCTGCATGCCTTTAGCTAGCCAGCATCCACATAATTGTAACATATCGCAATGATTGCAAGGAATAGAGACATCATAAGCATTTATCAAAAGAAAAGACAAGTTAAACCTACCAGGATGTCTGTTCGTAGAAGGCAGCAGACTCTCCCTGTGTCACCTCAGGGGAAGGTACCCTCTCTTCAATCTCCTCCAGTTCATCTTCAGACTCTGTAGCAACAAACAAAATGATGAAGTGCTTTTCCTAAAAAGCTGTTTAAGAGGCTGGGTCAAACAGTTTCTTCAGATTAATTAGGGAAGTGTTTTGTTGACAGTGTTGGGAAATCTATGACAAAACATCTGCTGCAATCAAGTTTAATTATATTTAGTCTAGGGCTGTCCAACTTTGATAACTTGTGTTTGGTCAAACAGTTTCCCCAGTTTGACCCTTGAAAGGTAACAGTTTTATTTTTTGGTGAGAGCATGCCATGGACTTTATTTACAACAATGGAGAAACAATGGAGAAGGACAAGCGAACAGACACACTGACGAAGTGTCCACAGCCTTGCAGCCTTTAGCCAAGGGCTTTTCAAAGCCACTCTGCATTTTCTTAGATGATCAGCCTCAGGCAAGGCACTGGACAGATTTGCTGATATTGATCAACAATTGAAGGTTATTTCCTACAGCAGGTGATGTGTAGATCAGTGATTCGGCACATGGTCTTGTCCAATCCCACCATCAAAATCCTGACATCTGGCTGACTTGCTATTGGCTAAGAACATGCTAATAAAAACATCTGACGCTGATGTGTTTTGTGTTTTCAACCCAGTGTACAGTTCTTCAACTAAAACCCCCCCCATTTAATTAAAGCTACATTTAACCAAACCAAAACTTTAATTAATTTGTTCTTAATCACAGGAAATAACTCTTAATTAACTAAATAGGAATGAAACACATCTGTAAATCATTTTAATCCTTCACAACTCACCTTCAGGGGGTTCTGAGTCCGAGTCGGCAAACACTTCATCTTGGTAGCGGAACACATCGTTG
Organism: Nansenia antarctica; assembly: GCF_963989245.1. Classification (NCBI taxonomy): domain Eukaryota; kingdom Metazoa; phylum Chordata; class Actinopteri; order Argentiniformes; family Microstomatidae; genus Nansenia; species Nansenia antarctica. Next base: position 29,146,505 of record NC_137688.1, read on the forward strand.
TGAACGTAGAATTTGTTTGCAACGGTGCCCTGGAAAAACACCACGAATATAAGAAATGTATATTTCCATAATGTTCTGAACAGAGCTGGCCCTTTCACCAGAGGACAATGGAAAAACTGTTGCAAGAGCGTGCGCTAGTCCAGTGTGAGAGACATAAATATCCATGTTTACAGCTGAGGAGCCTACCTCAGGGGCCAGCACAAATGTCTGCATGAATTTGCGCATGGGCTGCATGTTATTTGACAGCTCCCCCATCACTTGCACTACCACTCCCTCGTTCAAGGTCGCATGGGCATCCACATGTCTGATCTTGGTGTGGCAGTCACGGAAGCTCAGTGCCATGACCTTTTTATGGATCTCCTGTATAGGGGGGAAATTGCCTTTGTGAGTAATTCTGAATTCGGTTGAGAACACCAATCCAGCCTAGTCTGATTTAAATAATAGCATGGCATGAAATGCTGGTAACACCTAACGATCTAAGATGTTATGAAGTGTTTCTAGAAGTAATTGTAGACCTATGTAAGGACCAAAACGACTTACCGACTGGCCATAGACTGCTTCAACCGGTTTGCCATTGTTGTCCAAGCCTCCATGCACATAGGATGAATTCTTCCCATAGAACCTGAGGTGGGGAAATAAGCAATTCCTTTTTATGCTGCAGTGGTTTATTTTTGTTATGATAATGGTCGCATTCTGTGTCACAAATAGTGCAATCGCACTGCGAGATGTGTTTAACCTCTGAGGAACAGCATCAATACAATACATCAATATCCTGTCTTGCCCGGACTGACTACAATGTAGTAGGCAACCTGGTACACAACAAATATATTTGAAAGCAAATTACCATGGGCTGCATAGTGCCGCCTCGGGAGATGCTCTGTTCAGCTCACCTGTGCAGGTAGTCGGGGGCCTGGTTAAGAAGTGTGTAGTACTGTCGGACAAACTCCCGCCCGACGAGCTGGGCACTTGGCTTCTCCATCACCATTTCTTTGGTCAGCTGGATAGATCTAAACATAATATACAGCACAAGCATGTCATGATGGGGGTATCATTAACTTGGTCCAACTTTTGGACTATACGCTGCACCTGCTCAGACCAACCACCATCTGCTTCAGCACTGACATAGCTACCAGGACACAATCTCCTCCTAACCAATCACGTCCAGCTACAAGCAAACTTGCAGGAATTTGCAGCTGGCCCAGGGGCTGACTAGCTCATTCGGCACAGGGAGGTTTGCAAACCTTGGAATGCAGGGAACAAGCAAACGGTTCGCCAAACTTAATATGACAAGATAGATAGATAACGATGGCCAACTAACGTGTGTTAGGTCTGCAAAAAAAGTAGGCTGTCCCCAAAGAAATACATAAGCTGAAACAAAGACCACGCCATGAATGGCTAGGTGGCTAACTAGCTAGCTTACATCCATTTGGCATCCATCCTAGATACATCATTGACTGTAGCACATTAGCTTGCTAGCTTCAACATTCTTCCAACTGGTGTTGGTTACCATGTAATGAGGTAGCTTTGCTGGCTATTGTTCCTATTTAGCAGCGGGACAACGTAACTGGTTAAACAGTCAGACACACAACTGACAGGGAGACATGGATCGGGCAAATACTATTAGGGGCAGATCATATCCAGCACGTGTCGCCCAGTTAGCCTCAAAAAGCCAACTGGATTAGCAACAACTAATGATGCCAAACCTGCAAATACCACCGTCCCGATGATACGACGGAGAGCTTTGGCACAGGGAAGGTTAAGCTTTGCACTGATAAAACGGCTTCGGGGGAAATTAACGACCAAACAGGGCGAGCGACCTAATTCGGTAACTAGCCAGGATATTCAGATGGATGTGGCCAGCTTGAAGTGACCGTTTTAACACTTTATTTGGCTTACATTCTGGTGGGTTAGTGATACGTTTCTTGCTATAACGTTAGCCTCGTCTAACGTGTCTGCCAGGCAACGTTAACTATGTAAGGCTGCCTAAGATAATAGACAAATAAAGAGGCCAATGAAGGCTAATTGTTAGCTTAGCAGTTTAGCCCGGTTAGCTAGCCGAACGGACTAATCCCTAAAACGAAAACGTCATCGCACGCCCCATCTTTGAAGTTACATTATACACCCCCACATGTTTGTATTCATTAACATTAATGAGATATTATATGACAGGTAACCAACCCCGCATGGAAAATATGATTCATGAACGTACATCTTTTCCTTCGCATGGGTTTGATGCCGTTTTATGGAACTGCATATGTTCCATTCCATTCCAGCAATTACACCCTCCCCTCTCTGGCTAACGCTAGCTAGCTAGCATGGACAAATCATAGCAGATATACGCTTAAAACAGAAGCGGAAATGTATTTTTCTATATCTACCAGATGATATGAGAATGGACTTACCAAGAGTCAAATTGTTTAAGCGGTTGATTTAGAAATGAGTGATTTCACAGAATCACCTCCGCTCCAGGCAGGCGGTAGCTAGAAAGAGTGTTCTAGCGGCTTACAACGTGCTGGGCTGCCGGTCTGAACTTGGTGCGATGCGACGCAACCTAGCATGGATGTTCCACCCGAGAATCACGAGCCAGTGGATTTACAGTGTGGTTAATATCTCACCAATCAAATACTGTTACCAAGAAATGCCTCGTCCTACAGCCAATTGTTGTGGGCCATTCATTACCTGTAATTCTCTAGGACCAATTGAATTGGAGTAAATGTGGCGGTCTGTGCCGGTGGTTTGTTTAGTCTTGACACTCCGGATGCCTCACGAGGAGCGAACGCACCGCTGTTCTGTGTTTTGCCAGAGCGTCTTCTGAGGCCGAATGAAACGTGTGTTTCTAGAACAGTATTGACAAGGACGCATTGGCCAAAAGCTTATTAAAAACGTCTAATCAATCACCGTACATCCACTGATGTAGACTATTTCCAAAGCATATTACAAATAATATAGATAATCGCTGTTTCGTCTGTTTTTTGTAAGCACTGAACAGATTGCCCAGCATATTAATTTACAAGAGGAGTGTGCATTTGTAGTCTAAAATATTCGTCTCCTTACCATCTCCTTCAAAAGCAAAGATTCCTGGTAATTTACCCGTGTTTACAAATCAGGGCAAATTAAGGAGATATGCGCCTAAACTGTTTATCCACTTGAGGGCGACACATTCCATGTTGATTTTAACGTGACACCTATGGCAACACATTCTCAATAAAGGAATTCATTGCATGATGAGTATAAGGTTTTGACTTCTGATGTGAGGAGGAGGGGACTAGTCTATACTGTAGCACAATAAAGGGTGGCAGTGCCTCAGCAGGTAGAGCCGGCCTCAAATGATTGCAAGGTCGGCAGTTTGAACCCCGGCTGATCACATGTCGAGGTGTCCTTGAGCAAGGCACTGAACCCCTAATTGCTCGTATATGGCCAACCCCTTGCTAGAGCAAAAAATAGCAAATTACAACAATTGACTGACAAGTTGATTGCATGGCAATAAACCTATTATTATTATTATTATTATTATTATTATTATTATTATTATTATAAACACACTTATTTCCACACTGGTCACCAACCTCCCACTCCATCCCACCCTAACCTACCTTCATGCCTAGACTGTCTTGATACATTTGATAATATCATTAGGCATAACATTTTAGCAGGTCACCTGGAACTATAGGTCTATGATTGGTCAGTATCAATGGTCTGCCTGCAACAATGAGATTGAAAACTGATCAATGGTGCCATTCATATGAAGCCTATTGAACATCATGATAGTGAAACCTTCTGCCCTAAATGCAGATACATTTATACTTACAGTACTTAACACAACATAATGTTTCTTTACGCAAAAGAAAAGTGTCTGTACATTTGCCAACCAGGTATATTTTCACCATTTGTCTGGGTGAGGAAGGAAGGAGGTGCCATGTTCCCTTATGTGGAGGGGTGGTGGGTGGTGCCTCTCTGTGAATGAGGCTCTGCAGTTGTTTGAAATTCCTGACACTAGTGTCTGGCTGAAAGGGTAAAGATGGTAACAGGGTGAGCACTACTGCCTCTCTCCCATCTCCCATGGGACCCTTTTGATAGGAATATGTAGGCTCTTTCTTTTTACCAAATAAAGACAAGCCAATTTGATTCCCTTACATTTGAACAGTGAATTAGTGTTACTCTTTCACCGTATAGTGTTTGTCTTGCATAGCATAGGCCTATGGGCTCTCGGTGAACTGAACTAGAGGCTATGCTATGTGTTGTGGGTTCTGTGAAGAGACACATGAGTCTAGTAGGCTTCCGAAATATTTGCATATACCATAGAAATAAGTACTACATGTGTGTCCTCTACGATTCTGCAAACATGTGTGTTTCATAACAGTATTGTCCCATATGTTGAATGTAACTTGCAGCTATCATCAGCATGTTGTACATCTGGCTATGTGCTGGTAATGTGTTATACTCATATTGATTACTAGTTCATGTCAGTGATATTTTGGAGCTTATGTATGGTTTGGAGGCTTTATGTAAGATGTCAAAACTACTGTATTAAAAAAAAACATGCACTGGTTGGTAGATTTGCTTTCCCAATGACATATTTGTATATTAAGATTAGCTTAACCGTAAGATTGTTTTTGTCTGTATGAAAATCTGAGAGAGGAGAGATTAGAAATATTTTGAGGAAAGAAATACAGATATGAATGCATGCAAAAATATTTGGACATTTCAATATCTTTTATTTGTGGAAAGAATGATATTGTGCTCACACAGAGGCACAAAGTTAGAAAGGTCAGTAAACATGTTAGTGTGAGAAAAATTCTCAACCTGCGAGATCCTCTCCTCATGGAGTTCAAACAATAACGTCCTTTTATTGTGTAAAATGTCAGTACACTTAACATACCCTTGTTTGTAACATGGAACCTATATCAATAAAACAAACCTGAAATTTAAAGCAGTAGTCAAAGTCAATAATACTCAAACAAAAACAATAAACAGACAAAAAATTAGTCCACCACCAAAAGAGTGCAAAAACTAACATGGTTCAAAAAGCAAGCAGAATGATAATTTATTTAGAAACTTTATTTTTTTTCGATTTCACAATAATTTGTCTCCTCAAAAAATGTCAAATTTATGTTCAATTCAAGCCCTGATCAAGTCACAAATATATGTAATTTTTTCTCAACATCCACTATTACAACCCGTTCAACATACAGAGTCCAGTATTACATTTACATCTTCCAACACGGGCCCTCTGCTTTATTCTAATCTATCTGGTTAAAAGTCTTATTCATTTACACAAACAAGAACATTGGAAGTTGCAAGATCACTTTTTGTGATGGTTAGTACAAACTGTGCACATCTTTTTTAATATAATTTTAGTGGTATAGGTAGGTCGTTAAATTGCAATTAGCACCGTTACTGTGTTTGTAATTTAGGGATCAGCACCATGTCCCAAAAGTGACTAGGAGGTTGTCAGAGTTCTGCAGAGTTTAGATGACAAGGTCCTTGTCGACATCCTCTGAAAACAGAAAAGATTCCAAACATTAATAGAAAATAAAACAGTTTATGACTGTTCATAAATCAAAACAAGCCTTAGGATTGTGATTGGGGTGAGGGGAGTTGATACTCACGTTCTTTGATGCCAAAGCAGTTGGCCCACTCCTCCAGGGCAATGTACTTGTCGTTGTCAGCATCACACTGGTCGAAGAAGCTGGTGGTGCAGTGCTCCATGGGGATGAGGGGGGCACGCAGGGGGGCCAGCTCGGTGTGGGACAGGAATCTATATGAGCAAAGACACACACACACACGCACGCACGCACGCACACACACACACACACACACACACACACACACACACACACACACACACACACACACACACACACACACACACACACACACACACACACACACATATTGTTTATACATAAAACAGGCTATATATGTCCTGAATGATGTTTGTGAGAGACTTTGACATTATGACAAATCACTTTGATGTCTAATGGCTGGTCCCAGAATGGAACTGAATAAGGTAACACCGGCACACAGTGTTTTCACAAGAGGATGTTGAAACCATCATTGTCAACGTACCCATCAACGGGGTGCTGGTCGAGCTGGCCAAACTGCCAGTGTACGGGGTAGATGTACATGTTGTAGTTCTTCTCAAAGTCGTGGGCCAGGAGGTCCAGGGAGTGCTCCCCAGCCTGCAGCCTCTTCTCGTTCTCATAGATCTTCTTGATCTACAAAAACAAACACATTTGCAAAGAGTCTGATTTTAGGACGCTCTTATCCAGAGTGATTTTTTAGTCTTAAAGTGTGCATCATTTGATGTACGTCAATCATGTTTTGCTGTTTAAAGTGCATTATGTACTTTAGATAAGACATGATTTACTTTGAATGTTGTCATGAATTATTAATAACAGAGTAGAATCATTATGAAATCATGTTTTTGCAGTGGTCATAAACCATAAACCCAGATGGTCTCTGTGCTCGTCCACTCACTCTGAGCTTCTGCTTCTCGGTGACCAGGTTGTTGTCCTCGTCACGCTCGTAGAGAGTCACCAGCACGTTCTTCAGCCAGTCCCTCATACGCAGGGGGAACTCGCTCAGCTCCATGTCCACACAGGGAGCAATGACTGGAGGGACACACCAGCAAAAACACGTCAGAATCCGGAAACAGCAGAAACCATAAGCTTACAACAATGTCCACCCTTTTGCCACATACTGTACTTTTTTGACTGTACTTAACCTTATTTTATTGTAAGTAAATGACATTTAATGATTACTCTGAGTTTAGTATTGAGCAACAACATGAGCTCCATCTGCGCCATTCAGGCCTTCCACATTCTTCACAGAGAGATATACACATCCTTCACAGAGAGATATACACATCTTTCACAGATAGATATACACATCCTTCACAGAGAGATATAAACATCTTTCACAGAGAGATATACACATCCTTCACAGAGAGATATAGGGTTGTTAATGAGGGGATGAGCTGGGGGGCCTCATCTTCAGTTTAAGTAGGGACAACAATACCGTGCAGGCTCAGACCTGCCTGCCATCTTTATGTTGGGGCCTGTAAGGCGTGACCCCTTAGCTCCCACCCATCAATCACACCATGGAAGCTATCACCAGGGCTTTCCCTTTGTGACTGACTTAAATGCTAAATAGTATGAATAGTTCTATGAAAAACAACATGTCCAAGGGCAAGTTAAGGGATGGTGAGAATGCCTCAGTGGTGAAATAGGGTGTTGCTCACATTTGCAAGGTCCGATGTAGTCCAGGTGCAGCTTGTGGCCCTTCTTGGTTCCCTCCAATGCGCACTTGGTGGCGAAGAAGTGGCAGGAGGAGTCGTAGGTCTTGTTGTCGGTGCCACAAACCTGCAATTAAAATATGAAAATCTTTAATTTTGGTAAAGATATGTACAAATAAATAAATATATATATGTTACGGTACATGTGGGAACACGGTACATGTGGGAAAACTAGGGTTAGGGTTAGGTGCTAGGGTGCTACGGTTAAGGGTAGGGTTAAGGTTAGGGGTAGGGTTAGGGATAGGATTAGGGTTAGACATGCCAGCATGTACCAAATCGACGTAGCACCTAACCCTAACCCTAGTTTCCCCACATGTACCGTATTCCCACATGTACCGTAACATATATATATATATATATATATATATATATATATATATATATATATATTGTTTTTTAAGTTTAAAAAAAAGAAGCAAAACAAAATAATGGTCTTTTTGGAGATCAAAGTGCTATCATAGAAAGCAACAACTGGAACGGTATGTTCCCTAGGGAATTTAAAGGCCTAAGTAAGTAATTACCTCGGTTTGAACAATGTTTGTGATCATTACTCACATGCTCAAACTCTCCAACAGCAGCGGCGCAGCTTGTTGGGTCCTGGCACACACACATTGGGGTGTTGGTGTCATCGACCTCACACACCTTGCCCTTCTTGCAGTGGTGGGTAAGGCAGGGATCTACAATGTAGAAGAAAACAAAGAGAGAAACGTTTCAAACTGGAACAAAGTGTCCAAGTACTTTTAGCGTTCTAGCTAAGCGGTTCAGCAGATTGGTATTCCTGGCATTGGCAAAGAAAGCAAGTGGCTTTGCCCCTGCCACTTAAAGAGAGGGTTTTACTATAAAGCCCATGTAGCCTGTTGGAACACGTAATTATACCTCTCCCTTTTGAGACAGAGGCAGTCTGTTATTACCAATGTTTTCCTTACGCCATACACTCCACATCTCACAACACAGCTGTCGCAAATATCAAATACAGCTAAATCAAATGCCAGCAAGCTTCTATTATATTGGTAGTCTTCTAGAGATACACATTTTGTTTGGCGTCAAGGTAATAACCACAATTTAGCCATTTAGTTGGTTAGCTTGTCAAATGTTGTAAGGTAGCATGTTGTTTATGAGTCATACTTCTAAGCATTTGCTATTTTTGATGGTTACAACTTACTCTCGGTGAGAACCTCGTCTTCCACATCAATGGCCTCATCAAAATCTCCGGTCTCAACCTGGACTGGGTTGGCCCCTATCTCTACCTCCTGGGACAAATCAATAACAACATGGAGAAGTCAGAAATAGTACCTCCTTAGGTCTCAACACATTAATGGGTAAGGTGAAACATATATTGTCTAATCTCAACTGTAAGAATGCAGTACCTTGTATAGCGTGTAAGCTCTGGATGAACATTTTTAATTTTTAATTTTTCCATTTCTAATTCCCTTTCCTCATACCCACCCACCATGCCCTCCAAGGTAAACATACATCCATATATACATCCATCCATACCTGTGGTAAACAGTAAACTAAAGCAGTAATGTTTGGATGGACTACATGTTTAGAACTGACAGATGTACAAACAAGAGGGAAAAAAATACAATACATTTTAAAAGAAAATAGTACAAAAAAGGGCAAAAAGACATATTCTTTTAACATTAAGGTTTACTATTACAAGATCTTTATAACCATGGCCATGGCGACCCATAATCAAATCAAAGCGATCTACAACAAGCACATCCCACCAAGCAAGCAAACCAAGGCCCCTCAAGCGAAAGATAAAGTGTCTATGTCGTCTATGAAGAGGGACCATGTTATATAACTATTTCTGAAGACCCACGTATTGAGTACCAGATTTTTTCTAGTCATCACCTCTCTAACCCATTGTATAAATGAAGGTTTTTTGTTGACTTCCAGTTAAAAAGGATAAGACCGCGTGCCAGGAGAGAAGCAAAGACAATAGCATTTGTCTGATGAGACTTGTCACACCAAAAATGTTCCAGAAATTGTTCAGTGTCTGACATGTCAAAAACATGTGGCCCAAAGTGGCAGGGCTTTGGTGGTATCTGGGATACTTGGGGTTTACTGCAAGGTATATTTTAGCTGTTGTTAGCTAGCGTTCAAGAAATGTAATCGGTGAAGGACTTTGAACTGCATTGAACCATGTCTTATACACAGGGAAGAGGTATGGATGCGAGCTATGCTGTCCTCCCATATCTGCTCTGATATTTCTTCTGAGAATGTGTACTTGTCTGTTGCAGATTGAAGTGTCTTCTGAATTGGTTCCAGATTCGAAGAGAACTTTTTACATTGGGATTTGTAATGTGGGTGCCCGGATTTAGAGGTAGTGGAGAGGTCAAAAACGATATTGGGGAAGTCTGCATGTAAGGTAGCATGTATTTAACACTTTTGGTACCAGAAAGTAATCTAGGGGTTAGGGTTAAGGTTAGACTACCAATTCTCATGACCAATGATTTACATGTTGGTTTCTTAATAAAAAAGGGAAATAAAAAAAGGGAGTAACCAAGGAGTCCACTTCAGAGTACAGAGTGGCCTATGGGAGTATGCTTGTCCAACAAACAACAAGCAGCTGCATCCACATGTGGTGAAGCTATGAACATGTAATGGCTTCCTCTGGGCTATATATAAGACCTGTGGGATCCCAATGCCTCTGGGCTTCTACATGACAGGAAATGGTCAACATTCAGAAGACAATCCTCTGCTACAGTACAAGCTGTAGAGATGGCATTCTTTTGTGAGCATGTCAAGAAATGCAATCTGAAAAAAATCCTTTAGCCTCTTAGACTGCCTCTGTGGCCCAGTTGCGTGTTCATGTTTCAAAGTATACCTAAAACAGCAGGCCAACCAAAAACCCTTGTGAGGTACATAGACATCTGGATTTGGGAAATTCACTGACCTCCACAATAGACTCCTCCTCCACAATAGGCTCCTCCTCCATAATAGGCTCCTCCTCCACAATGGCCTCCTCCTCCACCATGGGCTCCTCCTCAGTCTGAAGAAGTAAAGATGCAAAGATAAGCTGTGACACTCATAGACACACATCCACACATGCACACGCACGTGCACACACACACACACACACACACACACACACACACAAACACACACGCACACACACACACACACACACACACACACACACACACACACACACACACAGACGCACGCCCACTTCTCAAAGGATGACTTACGGGAGCGGCTAAGGCGTGGCCAGCCAGGCACAGGAGGAAGACGATCCACATCCTCATCCTCAAAGTCTGAAGAGACACAAAGATAAACAGTTACACACTGTTACACACACAAAGATAAACAGTTACACACTCCATCAACATGATGGCTAGCTCTCGCCCATTTTCCTGATCAATTAGTTCCACATTCAGAGAGCCCATTTGAACTATGACGTAGAGGCCGACACAGTCCAAACATTTACTATGTCGAATACAACTCATGAAAGCACAACATACAATACTATTGGGTGTACTGGCATGGTCATCCAGTTTCACACAAAACATCCAATGTCCAGTCTGTTTACTTGGAAGACATGACCAAATTGTTTGTGGTTTGTTTGATTGACCCTCTCAGTTCAATTGGGCGTTAGCATAGCTGAATGTCTGCATGCTGCTCTTGTAGGCCTACTGTATTACAGTAATTGATCACTATAATTTCTCTAGGGAGAGGCTGAACGTATATGTTTCCATTGCACACTTGTTTATTTACTGCAGCCTTTAGTATTAACTACAGAACAGCAGGAGATATGTCCATGACCTTAGACTCCCTTTAGACCTGTTCTAGATGCTTCCACTGGATGACTTCACATGGTGCTAAGTAGAAGCCCTTAAGTCCCTATCTGCAGAAAGGCCAGACACAGTGACCGACCAAGATAAAAGGTAAGGGAGTATATCTTTATTCTGCAATGCAAAACCCCTGTCTTTCCCCTTCCTGAATAGGCCTTGTGAAGCTTTTGATGTGAGGTGCTCTCTCCCCTGTAATGGATCTGTCTCGTCTGAGTCAAAATAAGATAAGGGCCCTTTGTCTCCTAGTACACTTCACTGACTTCTCCCTTATGGCATTCTTGCTCTTTCCACCCACAACCACGATAGTATACTTATTCCAGACATACATTGATTATGGTTGAAAGATTAAAGGAGGTCTACCTAGAGTATAAGGGTATTAAAGTGATGCTATCAATGATGTTGAGTGGTAATAGAAAAAAAAGATGGCGTACATCAAAGCTACATTCACTTTGTTTATGTGATTTCTGTAATCATGCATTTTCATTTGTAGGCTATTGAGGATGATGATGATTATCTTCTATCTTCGTGAATATAGTGCATCCTGCCATTCATACACGAAGCAAAATAACAATACTGATATCATTGGAGAGACCTCATTTGGTACATTTTTAAGTAATCAAATCATCATACAGTTTTATTTTGTTTGCAATTTAGTGAAGGAATTTGAACCACTTCAGGAAGAAAAATAATTTGACAGTCTTCCACCACATTTTCAGACATGCCTTGGCAAAATCCATAATCTTTGAGGAGTGTCTGTGCAAATCACTGCCTTGAGGGCAAATTGATTTGACATTTAAAAAAAACACTTCACTTGGCTGGTTGCCAGGGCTTGAAAACAGACAAAAACGGTGAAGACAGTAAGCTTTGCATACCGGGAACTGAGTACCTGGTGTTTTTTAGTCTCAGACTAGTCTCAAGCATCATATTTTATAGTTTTGCCCTTTTGCTTATCTACAAAGCTCTCACTTTGGAATGTTGAATTTTCTGCAGCATTAGTTTTATGGAATGTGGCAAGGAGATACTTCAAAACAGCCAACTTTGCTGTTGATGAGCAGATTCTGCTTGGTGTAAATCTCACCAGAACTGACTAACAATGTGGCTAGCCACAACGGGAGATGTCAGGGCAGCCATGCCAACTCAAGCTGTTCCTTTCCCCATTGATATCCGTTTATTGGAAAGTGAGAAGAAGGGCCCAGATCTGGAACTGAGAGGTCAGTTTTGGGCTGCTTGTGCCTCTGCATGGGTTTGGATGTGGAAAAATACAGTGACTCTGGCAGAAGTTGCAGACGGGTGACGTCTCCAAAGCTGTGCACAAGGAACGTTCTCTCTACTTTGACAAGAAAAAAGGTGTTTTTTTGCCGGGAACAAACATATAGGGGGTGTGTCTGTGAGCAAGACCAATGTGAGCCCTTCAGTTTAGGAAATACTACAATAATCTTCATAAAATGTCAGTATTTGTCTTGGAGAGCCACTGTGTTCTCATCTAATGCCCTTTTTAACATTCATATTTAGTCATTTTTTTCTGTAGCTTAGCCGGATGACTGACATAACAGCAAAACAAATTATTTTATTTGGAAAGCACCACTCATAATCAAACAGGCCAGGGGTAAGGGAAACTCAGTGGTGTATAAAGGATTCCTTTTTTCGTCAGGTATTTAATTTGGGAGGTTTGTTTGGTAAGCAAGTTGTGAGGCGTAAACTAGGAGGGAAAACAGCTAGTGCCGATCTCAACATTTTTCAAAGAGACTTTCAACGGGGCAGGATTAGGGAATTCTTTCTGCTTCTCCATAGTGACATAACAGGTGGGTAAACGTTCAAGGATCCTCAGAAACATTAACTAGGGACACATTGACAGCTATACATACAGTACATCCTTGAAAACATGGAGTAAACAAGTAAACACTTGCCAACTCTACTGGTGTTTGTTCCCCAAAAACCTCCAAAGAGAAATAAAACACTATTTGTTCTAACAGTAGTAGTGGTAGTCTTGGGGAGTCTCATCAAATCAATCTCAGATTTCACTTTCTCTGGCTTCCAGGGCGCATGTATTATGTAACAGGTGGTAAGCCACCTGTCGCAGGACACCTATCCAATACAGAACCCCCTGTGTGATGCTCAAAACCTGCTAAAAGTACATTTCAGGAGCAAATTCCACGATCACATGGTATTGCCTTGCCCAATCTTGAAAAGAGTTCTTTCTTTGAATAGCAGGTGATACATTCAATATAATGTACTTTCTATGAAATATGAGATCTCCATCAATGGGAAAAAAAGAGAAAAACAGAAGCCAGACAAAATATGTTTTTGTATAGGTTTCTATAGATACTCATGGGCCATTCTTATGCTGCAGGAATCTATAAGCTGTCCAAAAAGAGTGGGGGGGATAGCAGTAAATGGGTCCATGTAACCCGAGTTTAACGTCACCCGACCTTTAAAAGGTATTCCCCATCCCCCATCCGAAGTTTCTCTTTCTCTCATAAGAGGTTGTTTCAAAGCATTTGGCTTCAGGTGTTTTCACAGATTTGAGTGAATTGAACTCTCTCTGTAACTCAATATGTGACTAAGAACTATGTGTACTATGTCTCCACCCTTAATCCTTAATCTCCCCCAGCACACACACTTTAAACACACCAGTCTAAGTAAGAACTGCTTATTTATTTCACATATTTGAATGACTTCAATTCATGAATCAATTCACCCATAACTTAGCTAATAGAAGATATGTGACAATCATGTGTTCTTCTATTGTACTTGTGGTATACTTTTGTTTCTTTGATGTGTTCATTACACACATTATGAAATCTGTGTGGTGTATGTTTGCCATTTACTGCTGGACACAAAAGGGCTTTTGTTATTGACAGAGGGGAAACCACTCTGTACACTAGATACAGGCCCCATCCCTCTGGGCGCGTGGCTCTGAGCCAGAGGAGTGTCACTGCTTAGACAATACACTCTTGCTTCCTTCCACCTTTTACAGACAGTAAATCTGAACCTCTCCCTTCTCTGTCCTCTCCTGCTCTCCCCTGCTATCACACCCATCCCCCTGTTCTTTCCATCCCCTTGTGATTTTGCACTTTTGGTCAGTCGGTTGTTTCCTCAGTTGAAGTGAGATCTTTGCCACTTTGCCACTCTGCGGTAATTCCACAGTTTTTATGCTGACTCAAATGTTGGATCTCCATGGCATGTCCACGTCACACTATTGGGGAACCGATGGCAGGGGCACAATAACGCCTTCCTGTCCTGGATTAGGCGTTCTTTATGGTTGCCAGGCAGTCCCACATTTCCACAGTCCCTTTTCCTTTTCTTGGCCTGGATTAAACTCTCAACAACAGTAGGTACCTTTCAGCGGACAGAACCAAACAACCTTTCTTTTGGGTAAAGGATCTCTCTCATACTAATGCATTTACTTTTACTAAAACGTACTAAAAATACCTAAAAGTCAACGAATATGTGAACAAATAGTCCATTTAAAATGTTGTTGTTGTCAAACCCTCATTGCTCACTGTGGAGGCTGGAAAGAGAAAGATATCCTATTATCCTATGCCTAGAAGCTTTGCTCACTCAAGCTTTGCTCACTCGAAAAGCAGACAATTACAACATAAAAATTGCAACATAAAATCGAACAAAACATAGTCAGATATTCTAATTACAGAGTCCATTACTCATTCATGACTGTTTGTATACAGTAAAGAGCACGGTATTTCATTCACTTTCCTTTGTTTTAATAAAGTAAGCCAGTGTTTTTCATTGTTTTAGAAGTTGCCAGATTCTCTGCGAATTCCTCAGCAGCAGGCAGACAGCGAGCCAAGTCTGATAGGCAGTGAGGAGTCAGACATCTGCAAATCTCACAAAGGCCCTAAACAGCTGGTGGGGATTGCCATGGTAACATGCATTCCTTTTGATGGAAGTAATTGGGGAGGGAGGGAGGGAGATGTTTGAGAACAGTTCCTCTCAGGCTTTGTGGAGTCCCATCCCCCTCGCCCCTGCCTTTCCCAGCCTTCTCTCACTCCTCCTATTGCATATGTGGCACACAATTGGTACACATTGTGCTGGTCCAAAAAAGAATGCCAGAACTGGTTCCGCAGTTTGTTTACATTTGGAACGATTTTAATGAAAGAGTAATAATGCACAGAGCAACTGTCTGGACTGGATTTCAATATTGCATCTGTGTAACTAAATGTTGATTATAGTAGTGTTCAAATGTTTAACTTATTTATATTTGAAGTTTGGACAACACATGTTAACTCTTGCACAATGTGCAAATATGATAGATAGATCACACAACATACGATCATGCAAAACCTCAAGATTAGTGCTCTTTTCCATACCCTCAGGTATTATAAATCACTAACCTGCAGAGAATACATTTTCAAAGGTAAACATGGTTGACATATCAGAACAACTCAATACTGTGCTGTTAAGAAGGGCTAAATGGTCAATCAATGGTTGGGGATGCTCAGGAATGGTCTTACCTTGTATTGCCTACACCGAGCGGAAAAACCAAAAGAAGTCAGCTGTCGCAGGGGCCTGGGACAATCTAATAGCAAGACAAGTTCACACAGAAGACATTTGCAGTGGGCAGGCCCATGTAGCCCCCCCTGACCCCTCCCCTCCTTCCTCTCGGGGTGGGACGGTCCTAAAATTAACTCTATGTTCCCACTAGCATGTTCCTTAAGCATTGGTGTTGTACAGGCCCAAGATACCTTTTCAGTTCTACTTTTTTATGTTTTTGAAGACTGGGTAGATGTGTCTGCTCTTCACAATTGATTGTTGGTTTGGTCTTGTGTGGAGAAAAAGCCTGCAGCCAAACTGGAAACCACACTGAGATCATGAGGCAAACCTACTTTGCTCAATTGATAGTGTTACAATAACTAAAGGTCCGTATTTTGGTGCTCAAAACTTCCCCCCTATAAGTGATTTGGTATACTGTATATTAGAGCTTAGCACACATTTGGGCATGCATTGTACAAGTTCTACTGTCGCAGTCTGAAAAACCTCTTGAGGTATTTCAAATCAGAAATATATTCTATATATATATATATATATATATATATACATCATATACATTTGATGTTTGATTGTGTAAACTTGATGCATAGCCCCTTCTCTGCAATGTCTGCTTCTACGCCATGGTGTTTATAACTGTGTAGGGCTGGTGGAAAGCCACAGTGACCAGCTGCGGCCATACCTTTGAAATAACCGTGGCTCATGATCAGTATCATCTTGGTTCACCCCAACCAATTATCAGTTGTCATCCTTAGGATGATATACAACCACTGCCTGTCATTAGGGTGTCTTCTCCAGACAAAACTATATGATTACAGAAATTAGCTAGTACAGGGAATAAAACCATTGTCAAATTACCATGTGTGAGAATGTGGTCAGATTTTAAGTATTGATTAATGTTAGTCCTTAGATACGGTTATAATTGAAAAATTGTTCATAAGAAGAACGACATTGAAATTGAGCATGTTTCATTTGGACTATTTACATATGTTTTAGTTGAGCAAATTACATAATGTATGTCAAATCTATCAACAGTTTGTTTATCAGAAAAAGTCAGTAACTGAGTGGTACACCTTTGACCCATCAATAATACCTGCCTCAACATCATCCAGAAATAGTCAGGTGTGTTTGTTTGTTTCCTATAATATCTCTGAGGTGGTTGTGGATGTACAGTATCAGTGGTAGATTACTAATGCCTGTTCCTACAGTGCAGACCAGACCAGCGTCTAGAAAAAAACATCTGGATGAGACAAGGGAGGAAAAAGAACTACTCTGCAACGTGGCATTTTCCATTCTGGCTTCTGCAGATACTTAAAGCCTGACCCGAATGCATGCGATGACGTAGGAGGAGAGGAGACGTAATTATACTTGCTCTCATGCCCTACAGACGTGGCACTGTCTGTATCTGAGGCAACAAGTCCTCGCAGAGCTGCACAGCTAAGCTGGAATGAAGTGTATAATTGCAATTATGAACGTTCCCAGTAGCCTGCAGATGACTGTATGGAAGTTTGACTATCATGCCAAACTACCTCTTCATTCTCATAGTAGTAGGCAACCAATAAACAGATGTAATGGATAGATGACAGAGCAGTTTGCAAATTTTTAAAAGCCTGTCACTTCTACTGCAAATGGACATCTTCAGTAGCTTATAGTGTTTATGATATTAGACTCCATCGAAAGGTTGACAGATGTATCAGTTTACGGTTTTATTTTGTCCTTTTTTCCAGACACACCTGCATGTGAAAAGTACACTTTAACCGCGGGGATCTGTCTAAATGAGGACCGAAAAAAGTTGAATCCTGCAGCCAACATCAAAGCTTTCACCACCATTTCCTCTATAAAGTCACACTGGCTCTAAAAATGATTACTACTACTGTACCGAGAGGGACAGAGGCCCTTTTTAGGCTGATAGATGTTTTGCTGGAAGCTTAACCCCCCCAGCTCAAACAAAACAACAGCACTATAATCAAGAATCAACATTGAACTGTAAAATCAAAATACAACTTATGAGTTTTTGGGGTTTTATAAGCTTCTGAAAATATAACATGTGTAAATTATATGTTTCTGTTTGTCCGTCTCAGTGGTAAACAGCAAAAGAAATCCAGTGAACTCTGATTTAAGCAGGGCTATCTAAAATATATACAGTATATATACCTCTCCCCCCCCCCCCTCACTTTTTTATCTAATCTTACTACTTGACATTGTGTTTGTTATGGTGTTACAGGAGAGGTCGATGATTTTGAAGTCCTTCAAGGCAGACAGTTTGACTGACCCCACACAGTGACATCAGGGACCTACACTGATTGGCAGTTGTAGTCTATAATTACCCTTCACACAGAGGACACCCGGTGAGACCGCCATGAAGTCTCAACAGTGACCTCACATCTTCAGGGTCACATCACTATATTTCAAGTTATACTGAGAATAAGTGTACAATTGAGTATGGGTCTGTATCAACATGTTACTGTATGGGTCTGTATCAACATGTTACTGTATGCAAATTATATTTCTTGGCAGATCTTCCATCTTTTTTTTCATTTTTTTTAAAATGCCATGGCCAAGGAAATAACAGCTATAGGCTAGATATATGGGTGCATACGACTGTCAAACATACAGTGGTCCAAATCACCAAGCATACTGCTGTCTGACAGAAATGATGTTGCAATTAGTAATAATATTATCTCTGACATTTGCCCTTACACATGTACAGTATAAACGACACTGTATAAACATCCTGTTACTTAATGATTATGTAAATATTTATGCAGTTTGTGTGGAATAAAGACCACCATGAAGGAACAAAACACTTGCCATCGGTACTATGTTCAGCACGTGAATACAATGTTGTTAATAGAGTATTTACATAGTTACTACACAGGTACCGTATGAGCCATACTAAAGCAGAGAGTGACTGCATTATCTTTTCATGATATCTTTTAAAAAAAACATGGCGAGAGACTAATAACTAAGTTATCAGTTTGTGACGTTAGAATTATAAGGTTCTATCTCCATTTTTGGTCAAAATTGAGTTATTTACATAATCTGATCCATTAGGTGTTTATTAATGCCTGTGTGGTGTTATTTTTAAAATGTTGAAATGTTTTAGTTAGTAATTAATAAAATACAAAGGTTCCATCACACAAAACATAATGGAGTGTAAAAACTTTGACGCTCAATATCTCTGAACTACCCTAAACGGAGATAGAACCGTATCATTCTAAGCTCACGAGTTGCTGCAGGGCTTGCAGCTCCACTAAGTATCGAGGAACAGCAAATACGTAGTTAGGATCAGTGGAGGCTGGTGGAGGTAGAAATGGGAGGATGTGTTTGATACCATTCCTCACTCCATTCCATGCATTACATTGAGTTTGTCCTCTGATTTCTGTCTCCACGGGTTAGGATTGTGATGACGTGTACAGTATAGGGTGGATCACAGTCTGTACTCACTGTTCTGGCCAGACACTTTGGCACACATCCTGCCTGGACAGAAAAGACCAAACAGGACGTTCAGCCATAAAAGTGAAGTGCCCTTTTTGTTGGTATTAATTTGGAAATTCTTAGTTACTGGAACATTACAACTGAAATAGGGTTAGTTTGGGTTAGTTTGAAGGAATACAGTGTAGATATATAGACATTTCAACAGTTGATTATTGACTACATTAAAGGTGCAGTCTTTTTATTTAAACTTTAAAAGGAGGACTAGATTGAGATATTTATTGAATGTGTCATTATGTCCATGTCTATTTCTTACAGGGGTCAATGCCAAGTAGTGAGGAAATGAATTTGAGCAGACACAGAGGAGCAACCTTGACACAAATTGGTTTTGTGATATTATGGCCCTCTGACAGTGTATCATCAATCTAGAGGACACTTGTGAAATCAGCAGCAGACAGTTAGATAAGGTAGATGACAAGCACGTTTAGGAGTCGATTTTTTTTACTGCCACATTTATTCCACCTATTCAATTAGTGACAATGTCTGAAGCATTGTTTAGAATTGTTTTCCATGTATAAATTCAGTAGCCTAATTAATTAAGAACAGACATCCAAATGAGGTGCTGCTGACTAATAGGAAAGTGTACCAAAACAACAAAAGGAAAAGAGTGTGCAACTTTGCATATATAAATTACAGCAAAACAATATTTAGAATTTTAAGAGTTGGGTACAGTGGAGAAAAAAACGTGCATTTAAAATGTAATTGTAACATTTCTCCAAAAGTGCTTTAAACTGCTGGAATGCATCAGCCGATATGATTGCTCTTGCCCCTACCTGTATAGCATGCAAGTGTGTACATGCTCTCCGTCATGTTGAATGACCTTTAAATAGCATTTTCAACATTTTCCCTGAACAGAGGCACATGTTCCTACCCGTTAGGCTAGGTGCTGAGGCTAGGCCTATGTCACATAGTTACAGTATTCAAAGAGGTGTGGCAGTTGCTCTAAATTAATTATTCATACCCTAACCCTAACCCTATTCATTATATATATATATACAGTATATATATATATATATATATATATATATATGTTACGGTACATGTGGGAATACGGTACAACTAGGGTTAGGGTTAGGTGCTAGGGTGCTACGGTTAGGGTTAGGGTTAGGATTAGGGGTAGGGTTAGGGTTAGGGTTAGACATGCCAGCATGTACCAAGTCACCCTAGCACCTAACCCTAACCCTAGTTTTCCCACATGTACCGTAACATATACACACATTCCACCCATATGTGCTTGTTAAACTTCTCATTCCAAAACCATGGTCATTAATATGGAGTTGGTCCCACCGTTGCTGCTATAACAACTTCCACTCTTCTGGGAAGACTTTCTACTAGATTTTAGAATATAAAAATGCTGATTGCGGGGATTTGCTCCCATTCAGCCACATGAACATTAATGAGTTTGGGCACTGATGTTGGGCGAGAAGGACTGGCTCGCAGTCGGTGTTCCAATTCATCCCAAAGGTGTTGGATGGGGTTGAGGTCAGAGCTCTGTGTGCAGGCCCGTCAAGTTCTCCCAGACAAAACTCGGCAAACCATGTAATTATGGACCTCACTTTGTGTATGGGGGCATTGTCATGCTGAAACTGGAAAGGGCCTTCCCCAAACTGTTGCCACAAAGTTGGAACCATACAATTCTCTAGAATCGCATTGTATGTTGTAGCATTAAGATGTCCCTTCACTGGAACTAAGGGGCCTAGCCCAAACCATGAAAACAGCCCCAGACGATAATTGTGTCCACATACTTTTGTCCATATAGTGTATTTATATAACCCTAACCCTATATATATATAAACAATGATATACACTATCTAGTATAAACAGTGTACATTATTATTATCCAGGTTTTTTAAGGTTTTCATCCCTTTACTGTTTGTACTGTACTGTATAACTGTATGTATTTTACTTAATATGTGCAAAATCCGTCATTCTGTATGTTGTGGGTTGTTGCCAGAGGCGCCTCCTCCATTATGAGGCGCTACAAGGGGGCCAAGTGTTGGTGAGTGTCTGTCTGAGCATTCTAGGGGCCAACTGACTGTGATCCTTTTTAAAGATGAGGCCCTGATTACAGAGGAAGAGGAGAAAGAGGAAGTCTAAACAAACTGCTGGCTATGCGTGTTACCTTCATAGTCCTCCTCCCAATCTGATCTCCCCCAGTCTCCTCTGTCGCTCCACTTTATCAGCCCTATCAGGCATCCCAGTCCAGAGGACATGTTTTCAGCGCAGGAATGAAAAGAGAACCACAGTGTGTGCAGTGCAAGCCAAAACAAGTTGTTGTTGAGAGTCAAACATTCCACATGACCAAGTCGTTTGCCACGGTAGAAAAAAGGGCTCAAGACACATCATTAGCTGTGACAATATGTTTGCTTATACAGTGCACGTGGTAGAGTATGTACTGTACAGTACATATTGCTTCAACAGCTGCGTCTTCAATTATACAAGAAAGGAAATACAGTATATTGCAGTAAATCCACTTTTGAGCCAACTGTATATTTATCTCAGCACTCAATATGTACATTTACCTTAATGCTCGATAGCCCCCCAATGTGTTTCTGTTTCCCTTGGCTTGGCCTACAGGATCTAACAGGCCCATTTCTCTCCCCAGAGGAGGACAACCTGCTGGTCAACTCAGGACAGGAGAGTGAGTGTTGCCTCCTTCACATTCTGGAGCTACCTCGGACTTCTGTGTGATATTGAAAAAGCCCATTTTTATCATAATTAATCAATTCTAATCAAGTCTCTTAAATTGGTAAACAGTCCTTGGTAAAAGGGAATTACACAAGGTAAATTATATTGAAGATGATTAAGGTGGTTGGATTATGCATCAACTTGTTTTATTATTAGCTGATACATTTAGTCCCAGTTACTCAACATTGTTTCAACATTTAAAATTGTTTAATTCTGCATGAGAAAAAAAATTGCCTGATTTCTATAAGCATTTAAAAATGTGGACTGAAGTGTTCCATTCCCCCTCTACATACAGTAACATGTATGCTGCTGATGACAACAATGACAGCATATTCACCGTGTATGTGGTCAAGATACGTATATGCCCAGCTGATGGTATCCATGTTTGCTAAAATCACAAAGGCAATATGTTTAGATTGTCAATATCACCCAACCTCATTTCAACTGTGATATAATCAGTACACACCAATATCTGCTAGCAGAAACACCATCAGATGCTGTCATCAGTGACTGAAAGAAGACTGACCATTTCATCAATTGTAAACTAGAGAGAATCTAATGGAACCTCAAGGATGTCCTAAAGATTAGGCTAAACCATTTGACTAGAGTGGTTGAAACAATAATGTTTTAACAAAAAACATACCACAGTATGGCATGAGGAACCCTGTAACAGCGATGACAACCATAGTGTCTGTCAGGTTTGTGTTGTTCACAATGTGTCTCTGTGCTCCATTATGGCTTGGGCGGCTTGGGTGGGTGAGCTGTAATTATATTAGCTATTTTGTGGAGAGAGTGCGTCAGTATACAGTACATAATGACAATACAAGAATTGTGTCAGTGTCTGATATTGTGTTCCTAGTAGCATGAATCATATTAGGTCATCAGACTCAAACTCTGTCACACCAGGATGTCTTTATTCACACACATTTTGACAACTCACATGATGTAATAAAATGGGGGTTATTCATTACGTTTTATTACACTGAAATGACTACCTGTCTCCTCCAAGAGAACAGTTCTAGGGCAATGTAGCACTTAAATTACATAGAGTATAGAGCTTTCCAAGTTGGTATGTCTTTCGAAGAATAACCCAAAATACCTAAATGACTACAATACTCATATTTGATGGCGGGTTTCATATCAGGGCCTATTTCTTTTATTTCCAGGCACTTATAGCTTGTCTTAGATGTTGCTCTTTTCTTGGCAGATGAGACCAGCTCTCACATAGGGGAGGACAGCTATTGCTGCACTACTCCTGAACATTTTTCAGGTATGAAATATGTCTCAACTAGCTGCTGTGCACACTAAAGGAATCCTCACTGCATCAGGGCATATGCCTCAATGGAATACTTGACTTAATGTATAAGGACATTTTTGTAGATTGCATTTCTGTTGGTAATGATATGCAGGGTAACATTATTTGGCAAATCAGCCAGGATGGTTCAATTTCTTAGGCTATGTCTTATCCATCTTCTTATCTTCCTGGCAGCTGTGATTGGTGAGAGTGCGGTGTTCACCTTCTTGGTATCCATTAAAGAGAATGCCACTGATGTTAAAATACCTTGGATGGCCTTTCTACATCTGCTGTGCCACCCTCTTTTACTCCATAGTAGTATGTTCTCTTGGGATAGTACACAGTTCCACTTGGATTGTTCCAACAGAGGCAAGGGGTGGTCAGTCTGTTATAGCACCATGGGGCTAGGCCAAGACCTAACCGCCTTAGAGATAGTATATATTTTTCATTGCTTCATTCATTTATATTTCAGACCTGTTTCATGATAAACTACATAAATACCTCAAGAATGAGTGTCAGTGATTTACAATTCCCTAATTTCACTTAACCTGATGACAATGTGTCATGTTTGTGACAATATAGGCCTACATGTCATTGTGTATAACACTGTAACACTGTAAGTATGACCCTGCAGCGAAAAGAAGAGTCTGCGAAATTAAAACAAGATCAAACACTGCCACCCCGTGGTAGATTTAGTAATAGTACAAATCTAATATAAATTAGCTGGTACAGAATGTTCTCTTGCATTTCGACCCCAGTTTTGGTGAAGTAACAAATTAATCTTCAATGCAACACTTGGAGATTAAAGAGAAAAATAGCTAAAAGAATCACAACAGGCTCTGAAGTGGAATCAACCTTTTAATGTACATGTGGGTATAGACAACATTAAGACTTTAAGAGGAAAGGTTACAAGGTGGTGACTGCCTTTTCCCCTAACTGCCCAAAATCACTTTTCATAAAAATCATAATTGAATACCATGTATATAGTGCTCAATGATACTGTGTTTATCTAAATATCAAAAAGGTGGTGGATAGCTTTGCAGAGCTCATTCCAGTGGTCCCTACAATATGACAGCTAGACTGTTCCTAACAGTCACAGCAGCTTCCTCTCATGATCCTTCACACCAGCAGAGAGCATCACCTGCCACACAAAACAAGAACACAACTAATTACAGTACCAACTATGTGTTGATAAGTGACATGTTATTGGTGGATTGAATTAAATTAATTTCAAGGGTAGGGTGAAGCAGAGTTGAAATCACGTTTTGAAAAGATTGAAGCATTTCACCTGTTCTCGACAAGAACGATGAACCTTCTTCATTTGGGGCCAAGGTAGTTGACTGCCTTCCCAGTTTTTTTCAGTGTTTCCAGAAGTACATCAGTATCCTTATCGGAGTCAATAAGAACCTTCTTGTTGGGGAGGTCGATATCAAATTTTACATCTTTCTCCAACAAAAGTAAAAGAGACAGGAAAACAACTTATTGTCATACAATGTTTTAGCAGCGTTAAAGAGTGGTGTCGCAAACCAAAATATGAACATGACTCGAGGCATGTACTGTACATCACATGACATGGCAGTTTGTGCTCAATGAAAGACATTGACCATGAAAGCAGCAGGTGTATGTATTTATTGACAAAAACGATTTGTTCATTTCAAATGCTGATTCATTTGTCAACAAGGTAATCTACAGTAGGACCACAACATTTACAAAACAGTTGTTATTGTATAGCACTCCATAGTTTACGGTTGGGCTGGTCCAGATTGCAATGACTCCATCAGTTACATCAGTTAGGGATCATCAAGAAGTTCTGTACTAGTAATTGGTGAAATGATTATAGATCATATTTAAAGCGAAATGCGTATGCGATAGGGTACGGTGATAGTTTGATTGTGGACACTTTTTAATTCAGTAAACTTAGATTTGTGTACTATCAAAAAGTGAATTTGATTTATTTTATAAAACACACTGACACTCACCCAGTTTAGTGAGGACTCGGGTGACAGCGCCAGAGCATCCCTCACACGTCATGTCGACAAAGAATTCGTGCTTCTGTGTGGATACAAAATAAATCACAAACTTTGTTATTATTCATAAAACGAGAGGCAGCCATTGGCGCTAGCTTGTTTTAGCTAGCTAGCCACACATCTCAAGGCATGCAACGCGTTGCTTCTAGTATGTTCTGTTAGCTGGCTACATATATTAATGAATGAATGAATGAATGAATGAATGAATGAATGAATGGTCTTCATTGTCATTAATATAGTACAGGTACCATACAACGACATTTGTGAGGGGGGCTCCCCTGGTGCTAGGAAAAAAATACTAAAAACAAGAAGGGAAAAGAGCTGGTTTACATAAATAACGGCTATATACACTATACACTATACTATACTATACAAATAACCGTCTTATAGGTATGAGGAATGATCGGGAACTCACGGTCGTCATGTTGCAGTAATATGTTTAGGTGGATTGCCAGATCAATGGACTTTCGGCTACTGCAAACCTGGAGTGAGTTGGCTACCCGGCTTCAGATAGCAATGGACTACATCAGTTACATCAGTTAGGGATCATCAAGAAGTTACTGTAGTGAATTGGTGAAATGATTATAGATCCTATTTAAAGCGAAATGCATATGCGATAGGGTACGGTGATAGTTTGATTGTGGACACTTTTTAATTCAGTACACTTAGATTTGTGTACTATCAAAAAGTTAATTAGATTTATTTTGTTATAGCCAGGCAGGTGGCTTTCTCTAAGCCCCTACATGACGTCATCACTACATTATGACAGAAACCGCGAAAAAAACCGATCTATTATGCCATCACAATAACTAGATCATTCTGGCACAAATGTGAATTGACATTTCTCCTACTTGATAAAGTCGTTGATCATTTTAACCAACTCGTTTTCGCTTTGTTGTCGATATTTCACTAGTTACTACCAACGTCGTGTGACATTGGGTGAACGTTTCCATCAAGTCAGCTGACACGCACCGTCTTCAGATCATGTGATCAGACGCCCTGTGTCGCGGAAATGGTCTGGAGACCGCAGACCGTACAGACTAGCAATGTCAAGCTGAACTGCTTGCTGAACAAAATATTGATGACAATGGACTTAAAATGCAACTCTGTCATGAATTTGCACTGAAGTGACCCAGTGTAAAGGCTAAAGGAGCAGTCAGCAGCTTTGTCAAGGTAAGTCACCTACAGAGCCGATTAATGAATTATTATTAGGTTTGAAGCATGAACATAAATAATTATTTTGCTAGGTCGCAACTACAGCTGATGTTGTGTTTATTGGTGAGTAATGCGATTAGTTTCATAACTGCATAGATGTATTCTATAATAACGATATATTATAGAATATAATGTTTACTATTTATGCATTGCTACCCAATATTGACCCATCCACTGTGAATAACAGCATGCTGCTGCACTGTCCAGCTCAGATAAGGGTTCAACGTTTCAACAGAGTGAAAACGTGTCACATACCAGAGTTTAAAAACAAAACACACAAAGGTGGAGTATGGGGGTAAATGTTACCACTCCAATTCATAGTAAGGACTCGACATGAACATGAACATGGGAGATTTAAACATGTTTTGAAACTATACAGTTTGTTTACCTACCTGTGTTGTTTGTTAGTTGTTTAAACATTGGTGTAAAACAGACATAGTTATAGTTGGGGTTATGATTGTATAAGACAGATTGTATTAAGTGCATGAGGCATCTACAAGAATAATATAAGCCTAAAATTCCTAAATAATCTATTGGTATATATCCTAATATCCCTTAGGCCTTGTAGCTTGTTAGAGAAATATTAGTTTTAATATTATTATGTATCTAAATACAAAATAGATGAAGGTAGCCTTGTTTCTTCGAATTGTATAGAAAAGGTATTTAATAGTTTTTTGCAAAAGGAGAACAGTTTACAATGAATGAATGAATGAATGAATGAATGGTCTTTATTGTCATTAATATAGTACAGGTACCAAACAACGAAATTTGGGAGGGGGGGCTCCCCTGGTGCTAGGGAAAAAAACGAAAAAACAAGAAGGGAAAGGAGCTGGTTTACATAAATAAAGGCTATGTACACTATCCACTATACTATACAAATAAAACACTGTGCTGTACTCTATGCTATGCTATACCTATTCTAACATTTCCTATTCTCTGAACCTTATGTACCCTAGGGTTGTCATATTGCACATAGTGTTATTGCACATTCATTTAAAGTGTCGCAGTTTGCAGGTTTGAAATGTACACATTTGTGTTTCAGTATTACACTTGATTTCAATCTAGTAGCTGCCATCAATTTGTCTAGATTGTCCAGGGCCTAGAACCTAGGTCTTTGCTGTGTTCAGGGCCTGAATGGCCCTGGGGTAGAAGCTGAGCTTCAGTCTGTTTGTCCTTGCGAACATTGATTGATTGATTGATTGATTGATTGATTGAAAACCTTTATTGTCCCCAATGGGGAAATTTTGTTGTCAAACAGCTCAGTTAGGGCAGAAAACATTCAATACAGAAAACAGAAAACATTCAATAAAATACATAAAACAGTGCAGGCTCAATAAGTAAAAAGTTCCAAAAGTTCCAGCTCCAGGTCTCCCCCACCCTGCAGGGCCTGGTTGTAGAGTCGGAGTGCAGCTGGAACGAAGGACTGTCCAAATCTTTTTGTCCCCGCCAGCTCGCAGTACATCGGGTGGGAGGGATTGGCCAGCATGGCCGCCAGTTTTTTCCCCATCCTCTGTTCTGCCACCACCTCTAGGCTGTCCAGCCCGGTCCCCACCACAGAGCTGGCCTTCTTCACCAGTTTGTTTAGCTTCGCAGCATCCCTGGCACAGATGTTTCCACCCCAGCAGGCCACGGCGAAGAACAGAACGCTGGCAACCACCGACTGATAAAACATTTGCAGCAGCTTGTTGCAGACACCGAAAGACCTCAGCCTTCTCAGGAAAAACAGTCTGCTCTGCCCTTTCCTGAGAAGAGCCTCGGTGTTGTCAGTCCAGTCCAGTTTGTTATTAATTTGTACTCCCAGGTACCTGTAGGAGGTACATGGTCCTGAACCGCCTGTTCGAGGGCAGCCGAGCAAAGTGTTCGTACCCAGGGTGGGATGGCAGAGCATAACAAGCATGACAGAGAGTCTGGTAGTCAAACGTTCTCAGGAAAAGTCCAGATAGAGAGGAAACATGGATGTATGGTAACACGCCCTCAGGTGAGGTCCAAACCACAGTGAGGGGAGGTCACGTTTACAACAGTGGAGATGAGGAAGAGGGATGAAGGTGATGCGGGTGACTTTAGCCCTCCCTTTCCAATGGTATCACAATGGTGGAGAGGGAGGGGACAGGAGTGAACAAAGGCAAAGCTATCACCTTCATGGGTCAACAAAGGAGGTGGTCAAGCCTGTAACTATTCAAATGTTTCTGTTGTTAAGCAAATGTCAAATCTTGGCCAGAGGAACCAGCTTTCATTGTCTACCAGGTTGGGGTCGTCAATGTGTTAATTTTCCCAGACAGTTTGACTGATAGTCACAAGAGTACAACATGTTTAGACAAATCATTTCCTGTACAAGCTGTACTGTCACTGTTTCAAAGTGATGCCCTACAAGCGCTGAACTAAGAGAGCTAATTGCACTGTGTTTCTTGTTATCTTTATAGAGGCTGTCAATGTGGGACGCCTTCACCTGCTGTCCTTAGGATCAGAGAGGCTGGCAGTGTGAGGATCCACCTACCTAACCAGCCATGACCTCCAACGCTAACGCTCGTGACGAGGGTAGGCCTGCATTAGATTTAGCTCAAGAATGTCCTTTGAAAAAATTATTTTGCATTGATGATAATAATAATTTGAAATGATTAGGCAAATGATAAATGACCTCATGCGTTCTGAAAGCTTTTGCTTCACTGCATTCTATGAAACATGGCAATGGCCTCAAATGGTGTGATATACCATCTGGTACATCATGTACTGGTTGTGTACACAAACGCTATTAACACACTGTGGACATTTCTCTTCAGAGCAAATACAATACAAGTAGTAGGAGGGCACACTGAATACACACTCGTTTCATTGTATTTTGTATCCTAATGTAGCCTACTGTATAGCAACCTGATGTAGTAGTAGAATACCTTTGTCAACAGGGCCATACTCTTTTGGTCTCAAGCTTTTGTGACAATTCTTTCCTGAAATTTGACTATGTCTTTGTGTCTCAGGCCCACCTTTTTCAAGCCTATCAAACAGCCCCTCAGAGGACGATATTCTGTGTCCTCCTCCTCCCCCCCCTGGCCCTTCAAGAGTCCAGAACGAGTATGAGCGAATCGGAGGTCGATCAGGAACTTCGTAAGGATGGTTCATGTTACATCCATTAGTATTTATTACAGAACTTGATGGTATTTAAGTCTTGTAGGCTCCAATCAATTACAGATGTCAGGTGTCTAGGATAGTTTAAAGACACAAATCTTCTTATGCAGCCAGAAAGCATGGTTGTTCAGTTTTTAATGCATTCATTTTGTTTCAGTTTCACAGTGTCTCATTGTTGAGATCATGGATACACATTCTGCTAATATATTCTTCTTGCAGTATTTGTCAGACTCTAATTCACCTGCTGAAGGGAAACATTGGTACAGGACTGCTTGGTCTGCCACTGGCTGTCAAAAATGCGGGGCTTGTGGTAAGAAGATACCTATAAATATTATATATTTACTTATCCTGTTCATTGAAATTCGTTATTGCATTTATTTCTGTACAACCCTAATTCAATCAATTGTTGATGAAGGCAAACTGCACTGCAGATCTGTGTTCTTTCTCCTGTTCTCTAAGGGCAGGTGGGCTTGTGCATCAGTGTCCAGTGATAATGTCTATGAGATGAGATGAGATGAACAGTGAGCTGTGTCAGTTTCACCACCGTTTAGCCTACACCTCCAATTCAGTTTGAGCCTGTAGTGTGGTTTGCCTGTATTCACAATTGATAGAATTGTTATAGTTATATATTCTTAGTTATAGTTCACTTTAATTTGAAACACTGGATAAAGAGGATCTATATATCTAATAAACACAGTTGGAGATGGAGTCACAGGATCTGTCTTTGTTTTGTCCTCTTCCTCTCTTCCCTACAGTTAGGGCCTCTGAGTCTGCTTGCGATTGGCATAATCGCTGTCCACTGTATGAACGTCCTCGTAAAATGTTCACATCATCTCAGTGTAAAGTAAGTGAACTCCATTCACAGCCTCATCTGCAACCACTCTCAATATTCAACATCCGTTTTTTGGTTTGCACTGTCACGAGTGTGACTCACATGACCCATCGTAGGAGCTCTTTCACTTTCACTCGCACACTTCATTTTTCTTTTGTGCAAACAAAGCAGAATATAACTCCAGCTCACATCAGGCCAGCCTTCTCTGATATAATATTGCAGTGTGGGTTTTAGTCCACCTAATCCCACTTTATGGACCTATTGTCATCTCAGGTTCTTCCCATTATCAAAATAAATCATAATAGTTTTTCCAAAACATTATTGTAATTACTTTTACATCTTAAAATATATCCAAACAAACCCGGATTTTCTTAAAATACCTCATGCTATAGATTTATGTAATATATTATGCTTTTATCTAGTTTTAAGACATAAGTGAGACAAGTGACAAGTTGTCAGAGACAAATAAGACAGGACACAATTTAGCAGTACAAATAGTAAACAAGTAGTACAAAGGTGACTGTGTGCTTAAGGGTATGTAGTCCATATACATGTGTTTAGTCTATATACATGTGTTTAGTCCATATACATGTGTTTAGTCCATATACATGTGTTTAGGGATAATAGTCTTACTTTGTCTACAGTAGGCTTGTTTATGAGTCTGATCGCCTGGGGGAAGTAGCTGTTGGTTAGTCTGGGGGAAGTAGCTGTTGGTTAGTCTGGGGGAAGTAGCTATTGGTTAGTCTGGGGGAGGTAGCTGTTGGTTAGTCTGGGGGAGGTAGCTGTTGGTTAGTCTGGGGGAAGTAGCTGTTGGTTAGCCTGGGGGAAGTAGCTGTTGGTTAGAAAACACCATGTTTAACAATTGTTTTTGTTGAATCCTTTCTTCCTCCCTTAATTTTTTTCTTTCTTTCTTTCTTTCTATATTCTTTCCCTTTCTTTCCTTTTGTCTTCCTTCCCAGGATGAACAAACCGTTTCTGACTTACGGAGAAGCTATGGAGTATGGGATGGAAAACGTCTCATGGCTCAGAAGACACTCAATATGGGGGAGGTAAAAATATGTTGTTATTACACAGTAATAAAATGTCTATCTAGGTTATGAATTACACTGAGTATGAGTATATTTGTAAACATATGGGTTATTACCTTCATATAATGTACCATGTATTTTTAAATAGTGCTTTAAAAATCATCTCTCCACAATGTTTAGTTTTGGATACATGTTTTTGAGGATGCCTCTTGTTTTTTGGTGTTTTGATTATTGAATTGTCTTTGACTGTGTCCTGTTTTGGCCTCTGTCTGTGCCTTTGTGACCTTGCTGTCAGACGAGTAGTCAACCTGTTCCTCATCATCACCCAGCTGGGGTTCTGCTGTGTCTACTTTGTGTTCCTCAGTGACAACATCAAACAGGTAAGGGACATCTCCCACAGGCCGTAGGACCTTTTCCATGCCACTAGATGGTAGTGTTTAGCTTCTCCAGACAGGGGAGGCTGGTGGAGGTAGAAACGGAGGCCAGGCTCATTGTAATGCACGGAATGGAATGAGGAATATCAAACAAGTCTGTCTGATACCATTGCTCATTCCATTCCATGCATTACAATGGCACATTTTTGATACCGTTCCACATTCCATTCCATGCATTACAATCTGCCTCCACTGATTGTTGACGAGTGAAACATACTTCTTGTATGGATGCTCTTACTGTGAGCTTATCAGGTTCACCGTAACTCTTTCGTCTAGTCATGGTGATTCCTAAAGTACAAAGTAGTTTTTGTGTCTTCTAAGTCTAGATGAAGGCCACCCCCGTGCTTTTAAGAACATGTGTTCATTGATGTGTGACCTTCTTTTGTCCAGGTTGTGGAAGCAGCAAACGCGACAACCTGGAACTGCCACCCACCGGCCAACCACACAGGTGTGCCTCTGATCCCCAGCTTTGACTCGCGCCTCTACATGCTCTGTTTCCTGCCCTTTGTGATCCTGCTGGTCTTCACACGCAACCTCAAGTACCTGGCTCCCCTGTCCCTGGTGGCTAACCTGGCCATGTGTGCTAGCCTGGTGCTCATCTACATCTATTCATTCATGGTAGGCGCACACACACATACACACACATACACACACATACACACACATACACACACACACACACACACACACACACACACACACACACACACACATACACATACACATACACACACACACACACACACACACACACACACACACACACACACACACACACACACACACACACACACACACACACACACACACACACACACACACACACACACTGGGTAGGGCCTCCCTTTGCTCTCAAAACAGCCTAAATTCTTCGGGGCATTGATTCCACAAGATGTTGGAAACATTCATTTGAGATTTTGACGCTCATGTGATTTAAAAATTACCCCCAAACCCCCGCCCATGTCTGTGTTTCGTGTGGCTCATTCGCATGGGATAAGCAAATGTATGTAAGATGTATTTTACTCAAATTTACTGAAATTATCCACCGGATATGATGTCAAGGCTCTGTGTACCATAGCTATGCAACAAGATATATATATATATATATATATATATAATATCTATTATACATAATAGATATGTAACAAAATATATATATATATATATATATATATATAATATCTATTATACATAATAGATATGTAACAAGCCATGCATGCATCTCATCATCTCTGGGTTTGAGCTTGCTCTTTCTGCCAACGGGTCTCCATGCGAGAGATGAGCCTCCTGAATTTGCACCCAAAATGCTGTCACAACACAGATGTCACAACATACATTTATCATTTCGACTGCAGCTCCACGGCGTGGAGAAAACAAAAAACATTGCAAACGACCCCAAATCACAGAGATGCCGATTCGCACGAGACTAATATTAACACAACACCTCTGTTTGAGGGAATATGGT
Organism: Nansenia antarctica; assembly: GCF_963989245.1. Lineage (NCBI taxonomy): Eukaryota > Metazoa > Chordata > Actinopteri > Argentiniformes > Microstomatidae > Nansenia > Nansenia antarctica. The sequence continues at coordinate 29,179,706 of NC_137688.1, forward strand.
AGGTAATTTGCGGTGGAATCCTTACTTTACAAAAGATAATACTAGGCCTGTGCAAATAGGGCTTAAGCAATGATTAACAGGCTACTTCAGAAGTTATCAATGAAATCATAGCCTTCAAATCAAAGGTGTGAATTGCCATTCTATTTCCACTGCTGTAGTGCTCCAGTGCAGGGTGCTATACACTACAAAAAGCCCATACATCATAAACTGCAGAATGTAAACACAAAGAGACACTCATCTCGTTACCGTGGCTAGGTGAGTCTCCATGCAGCACATATTTATCATTAATAGCTACCAGTTAACTACCAGACCAGCCTGTCTCAAAGTGACGAGTGTCTCCAATTATGTTTACATTCTGCAGTTTATGAGGTATCTTCCCTATGGTATTGCTTGAAGCGAGCTACCTTCGTACGTGTTGTACTCCCTCCAGTTTTAATTTATTGTCATAGAAATCTGATGAATTTTAATTACAATCTTCATAAAATGTTCAAACATTATGATGATAGCATTCGATGTTGACACGTCTGTTCTCTGTACCAATGCCCTCCCTGGCTTTTGTCTTCACTGATTGAGTTGTGGTTGTTATGGATGAAGAGGCAACTACCCGTGACAGGCACCCGTGATTTCCAATTCCCACCTGAAAAATGTAATCACACAATAGGTGCCTTTGATAAATAGATAGCTGTTGCGTGCCCAGATAAATATGCATAACTGGGAAAGCAATTTCCCACCCTGCAAAAAAAGACAAAAGATGTATTTGCAATGAATACGAGATATGGAGAATGATTGTTGACACTCACACCATGTTGAAGGGCAAAAGCATGGAGTATATACAAAAAAAAGGCTTTTTAAAATGCTTATTATTGTTGCGTGAGTCTTGAGATATACTGTAGACAGATCGTTATTTCCTTATGTTTATGATACTATGGATCAATATGTCTGGTCAATTGTCGAGACATTTATACACAATTGTGCCACTGAATGTATGTATTTAATTGCAAGTATTTGTAGGAAAGGAACTGTTATGCATTGTATTATGGAGTGACTACTGTACTTTAACTGAGATACAAATGTTTTTACTTTTTCTTTGTCAGCACATCCCGTACCCTATCAACTTGCCAAAGGTGGGAGAAGCCAAGAACTACCCCCTCTTCTTTGGAACTGCCATATTTGCTTTCGAGGGAATTGGAGTGGTAAATATGACTTCATGAATTTTATGAATACACATTTTGATGTTGTCTTGTTTGTTTAACTGTGTTGTGTGTTGTTGTCTCTCCTCAGGTCCTGCCACTGGAGAATAAGATGCAGAATCCACAGAGTTTTAAGCTGGTTCTCTACCTGGGCATGGGCCTCGTCACCTTCCTCTACATCAGCCTAGGCACCGTTGGTTACATCTGTTTCGGGGACACGATAGGAGGGAGCATCACCCTTAATTTGCCCAACTGCTGGTGAGTCATTGTAGTACACTGCTGACAACCCTTTGAGGCAGTATTGACAGAAATCATTATCAGGTTTTGCCCCAATTAGATTAGTAGATTAGATTAGATTCAACTTTATTGTCTTTGCAGAGTACAAGTACTAGTAGTTCAGTGGGGTGTGTGGAGGGGGGGATTGTTTATCAGAGTGATAGCTTTGTGAAAGAAGCTGCTGCTGGTACGGGACCTGAGGATCCTGTACCTTCTGAGTCTCTTAGATGGTAGGGGGGTCAAACAGTCCGTGGTTGGGGTGCGAGGTGTCCTTGATGATGTTTGCCGCATTCCATCGACACCGGGTTGCCTGGAGGGACTTGATGGAAGGGAGTTTGGTTGAATATGACTCATTTCAGCGAAAAGTGGCTGTTGGCCATTATGATATCCGTTATATGTTTGTGTTCTTTATAGGTCATTTCTCTCAGATTTTGAAAGGGGTGACTGATAGGGCTTTCACACGGGCAAAGAACCGTTCCGGTTCGCGTTCGCGAACCAAGTCTGGAACCGGCCGGCGCGTTCAGACCGAAACTCAATTGGTTCGCAGCGGGAACCAGAAAATAGTGGTTCTTAAGCGGGAACCAAAACGTAGAACAGTCACGTTGTCAGTGGGTGTTATATTCTAGGCTGCAGAGACCAGCAAGAAGGAAGGAGACAAAATGTAGTCTAATCTAAATCTAATCATTAGTGATCAAAACAATTATCAAAAGTTTCAGCATTCTCTCTATCTTCCTCACATGCTCAGCAAACACACACACACGCGCGAACGCAAATTTCGTAAGCCATTTCTATTCCAGCAATGTAAGAGAACGTGTGTAGAACGTATCTTTTGTTTTGTTTCATAGAAAATAGTGTTTATTTCAGATACTGTAGTGGAAGATATTATCCTCATGTCCAGTGAAGTAGCTGCCATCTAGTTGTGCCATTTTTGTTTATCCCGCCCCTTCATCACCCATCGTTGATGATGCGGATGGTTCCACTTAAATTGGTATGAACGCGAGCTGGTTCACCAGACAGCACCAAGGTTCAGAGGTTTCCGAACGCGAACGCGAACCGGAACGGTTCTTTGCCGGTGTGAAAGCCCTATGAGTGAGTGTGCTTGACAAAAGCAACCGGTTAACTCTCTCCATTGGCATGATTCCCACTATAGACTCGCTAACTGAAGAGCTGATCAATGAATCGCATTGATTTCCTTGACATACACAGTATTTATGTCTACCCTCGAACCCATTGCAAATTCACTCTATGAAGCCTCACTCTAGTAGTGACTCACTCTAATAGCTTTTCCGCCAAGACACTGGAAGCCCATCAGTCAAATGAATCCAAGGTGTCAGATAACTGCACTTGGACTCATTATCATCATTTGAAGGCAACTACTCCCCTGCTGCTTCTTGGCGTAATGGAAGCAAGTAGACCAGGCAATCGGAACGTAGGAGAAGGTTGTTCTCTGGCCTGGTGGAGCAGATCTCAGTCGGGCAGCTGGAGAGAGGAAGCAGATTGAACGCGTCATGGAGTGTCATCATGAAAGAAGGCTGACCAATGAGCTTTAGGGGGGATGCTAGAGATGTCAATCAGAAACACCACTGGGGTATTTAGGATGTGATGGTGACTGAAGCCTTTTGTTCTCTCCAAGTCTTTACCTTAAAGGTAAAGGCTTCAGCCTGTTTAATGTTAAGGTGAAATATCCTCTCAGCCTGAGCTGCCATGTAGGACAGTAGTGAGAGCTTCTCTGCTTCTCCATTCTCCACTTTGCTCCCACAGCGAAGGCTAACAGTCAACCACTCCAATAGACCATTCATATCAATGTGTATCAGACCATTCATATCAATGTGTATCAGACCATTCATATCAATGTGTATCAGACCATTCATATCAATGTGTATTTTGTATTTAGAAGCCGAGACTTTTTAAAGAGAAGAGAAATTTGAAAGAAAAATGTAACAACTCTCAAATTCACAAAGACAGCTATGAATGCAAGGACTGACCCTCTATGAGATAATAATGATTGTTGCAAACTTGTTTTTAAGCTATACCGTGTTTGTGTACAATTACATTGTTTACAAACAATAGAGTAAAACAAGCGTATATTTAGGGTTCTGATGGGGTAAGAGTTGAACTTAAGTTATATTTATAGTTATATGTCTAGTTATGCTGTATATCATCAAACATGGATGTACCAATCAATCCCAGATTGCCTCTTTAAGAGATGGCGACAATTCAACAATATAGATGATGGCCATGTTCTTTTCAAGTGTGATTATGAGCTATGAGTACTGAGTACTTTGATAACTAACTGGTTCTACTATGATCGTAATCACTAACCACTGTGTCTCTGTCTATGCAGGATGTATCACATCACTACCGTATTTTCCGGACTATAAGTCGCTCCGGAGTATAAGTCGCATCAGTCAAAAAATGCGACATTAAGAGGAAAAAACATATATAAGTCGCACTGGACTATAAGTCACATTTATTTAGAAATATATTTCATAAAATCCAAGACCAAGAACAGACATTTAATCTGGAAAGGCAAGTTTATTCAACTACACAATAGCACACAGAACAACAGGCTGAATAGAAGTCCGGTATGTTAACATAACAAGCCACATTAACAGTTATTCAGCAACACAATAGCATAAAGAACATACCTGGGAGGCTGAATAGGCTAAATGAGCATAACAAGCCAGCGAGTCCAACAAGCAAGTTACCATTAAGTTCACCAAGCTACCGTTTGCTTAGCTTCAACAAGCTAATGTTTTAGATCACTTCTTCAGGGGTAAAGGAGCAGCATATAATTGTCACAAGCCCAGAGCGCCCTCTGTCGGCTGTAGACGGTAATGTTTACTCATTGGTTCATGTCAGTCAGTATGAAATTATATATATATATATTGACATATAAGTCGCACCTAACTATAAGTCTCAGGACCAGCCAAACTATGAAAAAAAGCGCGACTTATAGTCCGGAAAATACGGTAACCACTGTGTCTCTGTCTATGCAGGATGTATCACATCACTAACCACTGTGTCTCTGTCTATCAGGATGTATCACATCACTAACCACTGTGTCTCTGTCTATCAGGATGTATCAGATCGTCAAGCTGCTGTACTGTTTTGGTATCTACATCACCTTCGCTCTGCAGTTCTACGTCCCGGCAGAGATCCTCATCCCCCCGGCGGTGGCCCGGGTCTCACCCAGATGGGAGCTGCCTCTGGACCTCCTCATCCGCACGGCCCTGGTTGTCTTCACATGTGAGTCGCTCAGTCTGGACCTCTGTGATGTGTCCTCATAGCACAGGTTTAATGTCCATCTAGGTGGATCAGACTTGGGTCAAATATGTCGGATGCGTTCAAATACTTGAACTGCACTTTACTTAATTTACATAGTACCAGGCAACCTATGTACCTTAAGCAAAATCAAGCACTCCTTAAATCAGGGTTCCCGCGCTGGTCTTAAAAAGCCTAAAATCTAAAAAAAAAGTCTAAAATCCAGCAATCCAATTTACAAGGCCTAAAAAGGTCAGTTATTCGGTCTAAAAATTAGGTGCTAGGTCTTAAAAAAGAGATCCTGCAAGGAAATCAGTCCGACTACATCTATTTACGCAGAAACTAATCAAGCTGGAACCAAAGAAATGCCAATTTGCTTCCTTTTTTGTCTGTATGGCAGTGAAATCCCTAATTTCATCCCCTTGAGGATGACAAAAAGCTATCATATGGTGTCGCGAAGAAGTCAAAGATTCTATTCAAAGAGGTCTAAAAAAGGTCTAAAAAGGTCTTAAATTTGACTTGTTGAAACTTGTAGGAACCCTGTTAAATACTTATTTTATACAGAGTATGTACTGTATGTATTTGACTTAGGCCTGAGGCCTACTCTGATTGGATGACACATCAGATGTAGCAAACACCTTTAAGAGAAGCCAGCATCCAACATACAATTTCTAGGCATGATATTATGTCCTATCTATGTGATGTATTTCATATTATACTGTATTATCCTTTTGCTAAGTTACTTAAGCGCCTTCTTGAAAGTTAAGAGTAAGGTCCTTGCGTTTGAACTCTATTTCAACATTTTACGTTCAGCTCAGAGAAGTATATTCTAGCTACTATATAGCTCAGAACATTACGTCATGTCCAGTAAAATATGAGAGCAACAGGGATGTGAGAAATATGACACACGGTTGGAGAGCAATGCTGAGTAATGTTGACGTGTGTGTGGGTGTGTGTGTGGGTGTGTGTGTGTGTGTGTGTGTGTGTGTGTGTGTACGTTGTCATGGGAGTGGTTAGTGTGGAGATTGAGGGAGAGTCACAACCCTGCTCCTTGGCCACCACAAATGAGCTCAATAAATCTCTCTAAATGCCTGTGATTAAACTGTCTGCTCCCACTTTCACTCTCGTCTAATGTATTCCCCATGTGCACAGTATTACACGACAAACATTTCTTGTTATAGCTGTGGTATTTTTAGCGGTGATATTTCTGATATTGATTTCCTTTCAACAAAGCCTTGTGATTCTCGTTGAATTGCTTGCACTTTGTCCTGTGAGGAGTTACATTGGCCAACAAATGGCGCTTTTGTGCACTAAGAGGCAGTGTTTGACACATTTCTGCTGTAGCCATCTGTTCGTCCCAATGAGAGGACGGAGGGCGGTAGAAACGTGAAGATCTGCCCAGCTTTCACTTCAGCTCAGTCTTGTCATCACTCCTGAAGTCTTAATTGAAAGATTTGATATTGTGAAAGTGACGTACTTGATCAAATCGAGTACGTGTAATAGAATGATGCTTTTGATATGACAAACACCTTCTGTGCACCTTCCTGCCTGCCTGCCAGTCTTAGACGCAGACAGGCCTCTTTGTTATCTGACTGTTTCAACCGTGTCACATTGATAGTTCTCCTGCGTGGGAAATAGATTTCGTACACCAGACCACAGCTGTCAGACTGATTGCTTAGTTTAGCATCGCATGGCTCCTAGTCTGGGATACATACATAGGCTATCAGGAGATGAGGAGGCCATTTTGCCTTGTCATTCGCTGTATTGGTCCACAATTTCCGCATTTAGAGGTACTTGAATTTCTCATGGAAGCTTTCCAGAGATGCATTTCTCTTTCTTTCATCATTTGTCCAATGACCTCATGCTTCCGATTCCTAGAACCTGGTAGATAGCCATGAAATATGCAGGATGTATGTAAGCTAATGTCTGTCTGTAAATAGTGAGTAGGCCTAGATGCACTTTGTTTCCAAAGTCATTTCTTTTTTTGTGTTGTTGTTGTTGTTTTTAAAGAGAGAACATTTTTGAAAACTGTTGTCATTATCCTACTATTGTTCTGCGATGAAATCTCGGGAACCGGGAACTAGACTTCTTGGAAGTTGAGATTTAAAGGGAGCACGGTGAACGATAGGTTCCAGACAGTGGTGTAATCTCTAGAGCAGCATGTCTCAACCTCAGTCACGGCACCCTTTAAAAGGATGACAATCTTGAGTCACCCCAGTCGACACTGCATCCCTCTGACAGCCAACGCACGCACACACACACACACACACACGCGCACACACACACACACACACACACACACACACACACACAAGGGATGGATGAGAGACAGACACAGGGATGGAGGAGAGACAGACACGGAGATGGATGAGAGACAGACACAGAGAGGGATGAGAGACAGACACAGAGATGGATGAGAGACAGACACAGAGATGGATGAGAGACAGACACGGAGATGGATGAGAGACAGACACAGAGATGGATGAGAGACAGACACGGAGATGGAGGAGAGACAGACACGGAGATGGATGAGAGACAGACACAGAGATGGATGAGAGACAGACACAGAGATGGATGAGAGACAGACACAGAGATGGATGAGAGACAGACACAGGGATGGAGGAGAGACAGACACAGAGAGGGATGAGAGACAGACACAGAGATGGATGAGAGACAGACACAGAGAGGGATGAGAGACAGACACAGAGATGGAGGAGAGACAGACACAGAGAGGGATGTGAGACAGACACAGAGATGGATGAGAGACAGACACGGAGAGGGATGAGAGACAGACACAGAGAGGGAGGAGAGACAGACACAGAGATGGATGAGAGACAGACACAGAGAGGGATGAGAGACAGACACAGAGAGGGATGAGAGACAGACACAGAGATGGATGAGAGACAGACACAGGGATGGATGAGAGACAGACACGGAGAGGGATGAGAGACAGACACAGGGATGGATGAGAGACAGACACAGAGATGGATGAGAGACAGACACAGAGATGGATGAGAGACAGACACAGAGATGGATGAGAGACAGACACAGAGAGGGATGAGAGACAGACACAGAGAGGGATGAGAGACAGACACAGAGAGGGATGAGAGACAGACACAGAGAGGGATGAGAGACAGACACAGAGATGGATGAGAGACAGACACGGAGAGGGATGAGAGACAGACACAGAGAGGGATGAGAGACAGACACAGAGATGGATGAGAGACAGACACAGAGAGGGATGAGAGACAGACACAGAGAGGGATGAGAGACAGACACGGAGAGGGATGAGAGACAGACACAGAGATGGATGAGAGACAGACACAGAGATGGAGGAGAGACAGACCAGGGTTTCCGTTAGAAAAATTTGCCGTCGGACATCGTGTCCGGGAAGAATTCGATTTACCGGACAAACGTGATATATTCCGGTCATCATATTAAAATATATATTATTATTTTTTTTTTCAAAATCATATTTTTTTTTCTTCAAATCTAATATAGCTGTTTGTCGCGGTGATTACTGTTGTGTAGCGGCCTATATATGCCATTTAATGTCTATTTCTCATCCGATACGATTAGATGCGAGCTATATAATAATATAACATGATTTGACGCATGCGCGCTATGCCATGCGTCAAATCCAGCGCTGAACGGGTCCAGCGCTGAACGGGCGCCTCACTGGGAACTGAACAGACAGCATCGATCAATGAACGGACTCCACATTACGTTAACTGAAGTTTGTTAAATTGTTTGGGATTAATGTGAGTTTTCTATTTTCTCTTTCCAGTTTTCCCCTTTTTTTTATTTTTATCAATAAAACAACGTCATTTCTATAACCAGGGGGGTGTTCCATCGACGTCGCTGGAGGAAAGTCTGGGCTTGTTTTGACAAGTCTCGCGAGATCTATCAAGATATGCCTGGATCTTTTTAAGAGTCTCGCGGGACTTGGCGAAGTAGGCCTAGGTTTTCCTTTGGCGACGTTGATAGAACACCCCCCAGGTCTCGCTGGTTGGGAAGGCATTTCGTTTAGCTGCCTGTCAAATCATACTTAGGGGATAGCCCTGTAAGCTCATACGGGTCTGTATGTCGTCCTGAAAACCGGCTGTTAGATCATATCGCTGAAGTTTGTCTCCATCTTAGTGTAAATGTTGTCCGTTTCGTTTGTTATCCTTGTTATTGTGCGATAAAGTTAAGGCTTTCCGCTTCGGGCCACCATTTTCAGCTGGGCACCGGACACACACACACTCGTGCACGCGCGGCACTGCCCGAGAGAGAAGGACCCGCCCCCTTTGGTTAGCCTATAGGTTGGCTGGAGGGGGCGGGTCCTTCTCTCTCGGGCAGTGCCGCGCGTGCACGAGTGTGTGTGTGTCCGGTGCCCAGCTGAAAATGGTGGCCCAAAGCCAATTTGAATACAAAATGTGAACTTTAGCGAATTGTATTCAAATTGTGCTTAGAGGGAATTATTTTCACCGGACATTTTGTCCGACGAGTTTTCAATTTGTCGGACTTCGACAAATTTTACCGGACAAAGTCCGGGAATTACCGGTTAACGGAAACCCTGAGACAGACACAGAGATGGATGAGAGACAGACACAGAGATGGAGGAGAGACAGACACAGAGAGGGATGAGAGACAGACACAGAGAGGGATGAGAGACAGACACAGAGAGGGATGAGAGACAGACACAGAGAGGGATGAGAGACAGACACAGGGATGGATGAGAGACAGACACAGAGATGGATGAGAGACAGACACAGAGATGGAGGAGAGACAGACACAGAGATGGATGAGAGACAGACACGGAGATGGATGAGAGAGACACAGGGATGGATGAGAGACAGACACAGGGATGGATGAGAGACAGACACAGGGATGGATGAGAGACAGACACAGGGATGGATGAGAGACAGACACAGGGATGGATGAGAGACAGACACAGGGATGGATGAGAGACAGACACAGGGATGGATGAGAGACAGACACAGGGATGGATGAGAGACAGACACAGAGATGGATGAGAGACAGACACGGAGCTCCTGGTCCACTGGCAATTAGTCCGAAAGCGGAACCATTGCCATTTCTTTTGCTGCTTGTGGGTCGAGCATTTTGTTGACAATTGCTTTGCATGGTGGCAATATGACCATCTCGGCTATCTTGTGTGGCTTCTTAGCCTTAGCTACTATCTCAGCAACTAGATAGCTAGCCTCCAGTGTTTTCTCTGACACTTTTGCACACTTCATCCCTACGCTACCCTCCCTGACCTCTACTACCCTCCCTGACCTCTACTACCCTCTGACCTCTACTACCCTCTGACCTTTACTACCCTCCCTGACCTCTACTGCCCTCTGACCTCTACTACCCTCCCTGACCTCTCCTACCCTCTCTGACCTCTACTACCCTCCCTGACCTCTACTACCCTCTGACCTCTACTACCCTCCTGACCTCTACTACCCTCTGACCTCTACTACCCTCTGATCTCTACTACCCTCTGACCTCAACTACCCTCCCTGACCTCTACTACCCTCTCTGACCTCTACTACCCTCTGACCTCTACTACCCTCCCTGACCTCTACTACCCTCTCTGACCTCTACTACCCTCTGACCTCTACTACCCTCTGACCTCTACTACCCTCTGACCTCTACTATCCTCTGACCTCTACTACCCTCTGACCTCTACTACCTTCTGACCTCTACTACCCTCTGACCTCTATTACCCTCTGACCTCTACTACCCTCCCTGACCTCTACTACCCTCCCTGACCTCTACTACCCTCCTTGACCTCTACTACCCTCTGACCTCTACTAACCTCTGACCTCTACTAACCTCCCTGACCTCTACTACCCTCTGACCTCTACTACCCTCTGACTTCTACTACCCTCTGACCTCTACTACCCTCCCTGTCCTCTACTACCCTCTGAGCTCTACTACCCTCTGACCTCTACTACCCTCCCTGTCCTCTACTACCCTCTGACCTCTACTACCCTCCCTGACCTCTACTACCCTCTGACCTCTACTACCCTCTGACCTCTACTACCCTCTGACCTCTACTACCCTCCCTGACGTCTACTACCCTCTGACCTCTACTACCCTCTGACCTCTACTACCCTCTGACCTCTACTACCCTCCCTGACGTCTACTACCCTCTGACCTCTACTACCCTCTGACCTCTACTACCCTCTGACCTCTACTACCCTCCCTGACCTCTACTACCCTCTGGCCTCTACTACCCTCTGACCTCTACTACCCTCCCTGTCCTCTACTACCCTCTGACCTCTACTACCCTCCCTGTCCTCTACTACCCTCTGACCTCTACTACCCTCTGACCTCTACTACCCTCTGACCTCTACTACCCTCCCTGACGTCTACTACCCTCTGACCTCTACTACCCTCTGACCTCTACTACCCTCTGACCTCTACTACCCTCCCTGACCTCTACTACCCTCTGACCTCTACTACCCTCCCTGACCTCTACTACCCTCTGACCTCTACTACCCTCTGACCTCTACTACCCTCCCTGACCTCTACTACCCTCTGACCTCTACTACCCTCCCTGACCTCTACTACCCTCTGACCTCTACTACCCTCCCTGACCTCTACTACCCTCTGACCTCTACTACCCTCTGACCTCTACTACCCTCTGACCTCTACTACCCTCTGTCCTCTACTACCCTCTGACCTCTACTACCCTCTGACCTCAACTACCCTCTGACCTCTACTACCCTCTGACCTCTACTACCCTCTGACCTCTACTACCCTCTGACCTCAACTACCCTCTGACCTCTACTACCCTCTGACCTCTACTACCCTCTGACCTCTACTACCCTCCCTGACCTCTACTACCCTCTGACCTCTACTACCCTCCCTGACCTCTACTACCCTCTGACCTCTACTACCCTCTGACCTCTACTACCCTCTGACCTCTACTACCCTCTGACCTCTACTACCCTCTGACCTCTACTACCCTCCCTGACCTCTACTACCCTCTGACCTCTACTACCCTCTGACCTCTACTACCCTCTGACCTCTACTACCCTCCCTGACCTCTACTACCCTCTGACCTCTACTACCCTCTGACCTCTACTACCCTCCCTGACCTCTACTACCCTCCCTGACCTCTACTACCCTCTGACCTCTACTACCCTCTGACCTCTACTACCCTCCCTGACCTCTACTACCCTCCCTGACCTCTACTACCCTCTGACCTCTACTACCCTCCCTGACCTCTACTACCCTCCCTGGCCTCTACTACCCTCCTTGACCTCTACTACCCTCCCTGACCTCTACTACCCTCTGACCTCTACTACCCTCTGACCTCTACTACCCTCTGACCTCTACTACCCTCCCTGGCCTCTACTACCCTCTGACCTCTACTACCCTCCCTGACCTCTACTACCCTCCCTGGCCTCTACTACCCTCCCTGACCTCTACTACCCTCTGACCTCTACTACCCTCCCTGACCTCTACTACCCTCTGACCTCTACTACCCTCTGACCTCTACTACCCTCTGACCTCTACTACCCTCCCTGACCTCTACTACCCTCTGACCTCTACTACCCTCTGACCTCTACTACCCTCCCTGACCTCTACTACCCTCTGACCTCTACTACCCTCTGACCTCTACTACCCTCTGACCTCTACTACCCTCTGACCTCTACTACCCTCCCTGACCTCTACTACCCTCTGACCTCTACTACCCTCTGACCTCTACTACCCTCCCTGACCTCTACTACCCTCTGACCTCTACTACCCTCCCTGACCTCTACTACCCTCTGACCTCTACTACCCTCCCTGACCTCTACTACCCTCCCTGACCTCTACTACCCTCTGACCTCAACTACCCTCTGACCTCTACTACCCTCTGACCTCTACTACCCTCTGACCTCTACTACCCTCTGACCTCTACTACCCTCTCTGACCTCTACTACCCTCTGATCTCAACTACCCTCTGACCTCTACTACCCTCCCTGACCTCTACTACCCTCTGACCTCTACTACCCTCTGACCTCTACTACCCTCTGACCTCTACTACCCTCCCTGACCTCTACTACCCTCTGACCTCTACTACCCTCTGACCTCTACTACCCTCTGACCTCTACTACCCTCTGACCTCTACTACCCTCTCTGACCTCTACTACCCTCTGACCTCTACTACCCTCTGACCTCTACTACCCTCTGACCTCTACTACCCTCTGACCTCTACTACCCTCCCTGACCTCTACTACCCTCTGACCTCTACTACCCTCTGACCTCTACTACCCTCTGACCTCTACTACCCTCTGACCTCTACTGCCCTCTGACCTCTACTACCCTCTGACCTCTACTACCCTCTCTGACCTCTACTACCCTCTGACCTCTACTACCCTCTGACCTCTACTACCCTCTGACCTCAACTACCCTCCCTGACCTCTACTACCCTTCCTGACCTCTACTACCCTCTGACCTCTACTACCCTCTGACCTCTACTACCCTCTGACCTCTACTACCCTCCCTGACCTCTACTACCCTCCCTGACCTCTACTACCCTCTGACCTCTACTACCCTCCCTGACCTCTACTACCCTCTGACCTCTACTACCCTCTGACCTCTACTACCCTCTGACCTCTACTACCCTCTGACCTCTACTACCCTCTGACCTCTACTACCCTCTGACCTCAACTACCCTCTGACCTCAACTACCCTCTGACCTCTACTACCCTCTGACCTCTACTACCCTCTGACCTCTACTACCCTCCCTGACCTCTACTACCCTCTGACCTCTACTACCCTCCCTGACCTCTACTACCCTCTGACCTCTACTACCCTCTGACCTCTACTACCCTCCCTGACCTCTACTACCCTCCCTGACCTCTACTACCCTCCCTGACCTCTACTACCCTCTGACCTCTACTACCCTCTGACCTCTACTACCCTCTGACCTCTACTACCCTCTGACCTCTACTACCCTCTGACCTCTACTACCCTCCCTGACCTCTACTACCCTCCCTGACCTCTACTACCCTCTGACCTCTACTACCCTCTGACCTCTACTACCCTCTGACCTCTACTACCCTCTGACCTCTACTACCCTCTGACCTCTACTACCCTCTGACCTCTACTACTCTCCCTGACCTCTACTACCCTCTGTCCTCTACTACCCTCTGACCTCTACTACCCTCCCTGACCTCTACTACCCTCTGACCTCTACTACCCTCCCTGACCTCTACTACCCTCTGACCTCTACTACCCTCTGACCTCTACTACCCTCTGACCTCTACTACCCTCCCTGACCTCTACTACCCTCCCTGACCTCTACTACCCTCTGACCTCTACTACCCTCCCTGACCTCTACTACCCTCCCTGACCTCTACTACCCTCTGACCTCTACTACCCTCTGACCTCTACTACCCTCTGACCTCTACTACCCTCTGACCTCTACTACCCTCTGACCTCTACTACCCTCCCTGACCTCTACTACCCTCTGACCTCTACTACCCTCTGACCTCTACTACCCTCTGACCTCTACTACCCTCCCTGACCTCTACTACCCTCCCTGACCTCTACTACCCTTCCTGACCTCTACTACCCTCTGACCTCTACTACCCTCTGACCTCTACTACCCTCTGACCTCAACTACCCTCCCTGACCTCTACTACCCTCTGACCTCTACTACCCTCTGACCTCTACTACCCTCTGACCTCTACTACCCTCTGACCTCTACTACCCTCCCTGACCTCTACTACCCTCTGACCTCTACTACCCTCTGACCTCTACTACCCTCTGACCTCTACTACCCTCCCTGACCTCTACTACCCTCCCTGACCTCTACTACCCTTCCTGACCTCTACTACCCTCTGACCTCTACTACCCTCTGACCTCTACTACCCTCCCTGACCTCTACTACCCTTCCTGACCTCTACTACCCTCCCTGACCTCTACTACCCTCTGACCTCTACTACCCTCCCTGACCTCTACTACCCTCCCTGACCTCTACTACCCTCTGACCTCTACTACCCTCTGATCTCTACTACCCTCCCTGACCTCTACTACCCTCTGACCTCTACTACCCTCCCTGACCTCTACTACCCTCTGACCTCTACTACCCTCCCTGACCTCTACTACCCTCTGACCTCTACTACCCTCCCTGACCTCTACTACCCTCTGACCTCTACTACCCTCCCTGACCTCTACTACCCTCTGACCTCTACTACCCTCTGACCTCTACTACCCTCCCTGACCTCTACTACCCTCTGACCTCTACTACCCTCTGACCTCTACTACCCTCTGACCTCTACTACCCTCCCTGACCTCTACTACCCTCTCTGACCTCTACTACCCTCCCTGACCTCTACTACTCTCTGACCTCTACTACCCTCCCTGGCCTCTACTACCCTCTGACCTCTACTACCCTCTGACCTCTACTACCCTCTGACCTCTACTACCCTCTGACCTCTACTACCCTCTGACCTCTACTACCCTCTGACCTCTACTACCCTCTGACCTCTACTACCCTCTGACCTCTACTACCCTCTGACCTCTACTACCCTCTGACCTCTACTACCCTCCCTGACCTCTACTACCCTCTGTCCTCTACTACCCTCCCTGACCTCTACTACCCTCTGGCCTCTACTACCCTCCCTGACCTCTACTACCCTCTGACCTCTACTACCCTCTGACCTCTACTACCCTCTCTGACCTCTACTACCCTCTGACCTCTACTACCCTCTGACCTCTACTACCCTCTCTGACCTCTACTACCCTCTGACCTCTACTACCCTCCCTGACCTCTACTACCCTCGGACCTCTACTACCCTCCCTGACCTCTACTACCCTCTGACCTCTACTACCCTCTGATCTCTACTACCCTCCCTGACCTCTACTACCCTCTGACCTCTACTACCCTCCCTGACCTCTACTACCCTCTGACCTCTACTACCCTCCCTGACCTCTACTACCCTCTGACCTCTACTACCCTCCCTGACCTCTACTACCCTCTGACCTCTACTACCCTCTGACCTCTACTACCCTCCCTGACCTCTACTACCCTCTGACCTCTACTACCCTCTGACCTCTACTACCCTCTGACCTCTACTACCCTCCCTGACCTCTACTACCCTCTCTGACCTCTACTACCCTCCCTGACCTCTACTACTCTCTGACCTCTACTACCCTCCCTGGCCTCTACTACCCTCTGACCTCTACTACCCTCTGACCTCTACTACCCTCTGACCTCTACTACCCTCTGACCTCTACTACCCTCTCTGACCTCTACTACCCTCTGACCTCTACTACCCTCTGACCTCTACTACCCTCTGACCTCTACTACCCTCTGACCTCTACTACCCTCTGACCTCTACTACCCTCCCTGACCTCTACTACCCTCTGACCTCTACTACCCTCTGTCCTCTACTACCCTCCCTGACCTCTACTACCCTCTGGCCTCTACTACCCTCTGACCTCTACTACCCTCTGACCTCTACTACCCTCCCTGACCTCTACTACCCTCTGACCTCTACTACCCTCCCTGACCTCTACTACCCTCTCTGACCTCTACTACCCTCTCTGACCTCTACTACCCTCCCTGTCCTCTACTACCCTCCCTGACCTCTACTACCCTCTGACCTCTACTACCCTCCCTGACCTCTACTACCCTCTGACCTCTACTACCCTCTGTCCTCTACTACCCTCCCTGACCTCTACTACCCTCTGGCCTCTACTACCCTCTGACCTCTACTACCCTCTGACCTCTACTACCCTCCCTGACCTCTACTACCCTCTGACCTCTACTACCCTCCCTGACCTCTACTACCCTCTCTGACCTCTACTACCCTCTCTGACCTCTACTACCCTCTCTGACCTCTACTACCCTCTGACCTCTACTACCCTCTGACCTCTACTACCCTCCCTGGCCTCTACTACCCTCCCTGGCCTCTACTCCCTGCTGAGCCACTGGATGATGAAGTTGAGGCTCAGATCCAGAAATATCTGATTCTGGAGTCTTTCATTTAAAAAAACGTTCCATGCTAGTTTAGTTTCATGTGCTTCATGCAACAGTCTCTCAATGCATTGCGTGGTAATAAAAACAAACCATACATTAGGCTATTTCCGTCATCCGCTGACCCCGGCGTTGACGTTGTGACTTGGGGAAATGCGCATGTGAGAAATTTTGAATGAATTATGAGACGGATAATGATCTGCATTTCCATGATAAGTTGAAAAACTATTCTTTTTTTTTAATCCATTTTATTATGTCAGCAACGTCAGAATATTTTTTTGGACCCCTGACAAAGCCAGGGTTGAGAATGGCACCCCAGGGTTGAGAATGGCTGCTCTAGGTTGAGAATGGCTGCTCTAGGTTGAGAATGGCTGCTCTAGGTTGAGAATGGCTGCTCTAGGTTGAGAATGGCTGCTCTAGGTTGAGAATGGCTGCTCTATGTTGAGAATGGCTGCTCTAGGTTGAGAATGGCTGCTTTAGGTTGAGAATGGCTGCTCTAGGTTGAGAATGGCTGCTCTAGGTTGAGAATGGCTGCTCTAGGTTGCCTCTTGTGTTGTGTCACAAAAGCATCTAATCTAGTTTGCAGTGGCTGCAATCAAATGCAATTCATTTCCTTCGTTTGATACTTTCAAAGACTACTTTTTTGCTTCAATGAAAAAAGGATTTCAATCAATTTAAATATATCTTACAACCTTTTGTAGGTCCCCCCCACCCTTACACATTGTATTTTCAAATGATTAGATGGCCCCTAGAGCACTTAATGGTGTTCAATTATTAAGTAGGCTATATTTAATGACTTTTTGAAAACTCTCCAACAATGAGAGCCTAGCCTTTTTAGCTTCCCCACCTGTGAAGAGGAGGGAAAACTTGTAGAACATTCTGCAGTGTTAATACCTTGTAGCTTGAGTCACAGGATTCTTTAATTTGTTTTACTTTTGTCATCCCTCTCAAACTTCTTCGACTTAGTTTCAGACACCAGGGCTAGATTTCTAGTGCCACATCAATGCTTCCATATCCCAGAAACCCCTCTGTCCTCTCCTTCTTTGTTACCATGACGACTTCTCACACTTGTTAGCATTGTTGGATCCCGATTATAAAAGACATCTTATATAAAATATCTTTGCCCCTCCATGGTTGTATTACATATTAATATAGATATAAAAAGGAATACATGCATATGCTACTTTATGTCTGCAGGAAATTTGCTCGATTATTCAGGCCTTCATGGCCTTCCTGCTTAATGAGTGGAAGCCAAGTGGATGAAGAGTGCCACGCTGTAGAATAACACAAAGACTCCATAATGAAGAAACAATGGCACAGTTGGAGGATTGACGTAGGCTGTAGGACAGTTCGTGGAAAGTAATTGGTTATGAATGTGAGAAAAGGTTTTCAAACACAAAGATATGTGAAGGGGATGCCTTTATTCCCTGGAGGTAGGCTTTTGTGTTATATAGAACATGGAACACTAGTGCCCATGGTTTCCTGGCTGGCTGTTGAAGAGAGAGGCTGAGATGAGTTATACTGCCAATACTAGTAACCAGGGGTTACTTGTACATCAAGTTTCCTCATGCTACAGAAACAGGAACTAGGCTCGTGCCCTATCCGGTTGTTAAGTTGTGACGTGTTTCCGGGTCCAAAGTTGGCTGAGGCGCTGTCTTCAAAATGCCTCAGTAATAATAATAATTCCTTATATTTATATAGTATATATACTATATAGCGCTTTTCCGAGGCTCAAAGACGCTGACAAATATGGGAAAATGCGAAAGTGCTGTGTCCCTTGTTGTATGAATAGATCCGAGTCTAAAAAACGATTGAACTGTCATTCTACCGCTGTAGTACACTGGTACAGGGAATTTCTGGTTTGGACGCGGGAATTGCTAAACGTCACATTTGACGTCAGACTTAACAACCGAATGGAATGTTCTGGCTTGTGTGTTCCAGCGCACAGGGCTACTGAGTTCTACATACATCTAGAACATGTGATCTGCCTCTGTACTTTAACCCTCTGTCATAAGGAGGACGTAATAACTCTATCATAACAATGACATAACAGATCTCATTACATGCTTATGACAACTGACTTGATGTCAGATTATGACAACTGAAAACAATGTATCTTATTTCAATCAGAACTCTTTTGATCATGATATTCAATACAGCCAATATATATATATATCCCTATATATACCCTATATCCATAGGGAGCAGTTAAACTACGCTATAGTTCAGACTAGTTCAAACTCTTTGAAATAGTAGAGAATAGAAGAATGATGTTATCCATTAGTTAATTGGATATTTCTGAGTGTTTTTATTTTCAATTCTGTCAATTCAAGTTGTTGAAAAGACAGCTTTTCTCACCGCCCTCTTAAGATTATTTTTCTCTGTTCATAATGAAAACTTCACAGTGTTGTCTTTCTAATGTTGACATGTTTTTTAATATATACAGTATATCTCAAAAGTGAGTACACCCTTTAGATTTGTGCAAATATTCTGTCATATCCTTTCAGGGGATAACACTATCTTAATGAAACTTTGATATAACTTAGTAGTCAGTGTGCTGCTTGAATAACAGTATAGATTTATTGTCCATTGAAAATTACTCAGTACATAGCTGTTAATGTCTAAACAGCTGGCAACAAAAGTGAGTACACCCCATAGTGAACATGTCTAAATTGTGCCCAAAGTGTCAATATTTTGTGTGACCACCATTGTTATCTAGCACTGCTTTAACCCTCCTGGGCATGGAATTCACCAGAGCTGCACAGGTTGCTTCTGGAATCTTCTTCCACTCCTCCATGACGACATCACAGAGCCCACGGATGTTGGACACCTTGCACTCCTCCACCTTCCTCTTGAGGATGCCCCACATGTGCTCAATTGGGTTTAGGTCTGGATACATACTTGGCCAGTCCATCACCTTAACCTTCAGCTTCTTCAGCAAGGCCGTTGTCATCTTGGAGGTGTGTTTAGGGTCATTATCATGTTGGAAAACTGCCCTACGGCCCAGTTTCCGAAGAGAGGGGATCATGCTCTGCTGCAGGATGTCACAGTATATATTGGAATTCATGTATCCCTCAATGAAATGCAGCTCCCCAGTGCCGGCAGCACTCATGCAGCCCCAGACCATGATGCTGCCACCACCATGCTTGACTGTAGGCAAAACACATCTTGGTACTCCTCACCAGGGTGCCGCCACACACGCCGGACACCATCTGACCCAAACAGGTTTATTTTGGTCTCATCAGACCACAGGACATGGTTCCAGTAACTCATGTTCTTGGATTCATTATCTTCAGCAAACTGTTTGCGGGCTTTCTTATGCATCGGTTTCAGAAGAGGCTTCTGTCTGGGGCGACGGCCATACAAACCGATTTGATGCAGTGTGCGGCGTATGGTCTGGGCACTGACAGGCTGACATCCCACTTCTGCAACCTCTGCAGCAATGCTGGAAGCACTCGCACGTCTATTTTTGGAAACCAACCTCTGGATATGACGCTGAGCATGTGGACTCACCCTCTTTGGTCGACCCTGGCGAGGCCTGTTCCGAGTGGAACCTGTCCTGGAAAACCGCTGTATGATCTTAGCCACTGTGCTGCAACTCATTTTCAGGGTGTTGGCAATCTTCTTATAGCCAAGGCCATCTTTGTGAAGCGCAATAATCCTTTTTTTCAGCCGCTCAGAGAGTTCCTTGCCATGAGGTGCCATGTTGTCCAGCATTCAGAGAGAATTGTGCCCAAAACACCAAATTTAACAGCCCTGCTTATCATTTACACCTGAATCCTTGTAACACTAACGAGTCACATGACACCAGGGCGGGAAAACAACATCATTGGGCACAATTAGGACATGTTCACTATGGGGTGTACTCACTTTTGTTGCCAGCTGTTTAGACATTAACAGCTGTGTACTAAGTAATTTTCAAAGGACAATACATATATACTGTTATTCAAGCAGCACACTGACTACTTTAAGTTATATCAAAGTTTCAGTAGGATAATGTTATCCCCTGAAAGGATATAACAGAATATGTGCAAAAATCTAAAGGGTGTACTCACTTTTGAGATATACTGTATATGAAAGATCTGTATGAATCGGTCTGCCCTGCTGTGACGTCAAAGCAGCTCTTCCAACGTCAAGGGCTAAATGCCAAGAGGCAAGGCATTGACTGACTAGGTTTTCCAATTTTCTCTGACCCATGGTCAGTTCATAGAAGCCTTTAATTCTGAATTAACTCTGTTTACTTGACGTAGGCTGCTTAGATTACTCATTCTTATCTCTCTCTCGGTTTATCTGCCATCTGGAAAACCAGATAAGAGTTTAATTAGAAGCCATGCATGCCCATGCCATCACACTGCCTCCACTGTGTTTTATTGATGTTTTTGATGATGTGGTATGCTTCGGATCATGAGCCGTTCCGAGCCTTCTCCATACTTTTTTCTTCCCATCATTTTGTAGGCAAGGCAAGTTTATTTGTATAGCACATTTCATACACTTCAAAGTGCTTTACATATAGCATTAAAAAATATATACATCAAATATAATAGAGCGAATCAAGTTTTGCACTGACTTTCGATCTTTTGTTAGGTGCATCGAATACAATGATCTCTGTTTTGTCCTGGTTTAGTTGGAGGAAGTTTTGTGTCATCCAGGCGTTTATTTGTTCAATGCAATTACAGAGATTGTCGATGAGGGTTGTCTTGCTGTTGCCTCTCCTGACAGTGTTATGATCATACAGAGTGCAGATAGGGCAGGCGAACAGGTAGCGGGACTGGTAGGGCAGGTAGGCAGGAGGGCAGGTAGGAGGACAGGTAGGGCAGGCAGGCAGGAGTCAGGCTTAAAGGACTGCAGGCACAGGGAACAAGGGTTAGGGTACTGAGCAGTAGGGGTGCAACGGTTCAGTTGGCCCACGGTTCGGTATGAACCTCAGTTTTTGGGTCACGGTTCGGTACGGTACGTGTTTTTTAAATTTTTAAATGCTACTATTTATTTACAAACTGTTACTTTACTTTGCTTATACTTATGGAACTTTAACATTTAGACACATTCCAGAATATGATGGTATATTGTATAATATAAATATATATAAACAAAAAACACTTTCAAATGTAAACAAATTACAAATGTGACTTGTTGTGGATTGGAACTACAGATCATAAGCTTTCAAATGAAGTGTCATACATTGAAATCCGAAAAAAGATGACGAAGTTAGTCATTTGAATGTTGTTAGACCTCAGGCACATATAGGGTTAAACTAGCTGTCATGAAACCGGAAGCAAACGTTGCTAACAGCTAACAAAACACAGCGCTATGAACGTCTAAACTGTATTTTAATAACATAACAACATGCTGATAGAACATCAACATGCTAAAAACACCTAACTACACATAATTAGATGATCACACAGTCCTTGCTTTTGAACACGTCCTAAAATTAAAGTATGTTTACAAGCCATGCATCACTTACCGTTAGCCTCAAACAATAACAATGAACCCATAACAAAGTATAGCCGTTTCACGCAAGTGGTTTATGGTTTCACCAGCTGGCGTCACAAAAAAAAGTGCCTCTTAGGCTTGAGGACCAGTATATAATAGGAGAGGAAGAAATTAAAGTTAAAATGCACTTTAGCTATGAGAGCTGTATCCCATATACCCATTATGCGCATTTTAAGCGCATATAGGACACGCGTGAAGCATTTCTGCGACACGCGTTTCTGTTCACTGTTTTCATTCCCTCATCGCTGTATTCAATACCAAAACCAGAATGAATGACCCCACAACGCAGATTTGTAGCAATCCAGGACTTCCTCAAACTGTTGCCATGTTCTCAACTCCGCTCGCCATGAACAAACATCCGACTTTGAATGAAACACAGGATAAACCGAAAACCGTCACGGTTCACTAGTGTATTGAACCGTGGAACGCGAACCGAACCGTCCGTAAAAAAACCGAGAACCGTTGCACCCCTACTGAGCAGACTGACAGAACAGAATACTAGTAAGGCTGGAAGCGTGACTAACAGTGGAACTGAAGCTACGATCTGGCAGAGTAGTGAAGGCTGGACTGGGTCTTTATGGAGGGCTAATGAGTTGAGATGTAGAGCAGCTGAGCCTGATTCCCACACACCTGACAACACTCCTGCTGTTTAGGGGGAAAGAGGGAGAAGGAGAGAGAGAGAGAGGCACTGCCCGCTACCTCGAGGTAGAGGGTGTGACAGACAGATCAATATCCCAGAAGTTTAATTGATTTGGTGTTGTACTGTGATGATTAAGTGTTCCCTTAATTCTTTTGAGCAGTGTATATATATACATTCAATTTAATCTATACAGTATATGCCATTTAGCTGAGGCTTTTATCCAAAGTGAGTGCATACATTCATACATTTATACATTCATACATTTTGCAGTATACTGTATATGGCCCCAGTGGGATTCGAACCCACAACCGAAGCATTGTTACCCCTCTGTTCTCCTTGTCACCAGACTGGTTCTGAGTGCATTTCCCCACCAAACTTGAAAGCTCAGTCATTTCCAATGCTATGAATTCTTTTTTGAAGTCAACACTTTCCCTTGGATGTGTTACTTCCTGATGATGTGATGTGGTAATTCCTTTCTTGGTGTTTTCCTCATTCCCAGCAGGGGTTGAGTTTTGCGGGAGCTAACATATAGTAAAGCAACAAGTTATTTGGCTCTTCGCCCCCGGGCCTCAGTTACAAAAGCTAGCGGGTTGCTATGCTCTTGATGGAAACCGGAGAGGACGTTGCGTGAGCCCCCTCTGGTCTTGCAGCTTGTCTAGAGTAGCACAGTGGCAGGAAGGTGACACGCTACCGGAGGGGTGTAGGACCCAACACTGCCCCACGGCTCTGCCTGGGGGGGATGTGTCTTTACTCTGACCTGCCGCAGAGCACAGGAAGCACCACAAGGCCTCTGTTCTCCATCTCAATCCCTCCCTGTTTGTACCCTCTTCTCTCTTGTGAAGAGAAAGCCCCTCAAACTCAAAGCGACACCTCGGTTAGGAAACACAGAAGGTCTTAGAGAATGCCAGGCAGAAAAGGGTGAAGGTCCTCCCACGACCTTCTAATTCGTATTTCATGTCATATACATATAGCTTTTAGTTGTATCGGATTGTATTGGAATTTCTCTCCATCTTTTATCCTTTCTATCTGTCTTTATTTATTTCATAAGGACTCACACACAGTGTCACACCACCATAGCTGTGGTAGATTGAAAGTCAAACTGTAATGTGTAGGTGTATATATTATGTGTAGGTATATACTGTATATTTTTTTCTTCTATTGACTGGCCATAGCTCTCGCATTCACAAAACGTTGCTACCGTTTATTACCTGGTTTCTATTCTACCTAAGATGCATGCCAATTATTTAAAATCATCGTTTCATAAGACATTTATATGCATTTATTCATGAAGCCATGCAATAAGCACGCAGCAAGGTTTTATTTGTTGTGCTCTCCCATTGAGAACTATAATTTGGAGCAATCATCTTCTGCTATTGTCATCCAGAGAAGAAGAAGGCAATCCTCAGCACTTGATGTATTTCTCTGCAGAAGCCCCAGATCCCTTATTGGCATTTCTGTTTTTATATGCTTTGTCATTTGAAGGTGCATCTCAAAGGAGCACTTATGATCCCCCTCACACAGATCCTCTATTCCACAGTTCTAAATCTCTGTGCTTCTAAATCCCCTAAGGCGTTTTCTGTCGTGCTTCAGCAACAGTTTTGATATCCTCTCAGGTTGGCCCAAAAAAAGTCTTTCTTTATGATGTTTTGCTGCTGATTTGGGGTGTTTTTTTTTGCTCTGTCTTCTACCTTTCTACCTCAATTATTTAAGTCGTGTTCTTAACAAACAGCCATGATCTGTTTTGTTTTTTTGGCATAGAAATTATGGGGTGTAGAATCTGGTAACTATTTGGAAATCATAATTTGAAGTTCACGTCTAAGGGAGTACATCATGTCAGGAATGGATTCCTAGAGTTGTAGTCAACCATCCAATTGAATGTGCCATATCCACTCTTAATTAAACCAGAGAAGGATGTACTCTCAAACACCTTTAATCTCAAATAACCTTGAGGCACTCAACCGTGTTAAATCAAACAGGTTCCATCTCAGCAATGTATTTTTCTAGGAGCAGTCTGAAACTCTTTGATTGCTCTTACATTGTGTCTTAAGGGCTCAAGCAGTTTCATTTTCAATAAATTCATATAATTCTTTTGCCATTTTCCAAATCAGCTCGACCGATTTGAATCATTCTGAGAGAAACTCATTTCCTTCCAACAACTGTTTGCAATACCGAGCTAAATTGTTGTTATTACTCCTGTTATTACTCCTTCACTGCACATGTCCCGTCCTTCCTCTCTCCCTTCGTTTGATTTGTCAAGGAATGAAGAGACAGTATTTCCCACACATTTCATGTTTGTAAAAATGTCCTGAACTTTGTAGTCTTGCAATATAACTTTCTACTTGTTTTACAGTGCGAAAGGTTATACCTTTCTTATATTTAAGAAAATATATTTATCTATTAAATATAGATATTAAATTATATTAAATATATTTATATTTTTAAATATATTTATATTTTTAAATATATTTATATTTATCGTAAATGAGTCAAATTAGTTGTATTGGCTTGTATTGGAGTCAATGAGTCAAATCAAACACAGCTAGGTGTTCATACTGTATGTAATAAATCTTGAGCGGTTCAGCAAGGCAAAAGAACCCCACTTTCATCTTTTCTACAATATAGGCCATTATACAACAGTTAGTTCCGACCAAGTAATTTGATTGGACAAGAGGCATTCCATGAGTTACGATATACAGTATAACAGTACTGGGACTTTTAACTATTATGTATCACTCCGCCGCCGTTCTACTAAATGACCATTAATTAGACTACAGTTTGTGTTCAGGTTACTAGGCAACAGTCCATTTGAAGTTCAGTTGCGGAACAATTTTTTGTTTATTTTTATGATTAAATAAACGAACAAATCATAATCTGTTGTCGCTTATTACTGTTAACTAATAAATCGCTATCAGCACGGCTGTGATCGTCTTGTGTTATACTGAATATCAGCACGGCTGTGATCGTCTTCGGTACTCGGCCTGCGGCCTCGTACCTACGACCGAATCACAGCCGTGCTGATATTCAGTATAACACACTCCCTCTCGTGTGATATTGCTTAATTGACATGTGTCGATACAATATCCATTGTATACAATATACAATATCCCTGAGACTGATATGACAATGTTGGATACTGTTGGACACCTTGCTGTGTTTGCAAATAAAAAAGGCTTTCTCTGCAGAGTGCTTTGTTCAGAAATCTACCTTAAACAGAGTGGCAGAGCTCATTAATCTGGAAGCCTCCCGATATTTCGAGCCAAAGAGTTTTCTCTCTTAGGCTGAGCGCATCACTGTGGGGACGTTACTCTGCGCTGGTTAAGTGGTGCAGGAAGGTGAGCCAGGGGTGAGGGCTGGAGAGGAGTAAAAGGATTTGGACTCATATCAGGTGGGTGGGAGGCAGGGCTGATGCCAAGCTTAAGGGCACCAAAAGGGCCACTCTTGTTTAGGGAAACTTTTTCTCAGTGAATTTGCCAGTGACGTCCTCAAGAATGTCATTAACACTGTCCAATGAAATTGGATTGCCAGGCCTGACTTGCTGACTCAAAAGCAAATCATGTGACAGTGTTACCTTTCCTGAGTCAGAGGGATTTTAGTTTGTGCACTGGTTCCTTCAATTTCCCCCCAAAACATAAATGAATGGTGAAAAAAAGATGCTGATCGAAGTCACACATTTTTGGGGAGAGCAGTTCTATGGTTGTCACTATTCTCTGGTGGTGTTCGTAGTAGATCATTTGGAAAGTCATATCAGGAGTTTGAAAGCTGATCAGAATAATGTGGCATTTTTTGGGGGGTGAGGATTGGGATGGGCATTTTAAATGATTTCACTATTGTTTCACTACTATCTATTCACTATAGATTTTGTTGTTGTTAGGATAGTTTAAAATGTGGTTAATGCTGCTGCAGACACATTATGTAAATTAGCCTGACTTGACCCTGAGCATTCAGTATCGAAATAACCATTACACATAATACATACTTATTGTGACTATGTGTTGATTAAATAATGAAAACAAATGCAATTTGAGATCTATTTATTGACTATGGGAAAGGAAAAATCATTGTTTCATCGACCTGATAGAAATATTACATTTCGCCGGTTGTGAAAGGCACCTGACACGAGACAGTAGTAGTCATAGTATTGTGCAATGCACAGTCCTAAAACATTTGTATCTTATTTCTTTCTATAATTCAAATAATACATAACCTACTAATACATACGTCCGTATGGATATTCACATAACCCTGCCCATTCCTAGTAAGGAGATGTGATTCGATTGGTTTAAGGTCACATAATAAGCGTCCTCCAAGTGTTCCCTCCTCTGCCTTTTGAAGTTGTCTTATCTTTGGGGAGAGCCGTCAGCTTTAGCTGGGTAGTTTGTTTGCTGTACATTAGTCTGACACTCTAAGTACGCCCCTCCCTGGACCGTTTGTCTCATTCAATTGCTCAGAGAGCTTCAAATGCCTTTTCAAGACCCCTTATACAAGGACGCCTTAAGAGGACTGATGCATTTACTCCGGGAAACCCCTCGCGAGGTGGTTTGCAGACTTGTCACATGAAAGGGCAACCTTCCCATCCCCCTGGGGGATCCCCAGACTTTGTGAGAACGGTGCACAGGCGATTGATTATTGTTCAAAGACTCTTATCAGGCGCTCATAATGTGTCAAACACACAGAGAACAAGTGCAGTAGACTTGTCTTCTCCACTCTTGATAGAGGAGATGGTAAGTGACTGTGTGTGTGTGTGTGTGTGTGTGTGTGTGTGTGTGTGTGTGTGTGTGCGCGCGTGTGCGCGTGAGCGAGCATGTGTGCACGTGTACGAGTGTGTAGCTTTGGCTAGGCGTTTGCAATGTGCGAATGTTTGAAGATTTCAAAAAGTCCATTGGTTTCCTGTGGCGCACGGTGAGAAACAGAGAGAGTTCTGTGTGGCGGAGCAGCAGGACATCAGCGACTTATTTCAGCGAGCACAGCTGCCCGACCCTGTTTACATCAATCCTCTTAGCAGCAGATGAAGATGACTTCTCCCCCAGTGGCCCGCACAGCATGGCCACCCGCCTGCTCCACAGACACATGAAAAACAGTCATCACAATGATGTTTGTTTCGGCTTGTTTTCTCTGTTCTGCTCTTACTGCTATTCATTTAACCCCCCCCCCCCCCCCCCATACCTCCCTAGGTGTGTGATATGTGATTTTTTGGTTGTTGTCCCATTGTGTTCTCCACAGGTGCTCTGGCCGTATTGATTCCTGAGCTGGACCTCGTCATCTCCCTCGTGGGCTCTGTGAGCAGCAGCTTCCTGGCGCTGATATTCCCCCCCATCCTCCAGATCCTGACCTTTCACACCGAGGGACTGTCACCCCTGGTGACGGCCAAGAACTCCATCATCAGTGTCATCGGCCTGGTGGGCTTCATCACAGGGACCTACATCTCTCTCCAGCAGATCATCACACGCAAACATGACCAAACGCTCTTGCAGGTCCAGTGAGGCTGGACAGTGACTCTGGTCTGGACAGTGACTCTGGTCTGGACAGTGACTCTGGTCTGGACAGTGACTCTGGTCTATCCAAAGATCAAACAATTAGTTCAAACTCTTTATCATTTTTTTTTTGCTGCTCCATCCATTGATTACAAGTTGATTCATATGCTATTGTGACTGTAGTGGTCATTGGTCACAGCGATACCTTTATTTAAAGGAATAATGGTAATCAACACACACAAGTACTGTACAGTATAGAGAGCATTTTGACACAAGAGCTTTACTCTGTGCCTCATCAGCTTGCATCTTTTTCTTTTGTATATACTTTATACTATACTTTCCCATGCAGCAAGCACACAGTCTGTGTAGTTAATGCTTTTTTAATTTAAGTTTTAACATTTTAATAATTGGTTAAAACAAGGCACTAATACTAGTCCCTGACATACATTGTTGCCATATCTCCTGAATGGTTAGATAGCAAATGTCATTTTATCATTATGGGCCTCATCATAAGGAATATGATTTAATCAAGGCCTAACTTTTAAAAACCCAACTATTGAGTGCAAAATAACAGCATCCGCACACTCAAACACTGTGCAAAAAATGTTTACGTCGTTTATTGCGAGCTTTCAGTCATAGACCTTCTTCAGGCATAAATCAAGTGAATGCAGTGGTTTTCTGGTTCACAGGTTCAAGGGTTAAAAACCCAACTGTTAAAAACCCTGACAAATCGCCAAGAAGAGGTCTAATATGAATGTCAAAGCACAATCACCCATGTTCTCATAGCAATTTGGATTTGTGTTTATTAAAAAAACAAAATGATTATGGCCATCATGCACATTGATTCATGACATCGATGAATAGATGACAAGTAGGTACAAAAGGATCTTTACTGGAGAACAGTCTCCAAAAACAGTACTCGTATATTCAATTAGCTTACGTGGTCTTCATGGTGAAGACTAAGCAGGGAGTGAAGGGAAGTGAGGGTATATCAGTGACAATTACACACAGGTGCAGGTGATAAGTCCGTCATTGAGGCGGCACAGTGGACAACCAGAGGGAGACACCTAGGGACCGCACTGGGGAGTGCGACCTCCATCCGTAACAGTGCCCCCCACCCCAACAAACAGCTCTTGCCGTTTCCCCCGTGGCGCCTCAGGGTGGAGACGACGGAAGGCAGCGATGAGACCAGGATGATCCAGGACCTCTCTTCTGGACCATGACCCTCAAGAAACTGGAACCCCCGGACTGACCCAGTGGCAGGCCAGGATCCGGCGGACCGTGTAGGCAGGCTGACCCCTGAAGGACTGGAGGCGACAGGCTTTAGGAGGGAGACATGGAAGGTACCCCGAACCCACAAGGACGAGGGAAGCTGCAGATGGTACGCCATCGGATTGACCCAACCTCAACTGGGGGTGGAAGCTGGAAGATAGGCTGAGGGAGGCGAACTGAGGGCCACGATCGTAAAGTATGTCCTGGGGGAGCCCATGGACCCGAAAGACGTGCTGGACCCCCAGCTTAGCAGTCTGCCGGGCCGACGGGAGTTCGGGGAGGGGGACGAAGTGGGCTGCCTTAGAAAAACGGTCCACAATGACCAGAATGGTTGTGAATCCATCCGATGGGGGCAGGGGAGAGGTGAGATCCAGGGAGATGTGGGACCAGGGGAGCTTGGGAATGGGTAGGGGCCGGAGTAGCCCAGCAAGACCATGAAGGTTTGTGTGTCCATCTCTGCTGTGGGTCACCAGAACCTCCTGAGAAATTCCTGTGTCCTTGGTGGCACCGGGGTGCCGTTGAGGGCTGGAGCATGCGCCCACTGGAGTAGCTGTGGCCGTGTGCCGGGTTGGGTTGGGTTCGCAGGGCTGCTCTCACCACAGCCTAGATTTCCCAGAGGGGTCTGGGTGCACCAGCACAGGTGCCGTGGTGAAGTGCCACTTGAGTTCGGTGAAAGCATCTTCTACCTCCAGGGACCAGGAGTAGGGAAAAGGGCTTTTCTGGGTAAGGGCTGGCAGGGGGGTGGGCAAGAGCAGTCAAATTCTGGATGAAACGTCTATAAAAATGTGCAAACCCCAGGAAGCGTTCCAACTGCTTCACCGAGGAGAGTTGGGGCCAGTCCAGCACAGCGTGGACCTTGGTGGGTCCATCTGGAGGTGTCAGATGTCATTCTTCTGTGCAGTTGAAATAATTGGCTGTTGATGATACGTTTGTTTATATTGGTGCTTTAATTTATTATGTTTGTCTCGAAAATGTCCTGGCCTATAGATATAAACCCTACACTCTATTTGGGCTGCATGCAGTGTTGTATAAAATGTGTACAAATACCTAAGTGACTACAGGTATTCTAAATCTTTTCAGGAGTATTGTTTATTATTATTATTATTATTATTATTATTATTATTATTATGATTATGTTTTGGGGGTTTTTACATTCTGAGCTCCTTTACATGACAGGGCATACAGTAATGTCTCATAACTAGTAACATCTATGTAAGTACATAGTTATACAAGTAACTGCTATGTGCTAGTATATGATTACATGTATTTACAAAGATGTTTCCCTGTCCTTCGATATTGTATATATTGTGATATGATGAATGATGATATATTGTGAATTATTATTTATAATTATTATTATTAGATGAAATCTACCACCTAGAACATCCTAATGTAACCCCTGTGTACTGTATATGGCCAACATACTGTAGAGATGGAGCATGTATTACTGTCTCTGTATTACTGTCTCTGCTGTTCTCATTCACCTCCACAAAAGCACAAATCATTCCTGTCTCAGATGGAGGACATGTTGGTGTTTTCCAGACTCAACGGGTCAGTTGGATGTGATGCTGACATAATGCTTCATTTGACTAGTTTTTAATAGTAGTGCAAAGGTCTTCTTATCCACGGACCCAGATGGGCATCCGAAGTGATATAAAGAGTTTACCTCGATCAATTCTCTTCATCGATATCACATTTTTTTCACAACTTTGCATGCTATACGATGCCACATTTTTTCCCGAGACGGTAAACACGGCCTAAGTCACATCCAATTTTCTCCAACTGGAGAATGTGTCATGTCCGGTTTCAACGCCAAATTTCCATACCATTGGTCGGCCAACCCAAAAAAAATAAAAAAATCTGATACATGAGAAAGGTCAAAGGTCAAAGATGGTGCCAAAATATCTCCAAATGGCCTAAACATATAGGTGTCCGCCTAAACATACCTGTACTAAAACAGGTACAAAGTTGCATTTGCTCACATTACTAGCATCAACTTTGGCACAAGTACTAATAAGACCCTGGAGTACTGATTCCTAGATGATTTGGGCTTGGTTATCAGGTTTCCAAGGTGATATTCACTGTAAAAGCTGGGGGGGTTTTAGGCGGAGACTGAATTTGAGATGTTTTATAATGTTCTAGCTCTATTTGCTCTGACACAGTAACATAGATTTTGATTCTGACACTTCTACAGCCACCCCACAGGTGTTAGCTTTCATTTGATAACAATATCATTATGAAGGCCCTTGTGATTGTGGAGATATTCTATATTCACTGTGGGCATGTCATTTCGAGCAGAAAACCAGAAAAATTAGGTGGATAAGAAGAGGTTTTAACTATTGTTCAGTTTTGAACTATTCAAAATGAAACATGGAACTGATAAGAAAATACTGCTGAACATGTCATAATGGGTGTTTCTCATAATCACACACAAGTTAGAATTCATGTCTTTGAAGCCTTCATTTGAACTATCTATCTAGTGAACTTTGTTTGATTAGGTTTTCTTGGTATCGTTCTTATGGGAATTTAAATACTTGCATTAAAGATATTGCTAATGTAACTCATTTAATGGAAATAAACATAAATTCCCACTGATTGATAAATAAGTGCTTTGTTGATGTTCAGATGCAACAGGATGTAATTGGTTGCAAATGGTCTGCTATTCATGTTGACTTTTTTCTTTCAGGAGATGGAGAAAGGGAGCGATAGCTGATTATTACACTGAAAAGAATCCATTATTGTGAGGTTGCTACTCTAGCCTTATATTAATGCAATCAATAGATAATAAATACAATGCAATCTCCTAGGAGAGGCTTGTGGAGGTAAGAATTGGAGGACAAGCTCATTGTAATGCATGGAATGGAATGAGGAATGTTATCGAACACGTGTTTGATAACATTCCTCATTCCATTCCATGCATTACAATGAACCCGTCCTATGATTTCTACCTCCACCAGCCTCCCCTGATAGAGATGCTTTCATAGCACTTATCAAGCCTTTCAATGGGTTAGTCTTCAACTGCATGAGAATAATGCATCTCTCATCAACTCTCCGGCATATGCAATACATGCTCTAGCCACGTGGACAAGTGGAACTGGAGAGGTTTAATCATTGAAATGCCCACAAATGTGTATGCAAATTAGTATTTCCTTTTGCATTTACCTTTGTTGGTAGATGGACAACATCAAAGGAACATTTTCTGTCAAGTATTAAAGGCCTACTGCAGTGGAATTATGCATTTTACAACAAAAGACAAGGCAAAAGACACTGCTGGAGTCCACCTTTTAAGCTTTGGTAATGACTATCGTGCTATTACTGATGAGCAGAGACCCATCAAAATATATACTCATCATTTTCTTGCCATCTTTTTTTCCAGTATTTTACATCCATTCCGTATGAAGTGACAGTATACAGTAAATGAAGGTTGATATCATGGAGCAGTAAGACATCATCAGTAAGACATCATAGAGTGACCTTCTCTGTCCACCTGATGGACATAAGTTGTAGTTAATAAATAATGATGCTCTTCCACTTACCTTTCTAGTTTATTTTATCTCTGCAGGGGTTTGTACCATAATCAGCAGAGAATTATAGGTGTGAAATTAAAATCCTTGCCTTCAGTAATAATAATAATCTGCAAGTTGCTATTGCAGGTGTCAAGTGATTCAAGCCTCAAGTGATTCCCCCTACTAGCCCCTACTTATTGGTTTATGTTAATATTTTAATAAATGAATATTCACTACTGTGGTGATATCAGCAGCAGGCTATATATGGTCATATTGTCATGATGGCATAGTGGTATTAACTGCTACCATGGTATGAAATTGTAATTTTTAGACAGTCAAATCCCTCTTCTGACACACTTTTTACTGCATTTCGTTGTCTGATGCTTGTACTCTATGACAATAAAGTTCTAATCTAAAAATGTATGTAGGCTATAAAATGATGGTGTAGGCTAATGTACGAGAACTGACACGATTACAATGGTGTTTGAAGCCTTTCTGACTAGTAAATGGTGTTCTTCTAACTGGACCCTGGATTTGGTGTAGATTATTTTTTCTTATGATAACTGATGGATAGATGATTCACTTACTTAGACAGATATATATATATATATATATATATATATATATATTGTACATCGATTTGGATGATGAAGGCTTCGGTTATATGTTAAAAAAATAAATAAATAAATAAATTAAATCAAGTTGGGAAACTTCAAACTTCTAGCTGGCTGCCTTCTATCTATCTAGCACACTATCAAACTATCTAGCAAAATATCAAATGATCTATCTATCTCGTAAATGGTGGGAAGTAATATTTCCCAAAAGACACTTGACGGAACTGTCGTTCGGGATTTAGTTTCCGCCACATTTTTGACACACGTCTTACTTAAACCAGACCGTAAACCTGCTCGCTACCAGGTTTGTTCTGAAGGAGTGGTTGCATCTATGTATCTTCTTCAATTATTTTCAGATTTCAATATATGACACATCATTTGAAAGCTTACAATCTGCACTTTGTTCTACGTTAATGCAACATTAAAAGTCGAGGAAAGTATCATTTTCAACTGCTTAAATTGTAGTTACTTTGTAATTGTTCTCAAGGTAGACAACGAAAAGAAGAGGAGATATTCAAGAAACCTCAGGCACAGAACAGTGAAATATCAGTTTCAAAAAGAAAGTCAATATCGGCAGATATGTCTGTGATCTGAAATTTTAAAAAGAAAAATGGATTATCATTATTTTAAAAGAATAGTAATACATATTGCAATATTTATAAATTGACAGCGCTGTAAATAGTGTTATTCTTGCACAATACATTTCACCCGCTTAATATGACTTAGGCTACTGTTGGTGAGCTTACTAATTGCACATGACATTATGTTGATGAGAATATCATAAACAAGGGGACATGTCAATTAGAATTGTTATGTTGGCAGTGCAAAATGAAAAGGTCATATGCACCTTCCTTACAAGGTGAAAGAGTTAATGTAGCCAACAAGAACAATATGAAGACATAAATACACTGTAGCTTAACTGTACTATTTAAGAAAAGTAATTGTTTCCACTTAGTAGTCTAAATGTCTCCCTCCTGAAAATGAACTGGCTATGCCCCTGCTTTCACTGGTAAGCTGAAGCATACATCTACACAACCAACAGGACTATCAAGACTGTTTATCTCAGTCAGTTCAAAACCTGTAGGGAACGTCTGCCTTTTTATATGCTGGGGCTGTTCAACATGGCCAAGAGACCCTGATCCCTTAGATCTTGGATCTTGATCACTGACAATATAGCCTGGGGTACATTTCATCCAACCTGTCAACATCGGCATTAAACTCTACCTCTCTCCCTCCTCCAGTAGAATTAAGAGCAGATACTACATGCATTTCTTTTTCAAGGCTATAAAATAGTAAAAAGCAGGTAAAAAATGACCATATTGTAGCAAACAGCGGGGTACAGTAGCTTGCCCTAAGCAGGTATCGAACTAACAACCTCCCGCTTACAAACCGGCCACACTCGCTACAACAGGAGAGTTAACCCCCTTGGTAGAGCCACTAATGGGCATTTATACAAGGTTGCTACAATATTGTACTGTAAAAAATGTGTCTGTTAAGTCAAAATGTTAATTCTCTCTGAGAAAAGGGTTGGGGTTTTCAGCCGGCACAAAACGGACACAGTGCAAGGTGCCCTACTTAATAAATGTCTCCATGAAAGCCTTATTCTTTCAGTATATCTCATCTAGCATGATCTCCCTCATCTCCATCCTGTGGATTTTTAATGTGACATAGAAAACAGAAATGTTCTTGCACTGTCTGTCTTTTGTAAATCTCTGCTCTCTTTAAGATCAAAACTATATTCATTTATTGAGGTAGCAGACATGAGAATGGCAAAAAACAGATATATCTAACATACAGATCACAGTGAACCTTCTTTATTAAGACTTATTTGTAATGTCAGAGCGATTCTGTCATAAACACTATGAACATTCTTAATGATGATGTGGGATGAAAAGCGTCTAACACAAAATGGCTATTTTCAACATATTCATCACAGAGTTGCCTGGACTTTAAAGTGATTCACAGGATAAACATTTAGGTTTCAACCTGGTATAAGCAATACATTATATCATATAGTTTAATAAACTTTTTAAAATGTCCAAGCTATTGGCTGTTGATAATGATACGTTTTTAATCTATGAAAAAATATGAAACATTAAATGATTTCCTGTGTATTTAATCATTAGTGGGCTTGCATCTATCTAACTAACCTTCTCTCGTCTATCTGGCTATGAAGCAAATGACTGTGAATGATATTAATTGATTTGGGCATACATTATGAGAGCAGGTTGAATATTTTGATGAAAGTGCATACAATATTGCTTAAGAATTCAATCTTAATACATCTTTAAATTGAGTCATAAGTCACACTGAGTTGAACATGAACTTGTGAGGATGTTGGTTAATATTGTGACGAGTTCAACACACCCGTTTCGTTAGACTATGATCAATTCTAAAATGCCTCCAATAAAAAAGAT
This sequence comes from Nansenia antarctica, assembly GCF_963989245.1. NCBI lineage: Eukaryota > Metazoa > Chordata > Actinopteri > Argentiniformes > Microstomatidae > Nansenia > Nansenia antarctica. Next base: position 29,215,820 of record NC_137688.1, read on the forward strand.
AAATAATCCATGGCAAAGGTGTGGCATCAAAAAACAACGCTTCGGGATTCAGAACTGAACTGAACACTTGAAGCAGACGTGACATCGCCAACAGCTTTGACTTTGACCAGACTCCCATTTTCCTCATCATGCTGCAGAGTTCTGTAAGTCTCTCACCTGCTCAGGAAACCTTTAGCAATGGAACTTGAAAATGATAAGCACAATCCTTTTGTACTCCTTTCGAAAGTTATGGTTGAGCACCCCGTAGATGACTGCATTCAGGCAGCTGTTGAAATACGCCATGAAGTAGCTGGCGGTGAAGAGCCACTCAGGAATACCTTGGCTCAGTCTTGGGTTGATGGCCACTGCCAGGCCTATGAAGTTCAGGGGAGCCCAGCACACAGCGAAGAGGACGAAAACCACAAACATGGTGAGGAAGTTGCGCAAGTCATGTGGCTTGATCCTAGGCCGAGAGTCGGGCTTGACCCGCTTGCGCACCTGGATGACCAGGATCCAGATGCGGAGGTAACAGTAGGTGACAATGCTGATGGGGAGAATGAAGTGGACCACAACCACTGTGATGGTGTACAGGGAGCTGACGGACTGGGCGAAGGTGCAGGAGAAAACCCGCGGGTCGTACTGAAGAGACTCCATGAACCAGTTGGGCACAATGGCCAGTATGGTGAGCACCCACACCAGGATGACATAGCCCATGGTGTTGCTGTTGGAGAAGAGCTTGTCATACTTGAGGCTGTGACAGATGTAGCAGTAGCGGTTGATGGCGATGCCGGTGATGTTGAAGATGGAGCCGATGACACTCAGCCCCATGAGGAAGCCACTGATTTGGCAATGGATGTGTCCTGCAATCCAGCCATCATGGAAGATAGCAGTCAGGACCAGAGGGTATGGGTAAATCGCCACCACTAGGTCTGCAAGGGCCAAACTGACCACAAAGGCATTTCCTACGGGGAAAGAATAAGAAAATCAATCTTTATGTTTCATTAAAGAATAACATGTTTGTTGAAATTGTTTATGGAAGATTCGTCTTTAAACCCAGTATATTACAACCATAAAGTTTCAGTGTGTTTGGATTGTAAATGCAACCTCAGCATCTTCAATAAGGTTGTGCATCTCACTGGCCTCGTTAAAACAAATACATATTTAAAAAGTGTAACATCCCGTGTGGGCATGGCTTTACTAGGTGAAGTATCCTATTGGGCTTCTATCCCTTTGAAAAGCTGCCAACCCCTCACCCAACATCCACAACCATTAGTGTGAGAAAAAAAAGAACGTTAAGACCTGTGTGTTAAAATGACATGAGACCACAGTTCAGGATTGCCTGCCTCAGCAGAGCTGCTCTTGCAGTGGCTTCTGTGAGGCTCCATCCCTACTGAGTGACCATTTCACACCCAACCATGCTCCGACTAATTCAGAACCATGAGCTGGGTTGACTGAAACAAGGATGATTATAGCACCACCACTGCCTTCATCCTCTGAAGAGAATTGATATGTGGATGAAGTGACATACCCAGATAAGGCCACTGACAGGTAGGTTCACAACACCAGGACCAATGAGGTGAGGTGGTTGTGAATGGAGGAGATGAGAATACCCATATGCCCCACCCGATTGACCCAAACAGGCAAAGATCCAAAATTCTGATTCTAGAATTCCTCATGTTTGAGAACGGGCACAATGGACACCACAGGGGCAGTGCTGTGACCATGGATAGCTGTGCAGTAGTTGGAATTATTGCTCATTACTAAGATTGGAACATCTGTGAGTGCTTTAATGCTATTCATATTCATAGCATTCTTTCCACATGTGCTACCCTGACACAAAATGTAACATTTCCAACATTTACATTACTAAATATCTCATGGTCAGACTGACTTGGACCAGAACCTCATATGGATCGATTGAAGTCTTGACAGTTTTAGACAGTTTTTACTACTAATAGTTGGGTTGGTATTCTGATTGAGATCCATTCCCTGTGTGTGAATTCTGCCAGTCCTACCTTGAGAGAGGGGGACATGATTCTCTCTGACAGAACTTCACTAATGATCAAGTAATTACCACTGACAGGAGCAGTGAGAAGTAGAAGGAGAGCTGTATCTACTGTTAATGAGGTGATCAAACAAGGGGGTAGAACTCTGTGAAATAGCTACAACTTTGCAGTCGATATGTGCATAGCAATAACTAACTTGAATCTGATTTCCGTTAGCTTATCAATTTCTCTCTTTAGATTGTTATGGTGATACATAAGCAAGTATTTTACTCTAGGATGACGTAATATGAAACCTGACAAAATGCACAAGGATCTCCAAGAAATCACAGTATGTGCTTTGTGGTCACTTAATCTGTTAGCTCCTTTACATAGGGGCTGAATTTATGAATCTGAATTTATGAATCCAAGGTGTACATAAAACTGTCATTCAGTAACAATGAGCTGCTGTGGAATGAATGAAAACAATTCCCAGCAGTGTGCCACCATGACTGCGTCAGCTTGACTGCACTCTTGACAAGTTCTAGAAAATACTTTTTGATTTTCAAATCAATTGACTGGATGAATCACTTTCCCATTGGTTCTGTTTGAAGCTGATGCTCAGAAAAAGAGAAATATAAAACTATAGGAGAGCTGTGACTCAGGGAGAATTATAAGGTTCTATCTCAATTTTTGTCAAAATTTAGTTTTTTACATAATCTGATCCAGTAGGTGTTTATTAATGCCTGTGTGGTGTTATTTTTAAAATGTTGACATTTTTGAGTTAGTAATTAATAAAATACAAAGGTTCCATCTCACAAAACATAATGGACTGTAAAAACGTTGACGCTCAATATCTCTAAACTACCCTAAACGGAGATAGAACCTTATCATTCTAAGATCACGATATGCCGCTGATGAACAGAACAATCAAACAATTAACTCCACACATGGCATAGTCCATGTGGCACATGGCAAACTCCACAAAACTCAGGGAATTTATTGTTAAAGAAACCAATGTAATAAACAATGTCAGCCATACAGTACAGTATGAGATGGAGGTGCATATTACCTGCTTTCCTTAGTTTCCTATTTCTGAAGACAGACACGATGACCAACAGGTTGCCCAATATATCTACTACAATAGTTGTGATCAGCACACTGGCCAGTAAAGTCATCACCCAAGGAAAGCGATGGTCCTCTTTGCTCCCATCTCCATGTGAAGAGTTTCTGGGGGTGATAGTTCCTTCTACCATTCTCAATTCATACTTTGTTGTTAAGGACAGGTTAAACTGCGGCAGGTACCTTCCAACAACGTGCATTGAGTTGTACAGTGTCCGTCCAGTCAGTGAATGCAAGAAAGGCATTTATTCGTTTTTTGTCTACCTCATGACATTATTTTAAATAATTTAACGAATTTATTCGTTTTTTGTCTACCTCATTATTTTAAATATTTTAAATCTTAAACATGTCAAACTAAGTGAGATGTTTTAAGTAGGTGATTTTATGTTATTATGATTATTATTATTGTTGTTGTTGTTGTTGTTGTTGTTGTTGTTACGACAGTGTATTTGTTAAACAGCCAATAGAGTTAGTATATTACGCCACTCTCATCTTCTCAGCGCATTTAGAGGGCAGTTTCATTCTAATAAAAGACATAAATAAAGTCTTCCACATCTGGATGTTGTAGATATTAGGACAGAAATACAACCTTTATCAGTTCTGTTTCTCGAAGACAGTTTTCATTTTGTCTTGCAAGTCAGTTGAAAAATGTTGTCTTGTTTTTCCATTTTGATTGTGTCCAAAATCGGTCTCCACATCCTATGAAACTGTTCATGTGAACAGCTCATTTAAAAAATCCATGCCCATTCAAGGCTCCCTCCCTTATTCGTCATTCATCATATTATTTTAATGAACTTTCTAACTTCAACCGCAACTGTATAATTTTAGCACCACACTTGCGTAGCCTGCTTACAGCGGTTTTTAATCCCAAAAGTGTAATTCCCATTTGTTCAATCCTCAGTGTGGTTGTGGTTTTCGCTTCTCCGCTCGTCTTGTCTCCTATCACTCCTGAAAGTGTCTGATCGCCACTGTTTCAATGGGCTGCTACCGGTGTTGTGGTCTCCTCATACCACGTGCACTCGTAGGGGTCCATAAACCCGGTCAGAGGATAACTACTTCGGCGCTCCTCCTGCGCATCAAATGCTGATGATGAAATGACACCAATCTAATCTTGTTTCCAGAAACACTATACTACCAATTAATTTGGTCTATCACCATTTTTTTCCAGATAGAATGGGACTAATTAACGAGTAAATGCAGAAATTCATGAAGTCTCTGTTCTCTGTTTTGGGATGAAATGTGTTGTGTCTACCACAATTAATCGAACACACGCAAGATACATTGTTAGCAGATATAATATTTACTTAAATTCTTGAATGGATAACAGAAAGAGAAAACTATTTGTTTCCTCACAACATTGTGTTGGTGTCATTATTAGACAATGATTAGTACTACTGCAATTCTCATTTAATCATAGTTCTGAAGATGTCAATATGCAGCCCTGCATGGTCATCTGAAAAAACTTGAAATCTGTGTTAAATAAATGTAACGTTGAGATCAGTCACAGTTTTCTGAAAATATTCTTGAAAACATGGTTGAATAAGACAAACAATGTGAATGTTGAAAATGTGCCATGTGTCAGTGTTCATGAGTCACATGACACAATGATTGCAATGACATGAAAACAATGTTGATTCAACCCATCTGTGTCCAGTGGAAAGTTCAAGAAACTTTTTTTAGCCAAAGTAGATGGAGCTATAAGCATTTTCATACTGCCATTCTGATTTCCACAGGGGATTCAACCAGGACAGAGAGGGCAGATAGCAAGTAAGGGAAACAGAACAAATTGCCTCAACAGTATGTGACACATAGTACCATTGAAACTGCATATGGCTATCACCAACATAAAGGCATGGAAGAAGAAAACCAGCCCGTTGAGATGAATACACATTTGGCATTGATACAAAACAAGAAAAGAAAATGTAATCAATCATTAATATAGTTCATCAAACAAAACATTCTCAAAATCTTTGGATTTGTGTCCAAATAGGGTGAATGTATCCCTTGTCTTATTTATATCCTCCCTAATCTATCATGCACTTTGTTCATGCTTGACTTGAAAATCCCCTATCCTTGTAAATTATGTGTTGCCTATTTTGGTGTCAGGGAGTGTTTTTGCTGAGTGGGCTTGACCAATGTAAAGTACCGGTATGGTGTTTAGCTGTAAATCATGTTGAGCTCTGAACCACCTTGTGTCTGGAATCACTTTATGTCTGGAACCACCTTGTGTCTGGAATCACTTTGTGTCTGGAATCACTTTGTGTCTGGAATCACTCTCTTGTGAACCTGCACCTATGTTAATGACAAGCCCATCAGCTTTTCAGTGTAGATCCTGTCATGCTGAGTACATAGCTTCATGGATCAACAAAACATCCACACAGACTGGAGGCATGCCATGCAGAGGACCTATTACCTGCCTCCCTTCAAAACACAGCCCGAATCATAATCACCATCATATCTGAATTGAGAGTCACAGAAATTGAGAGATGTGTTGTGTTGTAGGCTATATCCGCCCCCTGCAATTTAATGCCAGCGCTATAGTCCTATACATTATTCTAGAGGCAGGAGCCATTTCTGCATCCCATTCTTCATGCTGACCTGCAAATTGTCCAGGGTCATGCTATCATCATGTTAACATGTTTGTTGTTCTTCCATTAATGATAGAAAACCAGAGACACGGCCTGCATTTTCTGACAATGTTGTACAGATTGATAGCTATTTTGATTTTGTAAGCACTGTTATCATGCACAATAAAACTGTGACAGGGTCTGGTGAAAAGGTCCTCAAGTAGGGCAAGGTCATTTTTGCAGATTTTGAAAGTGCAGATTGTACGCTTTCAAATGATGTGTCATAGATTGAAATCTGAAAGTAGTTGAAGAAGATATGCTTATTTCAATCAAAACAGACGCGTTTGCTACCCAGATTCTGTCGATTATTCCTCTACAACATCCGAAAGATACATCCATTCCTCACGAGAGAAGCAGCACAAGTCTTGGTCCAGGCACCTGCCTCCGCCATCAGACCGTTGCAGCTCATCCAGAATGCTTCCACCTCGGCTGGCTGCCCGGCACTGCCGCCTCTACGAGGATGCAACAGTCGTCTATCTCTGCACACCTTTAGGGGGTGGCGAAACCAGTCCACTGCACAGTCAGTACCGTCAGAGTAGGAGGGGTCTTAGTGTGATTATTTTGGGGTGGGCTGTGTGATAGCCGTGTTTTTCCTGATTATGCACGGCTCAAAGGGGCCATGGGGAGATGCTTAGAACCATGTGACAGTGCCGATTGGAACAGTGCAAGCTTCCTAGCAAGGAGGCGTTTGCATAATGAGACGGCCAGGGAATTTGGTAACGCATTACGCCGCCTGATAATTAGGGCTTATCCCTCTGCCGACAATGACACCCGTGAACTTTTCGCGACCATTTCATAGAACATGTAGGTAGAGGGGACCTGCGCATCAATCTTCGTAGTGCCAAACCGTCCACATTGGAGGAAGCGATCAATCTGGCCTCCGAACTTGAGCTCATCAGGAGCCTAGAACAGACCCACCTTGTCTCCGATACCCAGGTTTGGGGCGTGGTTGAAAGATCCCCCAATGATAAGCAGATGGAGCTCTTATTGGGAGTGGTAGAGGGATTAAGTTACAGCATACAGTTCAGTCCATGCAAGCCCCAGGAAACTCCCAGGCCAGTACAGCGCGCAGCAGTGCCTCGAACGTACGCGGACCGAGTGGCTGGGTTCCAGACCGGAACTATCGAGAGCGGGGAGAAGTATGTTGGGAATGTGGGTGTAACCAGCATACACAACGTGACTGCCCTTATTTGCAGGGAAACTAGTGGGGGCGCGCACAGCCGGCCAAATGCCTGCCCCCCCCTCTTCGGGATTCGCATGTGACCAGAAAGGACCCGGTGTATATCTCCGTGCCAAAATAGGTGGGTTAGATTCCCATGTTCTAGTTGATACTGGGGCGCAAGTGTCAATCATCCCCAAGCAAATGTGGCTGCAGTTGACTAAGGGGGGTGCTGAGTTAATGGAATATCTGTGGAAAAACTTTGGCTGCGAATGGGGCGGGCATGAGCATAATAGGTCAGTGGCAGATCATAGTTCAATTCGATACGCTAGCTCTGATTGCTGAGTTTCTGGTGGCTGATGTGCCCACCTCTGATGTATTACTGGGTATTGATTTTCTTTCCAAATTCTGCGCAGTCATTGACTTAGATAAGCAGTGTTGCTGCCTGATGGATAAGAAACTGCTGTTGATCTCAGCTCTAGAGACAAACCAACCCCAAGTGGTTACAGTTTACGCCGACACCACGGTGGGCCCTCGCTGCGAAGTAATCATTTACATTTTCAGGGTTTGTGAAGGGCCTCCTGGGCAGATGCACCGCAGGCATGCTGGAGCCCTCCGCCTCCTTATCTTAACATTGTGATGTGTTAGTAGCTCGCGTTGTGTGTCAGGTGGACCAAGGGGTTATGCCAGCAAGGGTTATTAATTTGACCGAAGATACCCTTATGCTAAAACAGGGCATGAAAATTGGCACCTTATTCACCGATGTTACCATAGGGCAAGCCGCAGACGATGCGGGGCGGGACGAGTGGTGCGCCCCAGTTTGGTCCATCGATGCTCTAGTGACACAGTTTGGGTTGGAGGAGAAGGGGTTTTCGCCCTCAGAGGTTCATTCGGTGCGGGGCCTATTGCAACGCCATGCCACCATTTTCAGCACTGGGGAGACTGATTTGACTAATTGACTGCACCAAATAGATACAGGGGATGCCAAACCCATTAAAATGGCGCCACGTAGGGTTCCCCTTCACCTCCAGCGAGAGGTGGCCGACCACATAAAACAGATGCAGGAGAACAGGATTATATGACCGTCCTGCAGCCCGTGGGCAGCCCCTGTGGTGCCAGTTAGAAAAAAAGATGGTAGCTTGCGGTTCTGTGTAGACTACAGGAAGCATAATGACGTGACCACAAAGGATGCGTATCCCCTCCTCCGAATTGATGATGCCCTAGGCCTAGCCTAGACAGTCTAGCAAATGCACGCTTGTTCTCCACTCTCGACCTAGCCAGTGGTTATTGGCAGGTGGAGGTTGACCCCCAAGATAGACCCAAAACAGCATTTACGACAAGACAGGGCCTTTTTGAATTTTGGGCTATGCAACTCACCCAGCACCTTCCAGCGCCTAATGGACTTAGTGTTGGCAGATTTACAATGGACCACATGCCGAGTGTATTTAGACAACATTATAGTGTTCGGGCGGACGTTTCAGGAACATCTACACAGGTTAGATGAGGTTCTCTCTAAGCTACAAGCAGCTAACCTGGAAGTCAAGCCCTCAAAGTGTAACTTTTTTCTACGCAGGTGAAATACCGGGGTCACATTATCTCCATGGAAGGCATTAGAGCTGAACCAGCTAAAATCAAGTCGGTCCGTGGGTGGCCTGTACCCAAAACCCAAACCGAGGTTAGGAGTTTTTTAGGTCTGGCCTCTTATTATAGGCGCTTTGTTAAGGGCTTTGCAGACATAGCGTGCCCCCTGCACCAATTAACAGAGAAGGGGAAACGATTTCGGTGGGGAGAAGACTGCCAACAAGCGTTTATGCGGTTGAAAAATAGCCTCATTACGGCCCCAGTCCTTGCATATCCCGACCCCACTAAGCCGTTTATCCTAGACACGGACGCAAGTGACGTCGGAATTGGGGCGGTATTATCTCAAGAGGAGGGGGGTATGGAGCGTGTGATCACGTACGCTAGTCGAGTGCTGACCAAAGAAGCGCGTAAATACGCTACTACAAAAAAAGAGCTGCTAGGCATGGTGACATTTACTAAGTTCTTCAAACATTACCTGCTAGGAAGAGAGTTTGTGTTACGCACCGATCACAATTTGTTACGTTGGCTGCATAATTTCCGGGGCTTGGAGGGGCAATTAGCCCGGTGGGTTGAGCAGTTGGCGAGTTTTCAATATCTAATTGTTCACCGCAAACAGCACACTAATGCCGACGCGCTCTCCCGTTTGCCGGCTTTTTCTGATGAGTCAGGGGCTGCTTCTGCGGTAGAGGGACAACGGCCCGCTATGTCTGTTCGTGTAGTAAAATGGACTGCTGAACCTGTAGCTTCAGAGCCAGACATGGGGGTCTGTGATGAGTTGGCCCGAGCACAGCAAGGGGATGCAGAGATAGTGCAACTCATTAAAGCTAAGCAGAGTGCTGGGGGTAGACAGGGGGAATTGCCGAATAAGCCAGAGTTGCGTAAATATTCCCCGGTATGGGACCAGTTGCGGGTACAAGATCAGTGCCTGGTACGTGCTCCACCTTCCCACTCTGATGCAGCTGCTACAATGCAGGTGGTTCTTCCTAAAGTGATGGTGCCCTCCATACTAGCAATGTTGCATAGCACAGTTACAGGTGGCCACCTAGGCATTCAGAAATTACAGGCAAAAGTGAAAGACCGGTTCTATTGGCCAGGGTGGTTTGGGGATGTAAAGAAATGGTGCAGGGAGTGTGTGGTTTGTGCGTCTCGGAAGACACAACGCAGGCCACCATGCGCTCCCATGAATGTGTCTGTCTGCTCTCGGCCATATGAACGCATTGGATATTTTGGGTCCCCTGCCAGAAACTCCAAATAAAAACAAGTATATCCTGGTAATTGGGGATTCTTTTTCAAAGTGGACAGAGGCTTTTCCTCTCCCCAATCAGGAGGCCCATTCCATTGCAAAGGTTCTGGCGGAGGAATGGGTCTGTCGTTTTGGGGCACCTCGCAGTATTCACTCTGACCAGGGACGAAATTTCGAGTCGAACCTGTTCAAAGAATTGTGTAGGTTACTAGACATCCACAAAACCCGTACATCAGCCTACCATCCCCAGTCGGATGGATTGATCGAACATTTTAATCGCACATTGTTGTCTATGTTGTCCCTTTTTATAGATGCTAACCAGCTGAATTGGGATACCCTGTTGCCATATGTGATGATGGCTTACAGGAGTAGTGTACATGCCAGTACTGGGTATACACCCTATAAGGTCCTGTTTGGGCAGGAAATAGTCCTCCCTGTCGACGTGATGCTGGACGTGAGTCCAATGGATACATTTGTCTCGGCTAGTGACTATGTAGCCAGAGTGGCAGATACCTTATCCACTGAGGTGGGGGCAGTGCAGAGGCACCAGGCTATGGCCTCGTCACAACAGAAGGCAAATTATGATTTTCGTGCAAAGGCGCAACATTACTCCGTAGGAGAGCTGGTGTGGGTGCGGAATAAGGCGAGGAGGTGGGGCGTCTGCCCTAAATTACAGAGGCGATACAAGGGGCCGTATAGAGTCTTGGAGTGTGTGACTGACGTCCTCTATCGGATCGCACTAGTAGAGGGGGGGCCGGAGATGGTTACACATTACAATCGACTCAAACCCTTTGTACCTTGCTCCTTTGCAGAGACACCGGTGCCCCAAGAACGACCAGGCGGGGTTCCGGGTCGCACTTCCCAGAGCGAGCGCCCTGCAGAGGTCCACCACCAGTCCTCAGACGGGCCGGCGAGTTCGGGGTCAACCAGGGGGCCGCAACCACCCGTAGGGACCAGGACACCGAGGGAGTGTCTGTCACCGGCTGCAGCAGGCCCCCAGAGGGAAGACCTACCTAACCGGACCAGCAGTCCACAGCAGCCAACGTCGTCCCGGGCTGAGGGAGGAACCATGAGGGCACCAGCCGGCTGGTCCCACTCATGACTCTGTTTGAGAATCTGGGGATCAATAAATAGACAGAGCCAGGAGCTGAGCGGGTCTCTAGGGGAGCGGCCAAGTAACGCGTACTACTGCCAAAGACGTTGTTTGTGACCGGACAGATTAACAGTAGTTGCTTAACGCTCTGCACACTTCTAGGGGGGTGGGTGCCGTTCGCAGATGGTTAGGGCTGCCGGCGGCGAAGACAGAGAGTTAGGGGGAGGAAGTTGCACACGGTTAGGGCAAGAATAGGATGGGACGGGAAAATAGGTGCACACCGGCCGCTCCCTGAACGGATTGAGGGGCGCTCCTACAGCTGGGGAGTGTCCCAATTCTACTCACCGTGTTGACATCCCCCTGGAGGCTCCAGCCCTATATGAGCCTAGTCGACACGGTGATACCACGCACAGACCCCGGGGGAGGGTCTTGTCACTTGGGCAAGTTGAGTGCCTTTTTAATAGGAACGTTTTGTGTTGTATGTTATGTGTATGTTACGTGTATGTGTGGGGTTTGGGGGGTGGTTTTAGGAGCTGTAACGTGGGGTAAGAGGAGGGCTAAACCAGTCCACTGCACAGTCAGTACCGTCAGAGTAGGAGGGGTCTTAGTGTGATTATTTTGGGGTGGGCTGTGTGATAGCCGTGTTTTTCCTGGGCAGAGCGCCCCATTGTGCTGTGTGTTATTCTTTAATCGTGTGTGAGGCTGGTGTGGCAGGCCGGTGTTTTGTTCCTTTATTGGTGTGTTTTCTTGATTTACCCTTTACCTTTTTACCGTGTTGGTATTTGCAGTGTTCAGTCCCTAGCAGCTTTCTCTGGTGGGAGGGCTAGTTGTAGTGGGCTCGGGGAGCGTCCGTCCTTACCTCATGTCAGGAATTTTACCTGTGGGAATAAATAAAACATTTACATTTACATTTTTGGCATTTAGCAGACGCCTTATTCCAAAGCGATTTACAATCAATACATTTGAATACTAAACATGTGAATCATCAGTCCACCATTCGTAGCAGGAAGAGTAATCCAGCTCAGGCCCAGGGCCATTGATAGAAGGAAAAACCTTCTCCTATCACCTTCTTCTAAAACCTAGTTCTTTTTTTTGGGGGGGGGGAGAAACAGAGAAATAGTACAAGGGGGGCAATAGAAGTTCGTAGGGACACAATAGAGGGGAAAGCGGGTGTCTTTAGGAGACGTAGTGCTGAGGGGCAGAAGATGTCTCAGGAGGAGCAGTTAAGGTGTAACCTGAAGAGATGGGTCTTCAGTCTACGACGGAAGATGGGTAGTGACTCTGCCGTTCTGACAGCCGTGGGGAGCTCATTCCGCCAGCGGGGAGCCAATGTTGTGAAGAGACGTGATCGGGCAGCACGACTGCTGTGTAGAGGTGGTGGGGCCAGTCGGCCAGCCGAGGTGGAGGAGCGGAGTGAGCGGGCTGGAGTTTGGGGGGTTACCATTTCCTTCAGGTAGGCAGGGGCTGTCCCTTTAGCTGCCTGGTATGCAAGCACCAGGGTCTTGAATCTGATGCGAGCTGCTATCGGGAGCCAGTGCAGGGTGCGAAGGAGAGGGGTGACATGAGAGTATTTGGGGAGGTTGAATACCAGCCGGGCAGCAGCATTCTGGATGAGCTGCAGAGGTCTAATGGCGAAAGCGGGGAGCCCAGCCAGGAGTACGTTGCAGTAATCCAGGCGGGAGATGTCCAGTGCCTGGGTCAAGAGTTGCGCTGCCTCTCTGGTGAGGAATGGTTGTATCCTTCTGATGTTGTAGAGGAAGAATCTGCAGGAGCGAGCCGTTGCTGCAATGTTCTCCGCACAGGATAGTCGGTTGTCCAGGATCAGGCTGTCAGGGAGGGGGTTACAGTAGAGTTCTCTACTGTGATAGATAAGTCTTGGAGAGGGCAGGCTTTCCCGGGGATGAAGAGGAGCTCGGTCTTGTTAAGATTGAGCTTGAGATGGTGGTCAGCCATCCATGTTGAAATGTCAGCGAGACATGCAGAGATACGGGTTGCCACGTGTAGATCAGACGGGGGGAAGGACAGGAAGAGTTGAGTGTCGTCTGCGTAGCTATGGTAGGAGAGCCCATGTGAGGGGATTACCGAGCCAAGAGACTTGGTGTAGAGAGAGAAAAGTAGGGGCCCTAGGACAGAGTCCTGGGGTACCCCAGTGGAGAGGGTTTGTGGAGAAGACAGCGATTCTCTCCAGGTCACCTGGTAGGAGCGGCCCGCCAGGTAGGAAGAAAACCAGGAGTGTGCGGTGCCAGAGATGCCCAGTTCTGAGAGGATGGAGAGAAGGATCTGGTGATTGACTGTGACGAAGGCAGCAGACAGGTCCAGGAGAATGAGAATGGAGGAGAGGGAGGAAGCTTGAGCAGAGTGGAGGGCTTCCGTGACAGCAAGGAGCGCAGTCTCAGTGGAGTGCCCAGCCTTGAAGCCGGATTGGTGGGGGTCTAAGTGTTCCATCTTCCGGAGATAGTCAGTCAGTTGTTTAGATGCCGCGCGTTCAAGGGTTTTGGAAGAGAAGGAGAAGGGATACAGGTCTGTAATTGTGGACAGATGATGGGTCAAGGGTAGGTTTCTTGAGGAGAGGTTTGACTCTGGCTATTTTGAAGGCCGCTGGGACAGATCCTGTGGATAGGGAGGAGTTGATTAGGGTGGTAAGGTAAGGAAGGATGTCGGCGGAAATGGATTGGAGAAGATGCCTATTGATTTTTGCTAACCCTGTGTTGCGTGGTGGTGTGTTCAGACCACTGTCCCCGGACCTCATCGGTTATACAAAGGTGGTGGCAGTGCTACCCGCTAGTAGGACCCAGTGATCGGTTCTTCCTGATCAAGGGAGGTTCTGGTTTATTTCATATCTATCTATCTATCTATCTATCTATCTATCTATCTATCTATCTATCTATCTATCTGTGATGAACCTCGTAGCCTCCTTAATTAGATTGATGAGCTGCACCTGGACCCGCTCATGACTCTGTTTTAGACTCTGGGGAGATCAATAAATAGACAGAGCCAGGAGCTGAGCAGGTCTCTAGGGGAGCGGCCAAGTAACGCGTACTACTGCCAAATACGTAGTTTGTGACTGGACAGATTAACAGTCGTTGCTAAACGCTCTGCACACCTTTAGGGGGGTGGCGAAACCAGTCCACTGCACAGTCAGTACCGTCAGAGTAGGAGGGGTCTTAGTGTGATTATTTTGGGGTGGGCTGTGTGATAGCCGTGTTTTTCGGTTCTTCCTGATCAAGGGAGGTTATGGTTTATTTCATATCTATCTATCTATCTATCTATATCTATCTTTTTTTTTTTTTCATGGCTTATCTAAGCATACATCCTAAACTAAAATACATGCTCAATGGAGATGCTTTAGTCTACTCTGTTTCTGTCCCATAGTGTATCCTTTTAATTTGTTACCAAAGACACATGTGCATATTTAGATTTTTTTTTATTTTTACAAATTAGGCTATATAGGTACAATATCTTTATCATGTCTTGTGACATTTTTATAAATAGGCCTATGCCTATTTGTTAAGTCTTTGGTAAGAAATTAAAATGATGAGCCTATGGCCCCAGGCCTCAGCATAGATTACTTTTTCCTGCTATGACTTGTGGATAGATGATTCACTAGTTAAACATTTGTTGTAAATCGCTTTGAGTTTGGATAAAGGCGTCTGCTAAATGTCAGAATGTTTGCTGTGAACAAAACGGATGTTGTCAACAACAATATCTCAACGTAGGCCTATATTTAATTATATAAATACATTGTCTACCTTTCGTTCCAATATGTGTGATTCTGATGCCTATGCTTTGCTGCCGCGCTTCGCTCCACTTGATCACAGGATCTAACAACCTTCATGCAACTGAAAGGCGTGACCCCACGATGCACGTATCGGTTTTCATCATTTGGATAGGGGTAACAACAGCGAACCAAAACGAATCGGAGCAGCATATTTGAAGTGACACCGGTAATAGATTGTCTTTGTCTTCAATGTCATGCTTTACAACAACAACAAAAACCTCAATGGTCCTCAATGGTAGTTCTGGACAGGGGCTAGTCATTGAGAGACAGGAGACTGATGGAGAGTGACAGGGTACAGGAGTGAGTGACACGCGGGCGGACTTGACGAACCGCAACACAGCTGGTGTCTAAAGACAGTTGGCTTTGACGGAGAGAACACACACCCTTCCAAGCTCCCACAAGCACTCAAAACTGCTGCTGGAAAAACACACCTCTGAGGTGTCTGTGTGTGCGTGCGTGCATGTGTGTGTATTTGAAAATCAGAAGAAGTATGTGTCTGTCTACCATTATGTTTCAGGGAGCATAGCAGTAATGCGATTGATTTACGGATTTTACCTATACTTCATAAGACCCTGTAGCAAAGCATGTTCTCTATATCGATCGAGGAAATCATATAGCCCTTAGATAGGAAACGCATAACACTTTATCAGACAGCCCTTTTATGAATGTCACGCAAATAATACATCTGCCAAAAAAGTTGCTGAGTTGCAGAGGATAGGACCGTTTAGGCGAAGCTGACTCACACACTGCACCAGATTCGCTACTATTTGCCTCGTACGTGCCCTTTCCTCATTATGCATTTCCATTACTTAAATAGCCTATATAGGTTCATGAACATTTAAACCGACACTGCTCCCTTTTTCCATTGATTCTGGGAGGTTTCTCCCCACTCAAACAGTAATTTCATGCAGTTGCCGATGGCGTAAATTATGTTGTGACAGAATAAATGCTGGCTAAAGCGCTGGGCTATTACACAAGGCTGTGTTGTGATGAATTCAAAAATACTATGATGAAAGGATAGGGACATATATTGAGGAAAAGAGAAATTCAGATAATCAAAGAGCTAGATATGAAGGTAGTTAACACCAACAAATTGTGTCTCCTAGTGGACTATGCCGGCATCACATGTAGGCCTCATGATGTACTTCGTAACATAAAAAAAGAACTACTAGTTAAGAGGATTTATAGATACTCAACATGCTTTGTTAATAATATAAGATGACAACTTTTATTTATATATCTTTACACTGTTGAAAATAAATGGGAGTACGATATCATAGTAAAATCTCTCACAGAGAAACAACAACAAAAAACATGGGGGTTATCCCACATTGATACACACATAGAACACATTACAAAGACATTCAGGTGAGCATGAACTCATTGGACTACCACATACACTGCACATACAAATAACACAAGGATACAACGCTCTCAACAGAGGACACACTGTCACCCAAAACAGTCCACATACTTCCAACAGCTGCCATTCCGTACATGAAAATTGAAAAAGGGAAAACACTACATTTGTTCCCCACCCCGTGTCTGCACAGGGCACCATCACTACACCAAAGCAGCAACCAACAATGGACAGATTCCACACAAGCCAAAAATACTTAACAGGCCACAACATAAGCAAACAACATAAGTAACACTAAGCACATAATGTTACTGTATGATGCTGCAGGCTTTTATGGAAACACAACATCTTATCAGCAGGTATGGTGGAATAGTATAAACTCTTGGCACTTTGTTACTGTGACATGGTAGAAATGCGGTATTAACTGTACTGTTGAAGGTAAACACTAAGGCTGGTTATATACCTGGGCATAGAACAACAGAATTGCTGTGGAGAATAGTATCAACCTTGTTCACAATTGTGGGCTGTAACTGATGAGCTGTGAAATTTGAAAATGAAATACATGTACAGTATGTTACACAGAAAAAAGAGAAAACTCTTTGTCATGACAGTCTACATGTTCAAGCTATTTAAAATGGCTGCATGGGCATTTTTTTACGGTTATATAAGTGTACTTTTATCATGTAGATACATCTGCAGTTCAAGGAAATGTTTCCAGATAAAAATTAAGCTATTTGCACTATTCTACTTTATTTACATAATTGGCTAGATCATTGATAGAATGAACCTAATGTACAACGATAAATCTGTTTCACCATGAACACACAGAATATTTGAGTATTTCCATTAATTTACTTATGGCTCTATGCTTACTGAGGATCCAGCCCCTTCATAATTATAAATGACATAATTATACAAAAATATGCACTGCAATTAGGTGACCAGATGACGGAAATTACCTATTTCAACATACAGTATTGAAAAAATATGGCTGTCATATCGGTTTGAAGTGTATCTTCCATGAAATGTTCTCTTTTCGGGTTTGGTTCGATATAATGCTTCTTTTGAGCAAATACTATGAGTAATACTCTGAATATAAACACATTTACAATATATTCAACATTCTGATAATTCTACTATACATGTGTGGTTTCACCTTTAGAAGTAGTTATACATTAACAATATACTGTACAGTGCATGCCATTTTACCGTGTCGATGTTTAGTGAGTTATTGTAAATTGGCCATCATGAATTGAGCATCATCTTCACTCAGTCTTTTCAAGTAAGACAACACTGGGCCAATGATGTCCTTACATCCAACTTTCATTGATGACACGTTCAAAGTAAAATGACAGTTAGTTATAGCAGTGCACAATACTGAAGTACTTTATAACAATAATGCTCCCCTCTGGGAGAGTGGCCTACACACATGGGTGTTGCTGATGATGTTGCACCACGTATAGTTCAGCAAAGAAGACTATGTGACCTGGCTAATTCCAGACACATTGTAATACTGTTCATCCCTGACAACCAAACAGGAGTGCTCCCACTGTTTTCTGGTCAATTATTATTGAGCTTCTCCCATCAAAGATTGACTTCAACTAATTCATGTCTTTGTGTCTGTCTGAAGCAGTCACCCCCCAGAGAACACATCTAGGGAGTATCAGTCACTTGGCCCTAGAACATGACCTCCTCACAGCTTCCGTAATCGCTCTCCACCATGTCTGAGCTGTCGTAGCTGCGGGGGTTAGTGCTACGTGACGTCACCTCAGGCCTAGCCTGGGCGGGGTTGCTGCAGTCAGCGTAAGAGGGCTGCGCCACACTCAGACGCATGCTGAGTCGCCGGTAGCCCCCTGAAACGTTGTCCATGCTGCGTGCGTGCTGAGTGGGGTAGTAACTGATGGCAGTGTACTCGTTAGGGCACTGGGAGCTGGGGAGTGGTAGGCCATCAGGCCCTAGGAAGTCATCTAGGTTCTGGTTGCTGTAGCAGGGGGGGAGGGGTGCACGGCGGTCACAGCGCTCCAGAGGGAAAGGGAAACCTCCGAAGCGAGAGTTCCTACGAGAGTTCCTAAGTTCCACGGCGGTCACGGTGGGGTAGGTGTCCTCCACGATGTCAAACTGGGGGAACTCCTGGACAGTTGGGCGTCCGTAGTAGTCAGGGTCAGCAGGGTACACTGTAAACACAGAGAAAAAGAAACCTCCATCATTATTCTTATTCATAGTCCAAAATTCCTTAGGCTGCAAACTGTTTTACGTCACAACAGTACAAAGGAGTCCTTGTTATCTTAGAGGTCAACACATACATTGTCATGAATAATTCATTAGCTATTTGGTATCTAGAGAATGATGCTACAGGAGCTGTGTGACTTTTGAGTACTATGTATTGAGTATGATACTGTGTGAATAAATGTATAAGTAGCCCCAAGTATTCCCCATTGAATTGATCTAAAGATGGATGAAAAACTTTGCTTTGTAAGTTACTGATCATTCCAGGTTCAATCAACCACAATCGCTTTCCCTTCGACTCTTTCATCTGTCATGAAAATCAATATCAGTTTTTAGTGTAGGCCAGAAACAGACCATAAAGTGCAGAGCGTTAATGTATTAACATTAACTCACCTTCATAATCCATCTCCCAATTGTTTTTCCTGATGGACTCGTTGTCCGAGCTGGAAGGGGGCCGGGGGGGGAGGTTGGGGGCTACGCTGCACACAACAGGCCCCTGCATCTTGGCGGTGGAGGCCCCTAACTGAGACCCCAAGTCCACCTGGCTGCGAGGCCTGAGGGAGCGGAACGGACTGTGGAGGTCCAGATCATTCCCAAAACCAACCATGGTACTCATCTCGATGGGGTGCATTTCCTGGTTGTCGGCCATGATGCTCTTGGCGAGATTGGGCTGGAAGTAACCATTGGAGTCCTGAACGCACACCGGCTTCTTCTTCTTTTGTCGTACGTAGCGTTTCCGGACGCAGACGAAGACGGCAACCAGGAAGATTACGCCCAGAATGCTGGCACAGATCTCCATGACCTCCACATAGCCCAGGGTGGGTGAGACTTGGGGCAATGGATCGCAGTGGATGGATCCCTGAGAGAACTTACAGTCATACCCACCTGGACAAGGGTTAGACGAGCAGGCATCTACATGGTTCTGGCACCTATAGAGTATTGTGAGAGGAGGGTAGTAGCAGAAGTCAGTTCAATGTAAAAATGCTGTAGAACACAAATAAACTGCTGCCGTAATAACTGAAAATGGTTTGAATAATGTATTCGTTAACATGTTTCCCATGGTTTTCTGTTTAAACCATGGGTAAGGTTAATTGGCTTACATGGTGAGAAATAATGCAGTCTAATGCACACTATGTGGCAAAACGTATGTAATACAGGCATGCTGTGTGGCTAAAACACGTAATCCAGAATTATGCTTCCTTTCATATATAGTACACCCACCGCTTCATATGAGTACAATACATTCTCATACCTCTTATAAAAGAGGTAGCTTGACCCCAATGGGACTTCCTAGATCAATAAAGGCTGAATATATCTCTGGGAAAAAACTTGCAAATGCTAATTCCTTTCTACATTCAACCTCTGAAAGCAAATGGAATATCAGTGTGTTATATTATATATACTTGGGTGTTTGTGAGCCATACCTGTTTCCACCAATTTGCTCCAGACAGTTGCAGATGTAACCTTCAGTCTTTGGCACACACACCTCCCCGTGGGCGCAGGGAAGGGATGCGCAGGGGTTGTTGGCCAGTTCACAGTGGGATCCAAAGAACTGCGCCGGACATCTGCAGTGCAGCTCTGGAGGGTAAATAAATGAGATGGAAAAAAAAACTCAGATCAATGTAACACTTCATATAATACTGGTGGTATTCTAATGAGCGATACCAAATATTCCAAAGTAACATAGGCCCACTGTATCATAGGATGACGTTTTTTTTTAAGAAGTTGGGTTAGAACGCTTTCTATGAGACAGACACATATAACGCCGTATACTGTAAGTCATTATAGGCATACAGTATATAATGTCTTATAATGTGTTCTTGATATATCATAATATGTTATGCCTGTATAAGTATTTGGTCTATAAGTAAAGTGTTATTGGAAGTTTGTCAGGCCATCTCATTTAGTTAAACAATAGTTGTATAGGTTTAGTAATATTTTAAGGGATTTAAAGCAGATTAAAGTCAGATTTAAAAAATCAGATAACTTGTTGGGAAATTTTTGTTTTTTGACATATTGGTGCTTTTATATTCATTACAAAATGTTCATGGATGAGATTCCCAAAAGTGTTATAATACTAAGATCACTTTAATCTCTTTTAGACTATGGACATGAAGATGATATTAGTACCATGAAGATTTCAGTAATCAGTTGCCCTCTTGTTCAACTTTGCCGAAAGGGAATTACCTACTTAGCTATGAAGCCTTTTCTACTGTAATTCCTACAGTTCTTATTGTTGAAGGGAATTACATTTTTACAATACTTATACTGTAGGTACAGTACACCTACTGTAAAGAACTGTAAATAGTCAAGTAAAGAAATATCTGCAGAGACTTTTTGCAAAGCTTTAGGCTTTGTTGAATTCCTCCAAATACAAGGTATATTATGACGAGCCTCTTGTGTGCTATCCACCTTGCCAGAGCAAAAAAAAGATTATGACTACCAGAGTCCTGAAATCTTGCAATGACATTTCAAAACATTCAAGAATATTTTCTCTCATTTTTTAAAAAATCTCTCCTTTACAGCTGCAGCGTGCTTATCGTAGCCATGTAATGTGGCAGTCAAACGGAAATGTTTGAATGCCTTTTACAATGCACCATTCTGACAAAATGGACAATTCAGGCCTCCAATCTTCCTTTGGAGCAATCCTTTGCCTTCCTCTGTCTATTTAGTTAGGCGGTGCATTCAGTGAATAATATACAATAGAGTATTAATTTGATGATGGAAATTGACCTCCCTTTTTAAATAACCATGTCTCAGACTTTACATAACCATGTCTCAAGAGTTATGTAACCAAGTCCAAATCACAATTCCTGGTAAAGTTGATTTGTTTGTGCTTTTCCTCCAGCCAGACAGTGACATCTGATTTAAACCCTCAGCTTCAGTCTGGATTGAAGTGATTATTATTATCATTAGTGATTTAAACTCGCAAAACCCGACCTCCAGGTGGAACATAGAGTACATTGACACCTCACCTGCATTTGAATCCTCCTCACAGGCACCCCCGTTCTGACAGGGGTTATTGGAAGCGCAGCTGTCCAATCGTGGACAACAATCATACACCCCGAATACCCTCCTCGTCCCCGGACCCGCCCACTCCTCATCGTGGTCCGTTCTGATTGGCTCCCCGTTCAACTCCAAGCCCTCCATGCATCCCACGAAGCCTTGCGTGAGGTCTCTAGCGGAGACGGGAGTAGGGGCAGCAAAGAGCAGGGCTCCATGGGGCGGTGTCATATGACAGGGGTCGGAGAGGGCAACGGACACTGGGTGGATGTGGTCTAGGGTCAGTCTGAGGACCGTGGTGTTGACCTCCAGGAGGACATGGTGCCAGCGTCCATCTGCCACGGGGGAGGTCCTCACGTGAAGGGTACCCGGGAGGATGTTTCCACAGCTGTACTTGAACTCCAGTTCTCCATTGGTCA
This sequence comes from Nansenia antarctica, assembly GCF_963989245.1. NCBI lineage: Eukaryota > Metazoa > Chordata > Actinopteri > Argentiniformes > Microstomatidae > Nansenia > Nansenia antarctica. Next base: position 29,237,392 of record NC_137688.1, read on the forward strand.
GCTGTGGAGGCAATGGGCAGGAAGAACATCAGACTAGTCCCAGTTAAACTCTCCTGGTCACAACTCACTCATAGCTTAATTACAATGTAAAGATTATGTTTATTTGTTTAAAGAATAAAGAACCAGATGTACAGTATGGAACATGTGTTGGTACTGTAGGAGTACTGTTACTTTTGTGTATAATTTCCAGGGATGAAGAACACATTTTTGTCTGTAAACTGGCTTCTGGGAGATACCATGGGAATAGTTTTCTTATTCTTTTCTTTTATTTTACATTTTTTTACCACAGAGGACTTGAGGAAAGTAAGTAAAAGAGCTGGTGCTCCAGGGAAATACAGCACCTTCATCCCAAGGCTATAGTGTCAGAGTGCGAAGTCATTCTGAAAACAAGACCATCAGCATCCGACCCCAGGTTATTGCCACTTCAGCATTCCGACAATGAATACATTAAGCTGTTTTTCCTTTCATATATGAACATGTTTACTTTATGTATTGGCTACCTCCTCTCCTCACCCTTTTTTCATAAATAATACATGGTGTGTGCGTATCTTTCAAATTGGCAAGCATTACATAGATGTATCTAGCATGCATTATTAAACCCTGATGTGCTCTGCACTAGGCACTTAATTGCCGCAGCAGAATCTTCAGAGGTTCTTTTTCTTTTTTCTCAGAGGCTGAAGTAGCACAGAGTTAGCTGCTCAGCATTCAGGATTCAACCCTTGGGTATTGGTGCTTTTGCTTTTCTCAGCACTGCTTTTTCTGTTTTGTGTATACTACTCATGTGGATACTGAGTCCTCAGTATGCAGGGTTACATCCACAAAACACTGTGTACATCATGGTGGCTCCCCACGTGTCGTTTTAGAGGATGTAAGATAGTAAGTCATATTATCTGTCCATTGTGGTCCTCTGTGGCTCAGTTGGTAGAGCATGGCGCTAACAACGCTTAGGTTGTGGGTTCGGTTCCTGCTGGGACCATCTATACTGAAAAATGTATGCACTTACTGCAGTGTATACGTTGCTTTGGATAACAGCATCAGCTAAATGGCATATATTATTATTGTTTGACCTCAGAGTCTCTGGTAATGCATGTAATGGAATGAATCACCCTCAAGTGATGATGATAAATGATAAAAATCTACATATATACAATGGAATAATACACAGTATAATGCTTGGAATGGAATGAGGAATGGTATCAAACACCATTCCTCATTCCATTCCATGATACCATTTCTCATTCCATTCCATGTATTACAATGTATTTCTACCTCCAAAATATCCCTCATACTGTAACTGTGCATGGTGTATTTAAGCAATTAGACACAAATAAATAAATAAAGTCACAGTTGAGGGGAGTTGTCAGGCCCGACACACGATAAAGCACAGACAGTGCCTTATTGCTTTTATACAACGGTTAAACAACAAAACTGAGAATTCTGACAAGTAAGCAACTTTATTTATTTTGTGATATATTGTGGTGGTTTCTGTACTCAGAAATATAGTTCTCAAAACAACTACGTCAAGGAAACGTGATAAACAAATATTTGTAACTTGAGTAGCCTATTTGTGCAGGGATATGGTGCAATGTATATATTTGTGCAATGTATATGGTAAACAGGTAAAACGCATCATATCTGTTACTTTATCAGGGAAAAAAGCACGGCTTCGAAAGCCTCTCAGAAAATCACAATGCTTGTTCTGATCAAACCGTTGTATAAATCCAATCATATGCTAATGAGTAAGTTTTGTTATAAGGACATCACCGCAGGGAACAGGAAACGTTGCACCTTGTCTAAGATTAAAGACCGAAGTTCTGCAGTTGTTGAATAGATCGCTCGCAGCTTGATGTTTCACCATTGACCTGACATGGTAATGAATTCCTTTTCCTTCTGTGTTGTGTGGAAACAGAACACTTCAAACACTTTGGGCCCGCTGTACTGTAGCAGATGGACCTGACGTGAATTAACTCCTGTTATGGAAAAACCTAATTACCCCCACGATCAATGTGCACGCTCTGACTGGGAGCATTAAAGGGTATCTCCCTCACCATTTCCATCATGTCTGGGATCCTTTTCCCTTGATAATAATATATCTAAGCTGTCAGTATTCAGAAAGGCGAGCGCTTTTCTTTTACTGACAAGTCACCTTTTATTTTCTCAGCCTTGTCACAGGCGCTTTTGTTCAAATGGTAAGAATTTCCATTTCAAAGTTACTTGTGAATGCATGACAAGGAATTAGCCGGTGAATAGGTCCAAACTTAATTTCAATTCTCAGGAGTTTCTTAAGAGATGCATTCCCCTTAAACATTAAATATTTAAGATTTGGGAGTGGATAAGGTTAGGTAAACAGATATTGTGCCATGTATCATCTCAAACCCTCTGTGAAGTGAGAGGAGAGAATGGACAAGGGAATTCTTGAATGACCATGTTCAAAAAATCTTTTTGAAGACATTTTTTAATAATATTGACCCAGGTGCTTGCCAAGATCCAAACCCCAGAGGTAACTGTGAAAAAAGTGAATGGTACTTTTGATGTTTTAAAGCGTCAAATATGTTTATATTCTATCATGGTGTGTGAATGTCGCACGCATGAGGAATCTACTTGGTAGGTCAGGCCTTCTATCTAACCATGCACTGAGGGTTTATGTCTCAAAATATACAATAATTCCATATTCACTTTAATCCTTGATTCAAACAACAACAAAGCGGTCACCCCACCACCTTTTCTGGTAAACAGCTCAGGGATGTTACGGGAGGAATCTCAAATTCATAGACAGAGTGAGATTGACCATCCATGAGATAAAAAATGAACGTTTTAACCATATTTGGAAGCTATACCGTGTGTGTTTACAATTATATTATTTATAAGCTTATATTTTGGGTTCAGGGGCCTCATTTATAAAAAAAATACTTGAACGTCATCTTTAGGCTAACTTGCACGTAAGCACATTTTTCTAAATGGACGTAAGCATTATTTATAAAACAGGCTGCCCTTGTTTAAAATTGCGTACGTTTGTCACGCCCTGTGATAGCGGCTCAATTAGAGCGGCTGAATTAAGCCAAGTGCTATGATATAGGGTAGGCGTTCGCCTGGAAGCGGGAGAGGGCAGAGAAGGGTGGCTTCTCGGTAAGTTGCATTTGTAACATTTGATCATGACAACTAACCAGGCAAATGCTTATACTGTAATAATATAATATGGTCTCATTTTTATCAGGTGACAGGGGCTATCCATTGAAAACAAGGCTGTTCACTCCCTTTGCGAAGCCCCAGACACCGGAGGAAATCCGGTATAATTTAGCGCATGGCCGGGCAAGGTCCGTTGTGGAGCGCACTATAGGCATGTTGAAGTGGAGATGGCGTTGCCTTGACAGCTCCGGAGGGATATAAACAGGGGTGCACATAACCTTTTGGGGCCAGTGCTCAGAGGAGCACCGAGGGATGCTGCTTGGTGCTCCCCGAGCTCGCGAGTCACGACCAGTCCCACAGGATGGATAAAAAAGGGATACATGGATAACGACATTTATTCATAAATAAAGATGAACGTACAAATGATTGTGTGCAAAACAAAATAAACAAATGCAAAATCAAATGACTGCTCTTTAAGCATGAAAGTCTGTCAGACTCCTTTAAACACAATGAAATCAACTGACATCTCTTTAAGCACTGCTCTGTTCTGTAAACACTGAAATCAACTTTTCAACAAAAAGTTACAGCCTAAGCATTTATTTATGCTACAAGCTTAATCATCTTCATCACTGCTCTCTTGACTGCTGTTAATACTGTCCTCAATTTATTTCAACCATGGTAGAGGATGTTGTAGGGCAGGCTATCACTTTAAATAGCTCATTATTTTGATTGTGCAACAAAGTCTTTTTTTTTCTTTTTTCTAATAGAATTCCCAACCATATCCTGGGTCAGGGGTCTATGTGCGATAATGAAGCTGTAAAACAAACGTCTGAACGTTTGAAAGCTTCAGAGAAAAGAAACGCTAAGTCCCTTGGTGTTGTTTTTCCTTTTAGCGACGAGTCGTTCGGGACTGAATTTTCACGTGGCGGCGCCGCGGCGTGATAACCGTGCGATACGCGATACGCGGAATGAAAGTACGATTTACGATACTTTCCGAATGTTTTCGTGAGGGGAGTCGCCGTGGTCGTCGTCGGTCGACTGTTGTGATGGATTACTCGTCGGGGACGGCAAATAGTTACTTAGTGGGGCTTGCAGTGATGCAGCAGTCAGGAGTCAGCAGTTGGATTTTGAGGAAGTAAATTCCTCTCCCAGCGCTTCCAGCTGTTGGTGCGCAAGAGCGCGTTCATGCGGCTGATCTGCCGCGCACGATGCATTTTGGCGACGCATGCGCACTGGCGCACCAGTTATGTGCACCCCTGGATATAAAGGAAGACTGAAATACAATCATAAACATCAGTTCCCTTTAAATCTTGAATTAAACTCATTTTCTCGGCTGATAACAACATCGTTAATTTTATTACGAGCCACTTTCACTTCGCATGAATTACAGTAAGCATTTACGTGTTTGAGTGTGGCTCACATGCCTGTAATAACTCTGCATAACCAGTAGGTAATGTGCGTACGTGAAGTCAAGACCTGACGTAGAGCTACGATTGTTTCCACGGTCAAATTGACTCATCATCTTTCTACGTATGCCACGGGTAAGATCAAATTTGATCCAAAGTACTTTCTATAAATGAGGCCCCAGATGTGGTAAGTTGAACTAAGCCCATGAAGCATTTATAAACTATATTCTTCAAGAATCAATGGCATACATATCATTTTTGCTGTCCAAAAATGGATGCAGTCTACCAATGCATTAAAATCACTACTTCCACCTACTGCAGGGGAGGCTGGTCGAGGCAGAAATCTGAGAACAAGCTCATTGTAATACATGGCATGGAATGTGGATGGTATCAAACATGTACAATCTCTCCTCCCATTCCATGCATTACGATGAGCCCGTCCTCCAATATCTACCTCCACCAGCCTCCCCTGACCTACTGTAACACAACAGTAAAGTCAAAGGTCCAAATCTAGACTGCCTTTCATAGTAAACCCACAGCTAGGCTCCTCAGTGTACCCCAGCAAGAATTGATATAAAGGAGATAATAATATTATAACATGGAGACAGTAGATCTACTCGTCACAACAAGGCGCCAAGGTAAAAGTGCATTGATGGACAGATTATGCTCAAAGGGTGAACAACGTGATAACAAACCAGTAACATTAGCCCTATAATCTGCGTCGGAATGTCCCCTTCCGGATTAACGTGGCTGTGATATGCAATCAGGCATTTTAGATACGTCCTTAATCACATATCTATAGAGAGACGTGCCAAAGCAAAGAGCATATTACGCTTTTTCATCTACTGTCATAATGCAGTGGGACTTAACCTGGCCCATACTGTATAATATCATGGCCATCATCCCCAGTTTACACTACTAGAATTCATTCCATACCATCTCTTCTTCCCTCGATTGTTTCTGAAAAATAGATTTAGTTCTCTTTCCAGTTACCTGGTAAGGTAAAGGTTACAATATATTTTATTAAGGCTACCTTCAAGGTTCCCCAGTCAGTGGCATTGGTGGTCATGATGACACCGTGGTGCTGAAGGGTCCTGATGCGTAGGGAGAGGCGGAGGTTCTGATTCTCCTCTCCCATGTGGTGGAGGTATCTGAGGTACCCTTGTCCGTCAAATCTTATAGCCGACTCTGAAGTAAAAGAGAACAAAGTGTAGTTATGTATCTTTTTGTATGGTTTCACCAAAAACATGTCAGTCACGACAAACCATAGTATACACTTCCTCTTCAGTTTGTTAATCCCAAACTTTATTTAGCAAACTCCCTCTCTACTATAACCAAACACACATTTTTAAGTCCACGGGGCCTAATTTGTTTGTTTGATTGTTGTTTGTTTGATTAAGCAGATATTTAAAGACAGAATCTATTGAGGCCCCAACAAATGGAAAAACAACCTGAAATTCCTCCAGTGTACTGTATCTCCAGCCTCAGATTTTCCCAGGAGCTTTCCTAATGATTTTTGGTTTGTTTGTTAGGGCTTAAGATTTTGCCAATATAGTCAAAATACAGAGGTGATAACCTCCTTCAATGGAGTGCTTTCAGTAAATATGTCTGCCAGGCAAACAGTCACAGGGGCCCAAAACATGCAGATAATGACTGCCCTGGAGGTCCCCTGCCCTCTGTACCTGTTAATCCCCCCAGGAATGTGACGTTAGATCTCAGAGTGGGTCGTATGGGTAGGCGCCTACCGTTACAGGAGCAGACGCTCTCCCAGGAATGCTGCGGGGTGATGAAGCCGGTTCGGGCCGTGGTGTAGTGGCTGACTCTATCCCTGCTCATGATGACCGAGTTCCTGCAGCCTCTAGAAGGGCATCTGGTTCCTCTGCATCCATTGTGATGGACTTTGAGAACATTCAGGCCCAAGTTTTCCTCTATGTCCGAGATGATACCTGTGAGACGGTTGGTAGGTAGAGGCTCCACAGCGCCACCGTGTGGCCTCCATAGCAGCAAGGCCTCCAGGGAATTGGGTTCCTGCTGCAGGCTAACCAGGTGGAGGTCCTGCCTGGCTATGTTCAAGGCCGTGCTGAGACTGCGCTGGAGGTCTCTCCAGTAGTCGCCCAGGAACTCCTCTGGGGAGAGGCCAGCCAGCTGCAGGGTGAGCCCAGAGTCCAGGGCCCGCTGGGTGGGCGCCCACACAGAGACCCGCACTCCAGCCCAAACGGTGAACTTCCCATCGGAGACGCTTATGTTGAGGGAGTAGAGGCCAGTCTCCAAATCTTCAGCTGCCCAGATCTTACCATCCACCATGTCCACAGAGAAACGTTCCCCGACCGGGGACTCTGAGACCAGCTTGTAGGAGAGGACGTCGTGGAGATCTTGGTCAGAGGCGTGGAGCTTGCCGATGACGCGGTTAGAGAAGGTGCTGCCTGTGTTCTTGGTGATGAAGACTTCTAAGGGCATCACAGAGGGTGGGTACTTGCTTTGCTCTGTAACATTGATCTTCACCACACAGATGGAGGAGAGTGGAGGGTGGCCGCTGTCTGTGACCTAGCACAAAAATATGAATATTACATCAAATACAATATCATCTGCATCATTTAGTTTGCCCAGTCTGACTAATGTTTGGAGTTATTCCAGAAGTTCCAATGCTAACATATACTACTACTTCGACCATGGTATAACGACCTTCATACCTCCCACACACTATTAGGTTCTATATCGGAAGGAAGCCTTACTTGTATTTTCAACAGGTGCTGTGGCTTCACTCTCTTCCTCAAAGGAGAGGAGATGGACAGCAGGCCTCCCTGGTCAATGTGGAAGCTACGGTCCTCGTTCCCAGACACAATGTGGAAAGAGAATGGTGGTCCATTCTGAGGTGTGTCTCTGTCTGTAACAACCAGCTGTAGGACACTGCTACCAACGGCTTCACCCTCCTGTGAAAGAATTTAATTAATTTAATTAATTTAATTAATTTAATTAATTTAATTTAAAGAACATGCAGTACTGTCATTCGTCAATATACAAAAGAGTCCTAGCATCAGACTTTCTCCCATCAAATGATCCAGAAGCGGCTGTGACTCTGGAGGAAGAGCCGGCGTCTAATGATCGCAAAGTTCGGCGGTTCGATCTCTGGCTGTCCACGTGTTGAGGTGTCCTTGGGCAAGACCCTGAAGCCCAAATTGCTCCCAATGAGCAGGTCGGGACCTTGCATGGTAGCTTGCTGCCATTGGTGTGTGAATGTCTGTATTTGAGAGGCCATTGTAAAGCACTTTGGACGCTATATAAGTGCAGTCCATTTACAAACCCAGAGGGGCTTTAAAGCAGTGGATTCTATTCATTTTACGACCTTTAAAAAACTTTATTATCTCTTCTGAAAATCAGGGTGAGGCTCTCAATGCTTGGATGAGCGGAAGAATTTATCATTTTGGCACAACAATTCCACCTTTCCTGGGATTGTTCCATTTCAGCTGCTGACACACCTGGGACAGCTAGTTGAAACAGCCAAAAAGTTGGCAGACCTATGCCTAATTGTTAGTGACCACCTCCATCTAGCCAAATAACTCTGGCGCATGCAGGTAGGACAGAGACATTGACAGAGACTCGGAAAGTGGAGGTAAATTGTCTGTAAAAATGTATTTTCAAGTCAGCAGAGTTGGCCCTGTAATTAGAGTAGATGAAACAGGCAGAGCAAATACCACACCACGGATAAATGGCATGGGAGCCAATCCATAGCTGGATGATTGGTTTCTCAACGTGTGTGTGTGTGTGTGTGAGAGAGAGAGAGAGAGAGAGAGAGAGAGAGAGAGAGAGAGAGAAGCCTAGGATAGTGCATGTTAGCATGCTGTTGATGTAGACGGCTCCCGAAGGAATAGCTATCGTTTACCTGAAGGACCAGCCTGTGGTTGACCTGGGAGAAGACGGGCGGGTTGTCGTTGACGTCGGACACGGTCACGGTCACTTGCACGGCGGTGGACAAGGGAGGGCTGCCTTCGTCTGCAGCTTGTATGGTCAGGGAGTAGTGAGTTGTCTGTGAGAAAAGCAGAGAGAGTAGTGAGTTATCTGTGAGAAAAGCAGAGAGAGTAGTGAGTTATCTGTGAGAAAAGCAGAGAGTAGTGTGTTATCTGTGAGAAAAGCAGAGAGAGTAGTGAGTTATCTGTGAGAAAAGCAGAGAGAGTAGTGAGTTATCTGTGAGAAAAGCAGAGAGAGTAGTGAGTTATCAGTGAGAAAAGCAGAGAGAGTAGTGAGTTATCTGTGAGAAAAGCAGAGAGAGTAGTGAGTTATCTGTGAGAAAAGCAGAGAGAGTAGTGAGTTATCTGTGAGAAAAGCAGAGAGAGTAGTGAGTTATCTGTGAGAAAAGCAGAGAGTAGTGTGTTATCTGTGAGAAAAGCAGAGAGTAGTGAGTTATCTGTGAGAAAAGCAGAGAGAGTAGTGAGTTATCTGTGAGAAAAGCAGAGTAGTGAGTTATCTGTGAGAAAAGCAGAGAGTAGTGAGTTATCTGTGAGAAAAGCAGAGAGAGTAGTGAGTTATCTGTGAGAAAAGCAGAGAGAGTAGTGAGTTATCTGTGAGAAAAGCAGAGAGAGTAGTGAGTTATCTGTGAGAAAAGCAGAGACAAAAGCAGAGAAAGTTTAGTAGTAAGGTCGACAATTGTCATGAAGTGTGCAAAAACCTGATTAAACAATATCACTTGAGCCAGTATAATGCTATCATAGACAGTATATTAACCCTAATATCATAACAACGGTCAGAAGGTTTTCCTAACCACAGAAAGCCCCACGTCATTATTGGTCAGGTGGTCAGGGAAAAGTCCTGGCCAAAATCAGAACCACTATTGTCATATTGTTGAAAAGTGACCTTACACTGTAAATGTTCACTTTAATGGGGTTCAGAACACAAAATAATTGGGACTCAAGGAGACAATATCCAGCCCAGTATGCACTTTGAGGAGACAGGGGCAGAAAAAGACAACCCCACACCATCCTACCCATGTGGAACCACCATACATGTCACCCCCCCTCCCCCCAAACCAACAAACATTACCCTCACCTCCTCCCTGTCCAGCGCCGTCCTGATAGATATCTCCCCGCTACGCGGATCAATGATGAACTGCTGTTGCCCGTTGCCACTGACGAGTGTGTAACGGATGAGGTTGTTCGATGGGCCATCCAGGTCAGTGGCAGTTACCTTGGGGGGGGGGGGGAGGTTGAGAAGAGAAGAGAAGAGTAAACATGAGGTGCTGCTGCTCTTTTATTCAAAAGAAATACTGCGCATATGCTTTCCCTCTGCACAATGAATGTGTTCAGTCTGTGACTTCTGATGAACATGTTCTACCAGTCAGTGGTGGCCAGCGCAGTGCTGTAGGCGCTAGTAAGAGCAGTGCTGTATGCGGTAGTAAGCGCAGTGCTGTAGGCGCTAGTAAGAGCAGTGCTGTATGCGGTAGTAAGAGCAGTGCTGTATGCGGTAGTAAGGGAAGTGCTGTCTGCGGTAGTAAGCGCAGTGCTGTATGCGGTAGTAAGGGCAGTGCTGTATGCGGTAGTAAGCGCAGTGCTGTATGCGGTAGTAAGCGCAGTGCTGTATGCGGTAGTAAGCGCAGTGCTGTATGCGGTAGTAAGGGCAGTGCTGTATGCGGTAGTAAGGGCAGTGCTGTATGCGGTAGTAAGGGCAGTGCTGTATGCGGTAGTAAGGGCAGTGCTGTATGCGGTAGTAAGAGCAGTGCTGTATGCGGTAGTAAGGGCAGTGCTGTATGCGGTAGTAAGAGCAGTGCTGTATGCGGTAGTAAGAGCACTGCTGTATGCGCTAGTAAGAGCAGTGCTGTATGCGCTAGTAAGAGCAGTGCTGTATGCGCTAGTAAGAGCAGTGCTGTATGCGGTAGTAAGAGCAGTGCTGTATGCGGTAGTAAGGGCAGTGCTGTATGCGGTAGTAAGCGCAGTGCTGTAGGCGCTAGTAAGGGCAGTGCTGTATGCGGTAGTAAGAGCAGTGCTGTATGCGGTAGTAAGCGCAGTGCTGTATGCGGTAGTAAGGGCAGTGCTGTATGCGGTAGTAAGCGCAGTGCTGTATGCGGTAGTAAGGGCAGTGCTGTATGCGGTAGTAAGCGCACTGCTGTATGCGGTAGTAAGCGCAGTGCTGTATGCGGTAGTAAGAGCAGTGCTGTATGCGGTAGTAAGAGCAGTGCTGTATGCGGTAGTAAGAGCAGAGCTGTATGCGGTAGTAAGAGCAGTGCTGTATGCGGTAGTAAGGGCAGTGCTGTATGCGGTAGTAAGGGCAGTGCTGTATGCGGTAGTAAGGGCAGTGCTGTATGCGGTAGTAAGAGCAGTGCTGTATGCGGTTGTAAGAGCAGTGCTGTATGCGGTAGTAAGGGCAGTGCTGTATGCGGTAGTAAGCGCAGTGCTGTATGCGGTAGTAAGAGCAGTGCTGTATGCGGTAGTAAGGGCAGTGCTGTATGCGGTAGTAAGGGCAGTGCTGTATGCGGTAGTAAGAGCAGTGCTGTATGGGGTAGTAAGGGCAGTGCTGTATGCGGTAGTAAGCGCAGTGCTGTATGCGGTAGTAAGGGCAGTGCTGTATGGGGTAGTAAGGGCAGTGCTGTATGCGGTAGTAAGCGTAGTGCTGTATGGGGTAGTAAGCGCAGTGCGGTATGCGGTAGTAAGCGTAGTGCTGTATGGGGTAGTAAGCGCAGTGCGGTATGCGGTAGTAAGCTGGGGGGCAGCATCAAGGCTGAGTAAGCTTATAAGGACAGCTGGTTCTGTCCTCCATGTCACCCGGGACACAGTGGAGGAGGTGGCCAAAAGGAGGAAAAGGTCCTTTAGCAACAGACTATTAGGAACACGTTGAACACGTTGCACTAAGGAGATCTTTTCTGCCTGCCACAATAACACTCCTCGTCCAGCTGGCTGGGTTGTGATGAGTCTAGGGGATGTTAAATCATACTGGACTGTTGTTAGGCTACTCCATATGTGACTTTATTAAGAATGTATTATGGCAGTGGAACTTAAATTGCGTTTTAGGGGATTGGAACCTTATTGCCCCCGAGGGGATTGGATGTATCCTTGCCATTTTTATTTTTATTTTTTCTTACTATCCTTTTTCTGTATTTCCTTTAATGCTATATGTAAAGCACTTTGAATTGCCCCTGTTGTATGAAATGTGTTAAACTTACCTTGCCTTGCCTATGTTTATTTTTTTATTTTATTATTTACTATTATTCAATTGTCATTTTATTTTGTTGTTTGTGGTGTGAGCTGCTGTAATGCCTATCTATCTATCTATCTATCTATCTATCTATCTATCTATCTATCTCTCTATCCATCTATCTATCTATCTATCTATCTATCTATCTATCTATCTATCTATCTATCTATCCACTCCAACAAGGCCTGCGCTCTCTTGTGTCATCACCCCATGGTTTGATTTGTTGCACTTCAAAATCTCCAAATATTTGAGTAAAGAAAAAGTGTTAGCACTTTTAATGCAACTTAAGATATTCCTGTATCTTCAAGTCTATAATAGTGATTCACCAATAAGTAAACATTATTATCATTCATGTCTGACTGATGACGGTCAGCCAGCCTTGTTAGTAATCAGACTGCAGATCAGATCAGTCAGGTTCACTCTGTTGTCAATGAACCCAGTGAATGATGTCATCCCTGGTTGGTCAGTGATAGGTGAGATATGCTGCCAATGATACCTGCATCACAAGGCCCCCGGGGGTCAGATCCTCCGAGATCTCGGCAGCGTAGTCCCCTTGGCCAAACACGGGTGGATTGTCATTGACGTCGGTGATGTTGATAATAACCATGGTGATGTCACTAAGAGTTGACTTGCCTCTCGTCCCTTCCACAGACAAGTAGTATTCATGGCAGAGCTCAAAGTCCAGAGGGCCGTCCACAGACAGAACACCTGCAACACAAATAACAATGTGCTACAATATTTGTACATACCAGATTTTTTGGGCACATTGCACATACCACCTTTGATATAGCCACTACTTATACATCTCTACATACCATACTGTACATAGCTACCTTAACTGTACATAGCTCATAACTGTATATACCTCAGATGCTAAACTGCATTTCGTTGTCTGGTACTTGTGCTCTGCAATGACAACAAAGAAAAGATTGAATCTAATCTAATCTAATCTAATCTAATATGGCATTGGTTTCTGATTGAGGTGTTTCTTTTTCACTCTTTTAGGAACAGAAACAGCCGTAGGGGACAAAGGAGGGAATGTTTTATGTCCCCTTCCCTTTTGAAGACCAGAAATTGTGTTCATTGTTCCTAAGATGAACAGGCGGTGCGGGCAGTACTGAAGTTGTAAAAGAGAATCAGGGGGGATGTCAGGATCAGGATGGTGGATTTGATCATATGGGGACAATTTTTGCATCCCCACAGTGTCAGTGACTTCAGTGTCAGTGACTTGGTAAAAAATGTCATTTCGTGTCATCATGCCCCCTCGCCCATGTCATCAAGCCCCACAGTATTTTACTCAATACGCGCAAAAATAAATGTTATAAAATGACATAAGGGATGGAAAGGGGGGATGGCAGTTTTAGAAGGGGGATGATTTTTACCGTTTTTATTTCAGGGGGGATGCCATCCCCCCTCGACTCGAGTGCTGGGTGCGGTTGCTACAGTATTTAGAGCAAGGAGCATTATTTTGTATGAGATGGATAATATATTCTTCTAAATAAAAAGTGACATTGTCCATAGCAGGCAGGTATTTACAGTAATGCAGTGCAGGCCATAGATATGGGTCTGGCTGCTAGTCCACAATAGACATACAGTATACATAACAATTAGGCTCATTACTTTTCATAGGTTTACCAAAGCTACAAAGTGCACTACTATGTAACCACAAATGTAATCTAGTATGTGAAAGTGAGCATTTCAACACTGCAGGAAGAACGATCTGTATTCTCATCAGTACCTCCCATATTAATAGCAATGTCACAATGGCAGTCACCACAAAACCCAAGCCGGTTCCCTCTTAGTGAATCAGATCACACACTTCGCCAAGTCCCTTTTTATAAATGATATTATTCACAGCTACAGTCCAGCTGTTTGTAGTATAACAGCATCAGAGAGACCCGTCACTGCTCTTATCTGTAGAAGGCTGACTGCTGTGGAAATGGTTGATATTAAACAGACATGAAAACAAACACACCAGAGAGAGTGTGTGTGTGTGTGTGTGTGTGTGTGTGTGTGTGTGTGTGTGTGTGTGTGTGTGTGTGTGTGCGCGTGTGCGTGTCGTGGGGTATTAATTACGTTCTCTCTCTCTCACACACATTCTCTTTCTCTCTCACTCACTCTCTTTCCCGCTCTCCCTCTCCCTTTCTTTCTTCCTTTCTCTCTATGTGTTTGCTACTGAAAAAGCCACTTGAAATGGCATACAAGAGTTCTTAGGCTGCCTGCCAGTCTGGTTAGTAACACACTTCATTAAGATAAAACAAGATGGCACAGTGCAATCATAACCACCAGCATTTTTCCAAACCCATCACGTTTCAACAAGTGCAATATTGCACAGGTGAGATTGTCTTTTCATGTATTTGCTCGATCAAGAGCTTTGTTCTACCAGATAGTGACTTTTTACACAACACCCTCCTACCATGGTTGGATCAGTCCTGTGCTATAGATTGTCTCATTCCAAACACGCACAGAATTATGTGCATCAGAATTCTGAGAACAAGAAAGGGGACAGCTATTTGTCACTGTCAACGTAAATGACTCCCTCCTCTTCTCTCTCAAGTACCGTGAGTGTGAAATAGATCTCCCTTTGGTTCATTCACCGTGATGGGCTCTTGAAGCTCTCAGATTTGGATCATTAGTTACAAAAGATTCTGTCGCAGTGTGAGACAAAATGTGCTATTACAACTCACGCTTAAAGATTGTGTATGGGTGTCAGGTGCACTGAAAAGTGTGTTCAATAAGCTTAAAGTGTGAAACAGCATTCAAAATAATTCACTTTCAATGTCACGTTGGAATGTTGAGTTCTATTTCTCACATTACACTTCCTTTGGAAAGAGAGAGAGAGAGAGAGAGAGAGAAAGAGAGAGAGAAAGAGAGAGAGAGAGAGAGAGACAGAGAGAGAGTGAGAAAGAGAGAGAGAGAGAGAGACCAGAGAATCACAATCAATAGATGAGCCTAGTGCTTTATAAACACATTTTGTATTGCCCCCAAAACAAACACTAAACATAAAAAACAGATTTTTGTACATGATTATGTCTTACCAGTTTCTGGGTGCAGTTGGAATCTCCTATCCTCGTTGCCAGATATGATGGTGTAGACTATGGGTTCAGTGGCCGAGCCATCTCTGGCGAGAGCGGACACACTGATCACCTCCTTCCCCACTGCAGTGGATTCTGGTATCTGGGCAGTGTACTCTGAGCTCAGGAAGACCGGCTGATAGTCGCTGAGGTCGACCACGTGGACCGTCACTGTGGCGATGGAGTACAGGTGTCGGGGGAGACCACGGTCAGTTGCTTTGACCTTGAGTTCAAAGGTAGACCTGGTGTCAGCGGTCAGAGACCTCTCCAATCTCAGGATCCCTGAGAACTCGTCGAGAGAGAAGTAGCCGCTGTCGTCCCCCAGGAGAGAATACTTCACCTCAGAGTTGATACCTGAGGGACAGAATAATAATATATCATTATCAGTCTGGTTTCACACCAGTTTAATTTACTTCCAAAGAATTATGAGTCAGTAAATCATGATATACTGTAGCTAAGGGTGCTGTAGTTACTATATCTAAAATGCAGATATACAGTCATATATACAGTCATGTCAAAAAGGACACCATATGAAAACATTTGTCTTTTTCAACATATTTAAAATGTACATTAAGTACATGCATCTACCATCAGAAATGTGCAAGGAGGAAGGAAACTTGCAAAAACTAAGACTTAAGTTTGCCAGAGAACACCTAGACAAACCATGTGAACAATGTGCTTTGGACAGATAAATCCAAAGTTGAATTATTTGGGCTCAGTAACAAAAGACATGTTTGACGCACCTCATACCAACTGTGAAGCATGGGGGTGGAAATGTCATGGTTTGGGGCTGCTTTGCTGCAGCAAGGCCTGGCCAGCTCACCATCATAGAATCCACTATGAATTCTTTATTGTATCAGAGGGTGCTTGAGGAATGTGTGAGACCATCTGTCCAAATATTGAAGCTGAAGTGGATGTGGACCATGCAACATGACAATGACCCAAAACATTCCAGTAAATCCAACAAGGAATGGCTCAAAAGAAAGAGATGGAGAGTTCTGGAACGGCCAAGTCAAAGCCCGGATCTTAATCCTATTGCGAGTGTCCTTGAGAGTGTCCTAACGTCTAATTTTTGTTAATTAAGTGATAACAAAGTTACATTTTCATTGTTTTTGTTTCAATTACATCACCTTTACCTATAGATATTGAAAGAAGATCAAATGTTGATATGTCCATATTTCTTAAAAAAGTAAATATTAACTAAATATTTGATGGGGTGTTCTCATTTTGTCACATGACTGTAGGCTTGGTAAAGACAGCACCCTTAGCTATATCATTAGCTATATCATTTAATGTTTGCGGGGAACAATACTGAACATGACAAATTTAACAACTGATAATACACATGGCTTGTATATGGTTTGGGTGGTAAAGACTAGAAGCAAGTTCTAGAAGAAGAAGAAGAAGAAGAAGAAGAAGACAAGGAGGTAGAGGTGAAAACACCCAGCCGGGGAATAATAGACAGAGACATGTTCCTGCACATCCACAGGAGTGGCCTGTTCTACCCCTAATGATGTCTCTCTCCCTGTGAATCACTGATCCAAATCCCAGATCAAACACAACACACCTACGCTATTACTACACAGCTGGTCTGTCAGGGAGAAAAAATGGGGAGCCACTCAGTTGGCTTGGCACTCTGTGCTCGGACATGTTATTAACCTTTATTAAGGATCAGTGATATCACACAGGCACACTGATGTGTACATTGGAGAGGCAGGTGAGAAAAGGTGTCATAACATGCTGTGATTAGGGGTCTCTCTCTACGGCGGGATGACGTACCAGTATCAGGGTCCTTGGCGTAGATGACTGTGATGGGCGTCCTGACCGTGGTGTTGTCGAACACGGTCACCTCGTAGTGGTTGCTGGAGAAGCGGGGCGGGTTGTCATTCATATCCTTGATCAAGAGGTGGATGTCGGCCTGACAGGAGCGACCACCGCCATCAGTAGCCTTGACAACCAGATCATATTCTGTATCCTTCTCCCGGTCCAGTACAGCCAGGGTGAACAACTCTCCTGCCACAAACAGTCGGAGATGATTAGATAGTGATGGGGAACAGAGTCAGAGATGATTAGATAGTGATGGGGAACAGAGGCATTCTGGTCCCACTGTAAACGAGGGAACATTTCTAAGGAGTAATGGAGCCATCACAAAATAACATTTTACGCAAAAATGTCTTTGTGGATAGTGACCTCGGTCTACAGTAGTTGTATTTGTGGTGGTAAAAGCAATACAAACCATACATATCAAAATAGCAGTAAGATGAGACAGAAGTTACACTGTAAATATGTTAAAAATAAACATTTGCCAAAAGGAAAAGCATAGTGCAAAGTAGAACAGTATAAACCATTATGTTTATAAATCTTTATGTTCATTTTTTGTTGTCACTCAACACACTACTGTACCATAAGCATATCTCATATCCGTAACATGATACGATAAGCCCGGGAGATCCTGAGGTCTGATTTGTTGACAATAATGAAGTGAGATGGATGGCAATAGCACAATAGAGTGGCCTTGCTCAGAAAGTACAGACTTGTTGAAGCTCTGAGTATAATTACTTGTATGACTGGGAGATGCTATCTATTTCTAAAACAAACAATGGAGTTCACTTAGTGCTTACCCCAAATAAAAGTGGCATGTTACCTGTCTTTTGATCAAGATGGAACTTGTCTGCGTTGGGGCCGTGCAGGGTGTATGCTACTTGTCCATTGGTGCCAATGTCAGGGTCGGAGGCAGACACCTTCAGTATGAACATCCTGGATGGAGAGTTCTCCATTACAACCTCTGTGTACAGCAACTGTGAGAGAAACAATGCTATTAGCGTCATTTGTATTATATCATGTTATACTCGTTTTGTGTGATCACATTTTTATAACAGTTGTATTAATAATTGTAAAAAACAAATAAATATACCAAATACACATTTCTACACAGTAAGTTTACATTAAATACCAGATAAATACCAGTAGTAACAGGATAGGTGAGAGGAAGCTTTACTTGTTTTCTATTTTCCATGTTTGGAAAGACTAAGGAGACAGAAAATAGTACAGTGTGCTGGACTTCAACCAGGAAACTACTGGTGTCTCACAGGAGAGTGTGCTGACATACCTGCTCACACAAGGGACTGTTATCATTGATGTCGAGAACATGGACCTCTACTACGGCAGGGGCCTGAAATCTTCCATCGGTTGCTGTTATCTTCAGAGAGTACTTGTCTTTCACTTCACGGTCAAGAGATTCTTTGAGGATCACACCCCACTCCTCTCCCTGTTGCACAATGGAAAACTGGCCCAACGAGTCTCCATCTAAACAATATTTAAATGCAGTTATTCCATTGTCACCCATTGCCTTGTAGTTGTGAAAAATCCTTTGATAATCTATCTGTCAGTCTATTCATTTTAATGTCATAAGCCTTGGTTAAACAAATTACCTTCAAGATAAATTAGGAATAGAGTCTTGAACAAATATTGTTCAGAGTAATTAGTGTGCTGATATTGAAATACTTGTCTAGCATCAGTGAATGTTGTAGGAGCTTTCACCCACCTGTAATGTAACATGAGATCAGTCTGTTGTCCTGGGTCACGTCCAGGTCAGTGGTGGTCAGTGTGACGATGACCTCCCCAGGCCTGCTGTTCTCCATGACAGATCCATGATACACCTCCTCAGTGAACTGTGGAGGGTTGTCGTTCTCATCCGTCACTGTCACCTCCACCAGAACCGAGGATGACAGCTTGACCTCTCCACCATGGTCAGTAGCCACCACATGGAAGCTGTAGAACTTTGTCTTCTCACAGTCCGTCTCTCTCAGGGTGGTGATCCAGCCACTCTGGCTGTTGATGGCGAACACCTCGCTGATGTCGTCATCCTCTGCCTCCAGTGTGTAGGTCACCTCCCCGTTGGTGTTGCTGTCCGGGTCGTTGGCAGTCACCTGGATGATGGTGGTGCCCACGGGCATGTTCTCAGCCAGAAAGGCCTGGTACGGGTTGGCCTCAAATACAGGCTGGTTGTCGTTCACATCTTGGACTTGGATGCTAACCGATACTAGTGAGGCTATATTGGTTCCGTTGTGATTGCCTTGTGCAATGACGTCTATCTGATACCACTTGGTCTTCTCATGGTCAATGCTCTTCTGGACAAGCAAGGTGCCACTTTCTTTGTCTAGAGTGAAAACCTTATCCCTGTTACTTTCCACAGTATTGCCATTCACCAGGCTGTATATGAGTGGCATATCAGAGTCGGCTTTGACCAACCCTATCTCTGTGCCCATGGGGATGTCCTCTGATGCGGAGAAGGTGTAGAGAGGCTCTGAGAACTTTGGCAGAGGAACCTCTGGTGGAACTATTTTGACCTGCACCGGAACCGTGGAGTTGTGAAACGGCAAGCCTCCATCCCGAGCCTTGACTTTGAAGTTCAATATCTTGTTCTCTAATCCTACCAGGCTCTCTTTGACATTGACAATTCCTGTGAAGGGGTTAATTTCGATGACATCCTCCGCCACCTCCTCCGCCTCATCAACGGTGTAGGTGACATCAGCATTTTTGCCATCATCCGCATCATAAGCCATGATCTGAATCACTGGGGAGCCTTTATTGACGGTGGACTGAATGGAAACTTGGTATTCAGATGCTTTGAACTGAGGAGCATTATCATTCTCATCTGTCAAAATGATCTTCACTGTGCAAAAAGCTACTCTCCCTCCACCATCTTTTGCCATAACCTTGATAGCGATCACTCTTTGGGTTGGATTTTCACGATCCAATGGCTGAGATGTTACTATTTGTCCGTCATTGTCAATGGCAAAGTTTTCATCAGCAAGTTTGTTGATGATGGTGTAGTCCACGCTGCCGTAAGGGCCGTCGTCCGGGTCGATGGCAGCCAGTCGGATCACACGTGTTCCTGCCTCAGCGTTCTCCGCTAGCTCAGCCTCGTAGATGTTTTGTTTGAAATAGGGGCTGTGTTTATTAGTGTTCATCATATCAATATTCACAGGGGCTGTGTTCTGAAAAACGCCATCTGATACCGCGACGGTGAGGTTGTAAAATCGTTCTAAATTCCTCTTGCAAACATTAGAGAAAGAAATAATCCCGGAGGATTCATTGATGGCAAAATATCTGCCCTCATTCCCAGAGAGAATTTTATATTGTAGATTATTTATATCTCTGGTGTCGGAATCTGAGGCTTGAATTTTGATGACAAAGTGACCACATTTGGCCATTTCATCCAATGTTGCTTCATAACTGGGCTCGCTAAAGCTGGGGGGGTTATCATTGACATCAGTCACGTTGACAATGACATATGCCTCGCTGCTCATGGGGGTTGTGCCATTATCTGTGGCTTTGATTTTCAAGTGAAAGTGCTGTATGTTCTCATAGTCCAGCACCTGCTTTGTAGTGATGAGTCCACTCAGGGGATCCATCTCAAAGAAGTCTGTCTCATTCCCCCCCGTCCCTAATATCTGAAAGGTTAAATCTTTATTCCTCCCAGAGTCCTGATCAGTGGCAGATATGTGTAATAATGAGGTGCCTATCGGTAGCCCCTCTGGTATATCCGCAGTGTATGTCAGTTTTGAGAAAACTGGGACATTATCATTTACATCTTCCACTTCTATTTCAACTGAGGCCTCTGAGAAAGAGCCTGTCACAGAGTCAGTGGCTCGGACCGTCAACACGTGCATTGTTTGGGTCTCATAGTCCAGCAAATCAGTGACACTCAAGACGCCTGTTTTGAAATCTAGGTGAAAGTTCTTGGAGGCATTCTCCTCCTCCAGATTGTAGATAAGCCGATATCCCTCAGGGTTTCTTGCTTGTACATGTAGGATGGTGGTGAAGGGAGATATGTTTTCAGGGACTTTCAGAGGGTAGAGCAAAGTCTGAAAAATGGGATTGGTGCGATTTCTCACTTGGATATTCAGCTCTGACACAGTTGTCCAACTGGGCACCCCCTCATCTGTAGCCAGCACAGTCAGCGAGTATTTATTTAAAGTCTCAAAGTCAAGAGGTCGTTGAAGAGACACATCGCCAACATAAGGGTCTATCCTGAAGAGATCAAAGTCCTCCTCCAGTAAATACATAATAGATCCATTTTCTCCAAGATCCCTGTCGGTTGCAGACACTTGAAAGAGTACATCCCCTGGGTCAATGTCTTCCGATATCATCATGGAGTAAGGCAGGTTTAAGAAAGTTGGTGCATTGTCATTGACATCATCTATGTACACCTTAACATGGGTTACTGCCCTGCCAGGTGGACTCCTCATATCTCTCACCTCCACCACAACATCATACACATCCTGTTCCTCTCTGTCAAAGGGGACTCCGGTGGTTTCCAGCACTCCTGACGTTTGTACTATTGAAAACCTGCCCATCGGGTTTAAAACGGAATATACCAAAGGCTCGTTCAAGTAGCTGCCTGTAGCTCTCAGTACAGCTAAAGTTTTGACAGATGTCACATTCTCCATGACAGTGGCTGCATAGAACCTCTGCTCAAATTCAAGATGGCTGCCAGTCACGTTGGTGACATTTATCTTGACGATAGCAGTGTCCTTGTAGAGACCATCGGAGGCTCTGACTACTAGCTGGTAAAACGGTTTAAAGTCTGACACACTGTTTATGGAGATGACTCCAGTGGAAGGATGGATCACAAATTCATTTTGAAGATTGCCCTCACTGATGCGGTACGAGACCACTGAATCGGCGTCATGCGCTACAACTTTAATGACCTCCATCTCTTTGACAGGGGGAGAGATGATGGAGGAGGTATACACTGATGCAGAGAATTTGGGAGGGCAGTCATTGAAATCTAGGACACGGATGGTGACTTTGGCAGGCTTCGCTGCATACAGTGAGGGCTCCCCAGAGTCCCGTACCTGAACACTGAAGCGATATTCAGCCTTGGCTTCAAAGTCGACTGCAGATATCAGAGAGAGTGTGCCCATGCTTGAATCTATCTTGAAGACTTTTGACGCCTCTGGTTCAAGTATTTGAAAGACCAGCAGAGCGTTGGAGTCTCTGTCTCTGTCAGAAGCTTGAATCACCAGAGGCGTATTTCTCTCTCCCATCACCATACTGTTTATTTGTGCAGACTCACTAATCTGGCCCAGAAATTCCTCTTGAAGGAAAAAAGGTGGGTTATCATTTTCATCTATCACATAGACATAAATAACAGCATCAGACGAGGCTCCAGCTGAGGTGGTGGCTTTCACTTGGAGCTGGTATGAGAAACACTCTTCGAAATTGAGGGCTTTTTTGACTGAGAGTAATCCAGTGTAGGCGTTCATGTGAAATGTGCCGTTAGGGTCTCCATCTTTAATCCCATAATGCATTGCGGATGGGCTGTTGGCAGAGACGGTTACCACTGGAGTCCCCAAAAGACTGGACTCACTGACCTCTGTGAAATACTCCTCAGAATGGAACTTAGGCGGGGTTCGGTCTGAGAGCCTGATGGTGATGTGGACAGAGCAGAGGTCACTGCGTTGTGGGAAACCCTGATCTGTGGCCTTCACAGTGAGTTGGTACTGCTCCTGGGGGAGGTTATCCAAACGCCTGGCAATGCTGATACTTCCCAGCTCTTTGTCAATCTCGAAGGCGCTGTCAATGTTTCCTGCAAGATGGACAAAAACAAACTTCATGAATGGATGATTTCAAAAACTGATACTGGGTTTGAATGTTTAATACTTGCAACACAATAGCCTACAAGAGAAATCGATCATGGAAGAATCAACACTCAAATTGATCATTATAGGCTACGCAAAGAGAGAATCAAGAATACCAGGCATCCTCTAAAACTGTGATCTACCTGAGTGGAAGGAGTAGCTGATCTCAGCGTTGCTGCCCATGTCTTTATCCAGAGCTCTGACACGCAGCACCTCCGTCCCAGTGTCAGCCAGGTTAGTGACGCTGCCTTCGTAGCGGGGGCTGGTGAAGGTTGGGGAGTGGTCATTGCAGTCCTCCACGTATATCACTGCTTTTACAAAGTTCCTTTTCACTGGGATCTCCTGATCACGTACCTGTGGATGTAAAGTGGGATGGTAAGGACAGTGTTGCTGTTTCATTGTCATATACTGAGGAATACAACTTAGCATTATTTAACTTATGTATATAACCTATACAGAGGTATACAACTTATTATATATATAGTATATATATATATATAGTATATATGTACATACATATATATCTCTATCTATATCTATATAGATAGATAGATAGATAGATAGATAGACAGACAGACAGACAGATAGATAGATAGATAGATAGATAGATAGATAGATAGATAGATAGATAGATAGATAGATAGATAGATAGATAGAATGTATGCTAACATATGGACATATCTGATTAACAGAAAGAGATGTGTATCTTTCTAATGTTACATGTATTAGACCTACCATCACAATGAGTGTGTGCATAGAAAGCTTCTCATAGTCCAGGCCCTCGGTCATGACCAGCACACCACTCTTGGGGTCCAGATGGAAGTACTTCATGCTGTCTGGGTGGACACTGCTGTGGATGGAGTAGATGACCCTGCTGTTGATGTCCTTGTCCTGAGCACTGACGTGGAGGATGTCCTTCCATGGAGCCGTGTCCTCTGGAACTCTCACTTCGTACAGGTTCTTCAGGAACATGGGCCGATGCTCATTCATGTCCAGCACACGTATGTATGCCTTGATTGAGAGTCAAAGGACAGATGTGATATAGGAAGTAGTAGGCCTACAGTAGGCCCGTTTTGAACACAAATCCTGTAGTAGCCCGACATGTCAAATGTGACAGCAGCTGGTACAACCGGGAACAAGTCACCAGCCAATCAAAATATTCAGACATTTATTCTGAAAAATGTAAATACATTTCAGGGTTGTTGAAAATCAATGACACACTCGCTAGTCAAGCCAAAACATTGCAGTGCAATGGATTCAGTGAGTAATTCCCACTACTCTACACTGACTCTACACTAACTAGGTCGTTATTTTCAGAATAGAAGTCTGTACATTTGGTCGGTTGCTGACTTGTTCCCTCTTTCACTAGCTGCCGTCACATTTCTGTATAACATTTTTAAAACTTTCATGACAAATTGACTCTACCTTCCTGAGCATTTGATGATGATCTATAACGGTCTCACCTGTGTGATTGCAGTCTGATGCCCGTCTGTAACCCTCACTGTCAGATTATAGTTGGATGTCTTCCCTGCGTCCAGGGGTCTGGCGATCACAATGGTCCCTGAGTTCCTCTGAATGTCAAAGTCCTGATCCTCATCTCCACCTGACAGGAAACAGATTAGGAATAAATCAATCAATGTCCCAATTATTTAGCCTTTCCCTGAAGTGTGGAGTCATGCACGGCCCCACATGGATATAACAAAGGACTGGTGTAAAGATGTGGTGAAAGGGCTCACTTCAGGGAAAGCGGTAGAAAATTACACAGCATCTGTCTGTGAGATTCACTCATGGAGACAGGCTCCATGGGCCCTGGGGGACTACAGAGTGAAAGCCATGGACATACTGTGGCAAAGCCATGGACATACTGTGGGATCCAAAACCAAAATGAGTTGGATGTGGTTGGTGGACATTCATTTCTGCAGACTGCACTGTGGACAGTTGTTTTGAGCATCTTGAAACTACAAGTTTAGTTTCAAGACTACAATGGAGCCTGGCTTGAGCCTGGCTTGGGCTGGGGAAGATGAAACAGCACCAACCAGACAAGTTCCAGGTATGAGAGGGAGCACTGCCATGTATTGTTCCTTCTGGACACTGTGTGTGTGTGTGTGTGTGTGTGTGTGTGTGTGTGTGTCTGCATGTGTGTGTCTGCGTGTGTGTCTGCGTGTGTGTCTGCGTGTGTGTGTTTGCATGTATGTCTGCGTGTGTGTCTGCGTGTGTGTCTGCATGTGTGTGTCTGCATGTGTGTGTCTGCGTGTGTGTCTGCGTGTGTGTCTGCGTGTGTGTGTCTGCGTGTGTGTCTGCGTGTGTGTCTGCATGTGTGTGTCTGCGTGTGTGTGTGTCTGAGTGTGTGTCTGTGTGTGTGTGTCTGCGTGTGTGTCTGCGTGTGTGTCTGCGTGTGTGTGTCTGCGTGTATGTGTCTGCGTGTGTGTGTCTGCGTGTGTGTCTGCGTGTGTGTCTGTGTGTGTATGTCTGCGTGTGTGAGTTTGCATGTGTGTCTGCGTGTGTGTCTGCGTGTGTGTGTCTGCGTGTGTGTCTGCCTGTGTGTCTGCGTGTGTGTCTGCGTGTGTGTCTGCGTGTGTGTGTCTACATGTGTGTATGCATGCGTGTCTGAGCAACAACTGAATAAACACTAATGTAAATGAGTGCCTCATCTCATCTCACCAATTTGCAAGCTTCAGGACAATCCATGTGCGCAACCAATGAGCCATTCTCTCCATGCTCAGCCATGTATGTTTTAATGACAGCAAACAAGGTCACTGGAAAGGGGGCCCCCTGTGTCCAAGTGTACCAGAATACAACACAATTGTTTAAGGGGAAACATTTGGCAGTAACACGCGTTGAACAGACGCCTGAAACAGTAGGGGTAAACTCATGCTTGCTCTTCCAGATGGTGTTTATTAAGAAATCCACCTTTTGAAGGGTCACAAGCAGAAGAAGCTTTCCCTTTAGATATGACTAGTGATACCATGGGAAAAATAGAATATTTAAACTTCAAACTTCTCCCACCAATATTTGGATTCTCCTCGTTTGAATAATTAATCAAATGTTTAATTTGTTATATCGACATATACTGTACTATTACTACACTACACTATACTGTGTTTAATGCACAAATTAGAGGTCTCGACGGAGCCTTTGAGAGGGAGACAGAGAAGAAATGTATTGTTTGAAGATCTCTCTGTGTTTAATTTGTTTATAATCAATACATCATTATTTTATTTATACAGGGTTATACGGATGGGGGTCTGAAATACAGATGCGTCAAAGGACATACATTATGGAAGACTAAAGAACTGGAAACTTTAGAATTCTATTGATCTGTAGCAGAGCAGAGCCTCCCCCAGCCACTTGCTTTCATTTGGGAATATTTTCACAAACAGATTTTGGTCTGGCATCTGGTATTTATTGAAACTGACTATTATAGTGCAGAGGGAAAAACGTATTACTGATAATCTAATCATAAACAGTCAACACTCACTGATTTGCATCAAACTATTTCTGCATGAACCTCTTTCTAACAATCATATTTATATAAATCAATGTCTCATCCACCGTCTGAAGCAGAATTCTAGTTCGTTGTGAATTATGAGGTTAGGAGTTCCTGCAAACTAAAACACGATAACAAGACATTCACTATCAGTTGAGTGATTTAGGTGTCCTCATTTTTTCATAGTAATTTAACTGTCAGAGACCTAGATTGCTGATAATGCAGGCTTAGACTGATGGAGACACGGTCAAACAGGACAACCTGAGCAGATCTGTTTTGCTTCACTGACACCATGGGGACTGAAAGTAGATCCATCAGACGCATCGGGCCAGGCCTGGGCAAGGGCCTCTCCTCTAGCTCTCTGGCCCATCATCAGAGGAGCTATGCTGGTGCTCTCCCCTGGCCCGGACCATATGCCTCCAGCTGAGATCTTATCTGCCACGGAGGCCTGCTCTGTTCAACAGCACACTGACATGAGCACATTGATCTACCACCATCATCGTTTACCCTACGCTGAGCGCAGAGAAACATAGAATCCCTGCCAGGATCTCATCCAAATTGTACTCGCCGCCTTTGCAGTGCTGCTCACAATCTTTTACTTCTCACGTTTTGGGTTATATAATTATATTATTATAACTGTGTGAAATGTTTGGCTGATCAAAATGAACATGATTTGAAACAGTCATTTCCTCACTTAAAAGACAGCCACAGTAGACGTCATTCTTAGACAACTAATAGAAAACTACAACTAAAGCAATATCAACTGAATAACATTTTATTTTTCTAAATATCACTGGCTAACAGATCAAAAAATAAAATAAAAAAACAATTCATTGCACGGCCTCATCAACACATCATACATGGCCGGGCTCAAAGGCCTCCTCCTCACCTATGATGTCAAACCAGCGCAGTCTCTGTGTCTCCGTCATGATGATCCCCACCATGTGAGTGACGGGTTCCGTTTCCATGACAGCGAAGGTAAAGTGGGGCTCATCAAAAGTCAGGGCCTCAGAGGTGGGCGGCGGCTGGGGTACCCATATCACGTCGAGGCGTGCTGTTGATGACCTTGTTGGACTCCCATGGTCTGTGGCTTTTATCTACCCGAGGAGGGATATGGAGAATGTACTGTTATTGAACTGTGGTAAAAGTTTGTGCAACTATAAACAGTATATGTAAGATCATGTGTGGTTACATAATAGTAGTAGTAATAGTTTTCATGTTGACAACATGACAACACCAATTTTCTGCATTCACTCCCTCCCAGAATTGGAAAGCCATGAAAGAAAAACAGACTGAACAAAAATAGGGTCAGCACACTCATATGCCGCCATTGGTGTGTGAATGTGTGTGTGAATGGGTGAATGAGAGGTCGTTGTAAAGCGCTTTGGAGCAGCCTTGGAGCAGCAGAAAAGGCGCTATATAAGTGCAGTCCATTTACCATTTAACATTTACCATATGCTCCTCCACATACATTCATTGGCCACATTTGAAGATGTGGTTTTGATTTCACTCAGAATCAGGAAACATGACTGAAAACAGAAAACATGGCTGCCTTGGAATGTGTTCCATCCTACCGTGAGGATGCTGTAGTTGCCTTGCCAGAAGTCCCCTCGTGAGGTCACCAACCCACTAGTTGGATGAATGTCAAATCTCTCATCCAGGTTGTCCTGGAGACTGTAGGTGACCTGGGCGTTGGCTCCCTCATCGTCATCTCGGGCAACCATACGGCAGGCTTCCTGTGGCTCGGCCTGACCTTGCTGTTCTGGGAGTTTGACCTGGAAGAGCTTGTCAGTGAATCGGGGACTGTTGTCGTTCTCATCCAGGACCTGGATCACCACGGTGGCAGTGGAGCGCAGGGCGGGAGCACCGTTATCTGACACTATGACCTGAGGCAAGGGAGTTGGGGTTAGTTAGGCTTAACAGGAAGATAGAGGGGTTGTGGTTGTGTTGTGGTCTGGATTTAAAACACTGCTTTGGAGGACAATGCTCTTCTGCATCTCATAGAGACAGACTAGAGAGACAGCAACCTGATCTCATTGACCATACGTAAGAATTTTCAGGTTTTTCATGCCTCAGATTACAACCTAAGTTTATGTATGCTTGACCACATGAATTATGGCTTGTGTGACGGTTAGGCAGTATGAGACATTAACTTTGAGTCGTTACGGTTAGGGTAAGTTGCCAGGGAAAGGCATTAGCAAATATTAGCATAAACGATAAAAATAACTATAACATTGGATGTTATCTGTGGCATGAACAATGACATGTCTGTATCTCGGGAACATGTGTCCGTATCTCGGGATGAGCAGGTTGGAGATAGTTATATACTGTAAGTATGTCTCATCGAGTGACAATAGCACATTGTAAATCACAGCAATTTTTAAGAACAATTTTATTTGTTGAGATAACAGAAAGTACCGATCAATTATAGCCTCTTTGCCTTTTTACAATCTAACAGAAAATAAAACCGAAAAAAACTATAAACAACAAAAAAGTTTTGTTTAGATTGATTAAAGCAGTTGTCCTTACCTCAACAGTATGCTCAGATTTGTCTTCCCGATCCAGAGTTTTCAGAGTGCTGATCACACCTAAACAAACACAGACACAGACACAGGACAGGATCATCAATGATAGTCTGTCCCACATGGATGGCACACCTGTTTCTGAGCTCCAGGCTGCCAGTTCACTCTTCCCACAAGAGAAATCTGTCGTTGTAAGTGTGTTTATCTAACTTTATGGTATACGCTAAAGGGTACCTTGGGACACTTCCAAAGTTAATTAACTTCATGGTGTTATGGTTTATTACTCAACCATTTAGGACTATAGGACTATGGCATTTAACACACGCCTTTATCCAAAGCGACTTACAACAAATTGTTTGACTAAGTAAGTGAATCATCTATCCACCAGTCATAGCAGAAGAAAGTAATCTATGCTTGGCCGAGGGGCCATTGGCCGTCGTAATGCTAGAAGGACGGTTTCTTTTTTTTTCTTCAAGGAGGGAGGAGGGAGCTGGTATGATTTCAAGGTCAAGGAGGGAGCTAGTATGGTTTATCTACTGATATGGCCATTTGGTAATAACCCATACTACCATACTACCCATTCTATGTAAAGCCAATTCCCATGCCAATGTGTACAGCTGTGTGATCAAAAACCTTGCACAACTGGTTTACGTGACTGGTTTGTGAGCTGTTTGTGTCGAAATCTGGGTGAGGCTGGGATTCAACACATCAGGGTGCAGACAAAACAGGCATGAGAAACATTAGTTTAACCAGCGCCCAAGGAGACCCCTCTGGGGGTAATTATAAAGGTGGGTGTTGTCAGTGAGTGGAGACTCCCCATTGGGGAGCATTTAGCCTTTATGGCACTCCAAACAAATCCTGCTGGGCTTTTATGGCAGACGTTATTTAGGCAGGTGAGACACATTAGAAAGTGTGCTTTTGTCATTAGCAATTTAAAAGAGGGGAAAAGTGGGAGAAAGCATTTTTCTTTTATTTGTCTGTTGTCTCACAATGTCAGTCTTCCTATATGCCGTTGATTCTTCTAGCTCACAATGTTGTACTTGTTAGAGGGACTACAGGGACTTAACTGTGGCTTACAAGGACTGCACTATTGATGCTGTATATAATCTTATGGCTCTACACACTTTTGAATCGAAAGCTTAGTCAGACACCTCGTCAACTGTGAGTCACCTCTGTCCTGCTCAGACATGAGAATAGCAGCTCGCACTCAGAAAGTCTCCCAACAACTTACACTATTAGAATGTGTCCCATTGTTGCATGAGCTGAGGTTTCACCTATTGCTTAAGTCTTATTTTACCCATACGTAATGTACTTTAAGTCTGCCAGTGGAGGCTCATGGAACAGAATATATATGCTATTTAGCTGCTATTTAGCTATTTACCATTCCTCATTCAATTATTATTAATAATAATAATAACTTGGATTTGTATAGCGCCTTTCATAAAACCCAAGGACGCGTTACCTAATTAAATTAGGTAAAATAATACCTAAGCAAAAGGTGCAACCATTCATCATTCAATTCCATGCATTACAATGTTCCCACTGAATTCTACCTCCACCAGCCTCCCTTGAAGCCTCATGTGCAAAAATAATAAGGGTTCTTGACAAAAGTAATTTGTCAAAGTAAATATACCATAGCTAACTAGAACATTTATGAAAAAGTCATAACAAATTGTACAAATAGTATTCTAAGAAAGTAAGGAGTTCTAGGGAAAACATAATTTGCTATTCTAAGCACAAACACAATTGAACTCACTAAAACTAGAACTAGTTTACCTAAACAAAAGACCCATTTACAAGGGACCTGTCTTATTATTACCGTGGCTGCTTCTATATATCATTGAATCTATTGTATGATGCCCTCTCTGAATTAATGGAGCTTCTCTTCCCTTTAATCCTTTGGTGTTGGGCTTGGGTGGGGATCCTGGAGCAACGAGAGATTAGTAGCTGAGGATGGACATGTACAAGCTTGCGACGCAACTCTAAATTGCCTGTACTTCAAAGCCCACACTGTGTGACACGCATTCAACTGAATATGAAACTGTCAGAGATGAGTGGGGAATTTGGGGTTTACTTTTCTGGTTGGGTGATTCTTGTTTCACTCACTGCCCACCCTCAGGACCTGGGTGGGTAATTTGTTTCATTGTTGTGTCCTTTTTTGAGAATGTTGCCGCTGTTTTGTGTAGTTTCATGGCTGCCCCTTCTGGTAGTGACACACCCTAGATGTGTTGTGCTGCTCAGACATGTTTAATGAAAGAGTTAAGATATCTGGGATGTTTTACTCATCACAAAACATAGGTTGCCATGTTTTATTGCTGAGTGGCAATACAAGTTTGAATGGATTAGTGAACTTGACACTAGAAATCATGCAAAGTACAATGTGATACAGATATATATATATATCATTATTTATTTATATATATTTTTTTTTACTTATCCATCAAGAATGACAAAATGTTATGGGCCGGTTTCACAGACAAGGCTTAAGACTAGTCCTGGACTAAATGTAAAATCTCCATTGAAGATGCTTTTTAGTCTGAAATTAGGCTTAAGCCTTGTCTGTGAAATCAGCCCAATATGTGTATGTTTTAGTGTGACATGGTCAATTACCTGTGTTGGAGTTGATGTCGAAATATGTGCGCTGTGAATCCAACATCTGAAAGGTTAACTTTCCCTCAGAGGAGCTGTCTACATCTGTGGCAGAGACTTGAAGCACAGACTTGTCCCTGGACACGTTCTCCAGTACTGAAGCCAGGTAGATGGGTTGGGACAGCTCAGGTGGGTTGTCGTTGATGTCCACAACTTCCACAAACACAGCGGTCCAGGACACCAGAGGCACGGTGCCCAGATCTTTGGCATAGACTGTGAGCCAGTAGTGGGGGACAGTCTCACGATCCAATGTCTCAGTGGTGCGAATGATTCCTGCAAAACAGAGTATTCATGTGATCACCTCAACCTTTGTATTTTCTGTTTAGTGGCGTGGTGACGAATAATGAGAATGATGACAACTTTATTAGTGAAAGCAAACTTCTTTTTTTTTTTAAACAAAAACGTTTTAATTTACATTGGTGGACTACGCACTTTGATGAAAAATATTACAATCAGATAGTATATCATTGATAAGCAGAGTGAAAGAAGGTCAAGTCTATTGTGCAGGTATTTGGTTTAAAAATCTTGAATTCATTTTGAAGATTTCCAAACAAGACTTAGCATGCTAATGGAATACACAGTCATATTATGAGCTCATAGACTTAACCCCTGTAAAGTATATGTTGGAAAATAGACAGGTCTCAAAAAGGGTTATTTCACATTGCACTACATCCATTTGTCATCACATCTTATTACAGGCTAGCCAATGGATGGAATGTCACTTGTCATCATACAGTAATAACACAGTAACACATTCATAATAGACACACAATCAGATATGGTGGGGGGTTATAACTATTATCAAACATAATAATTTACCTGTTTCCTCATCGATTGTGAAGACACCCAGGCCAGTGCCATCATGGATGTGGTACCTAACCACTCCGTCTCTCCCCAGGTCCCTGTCACCCGCTGTCAGGGTTATCACTGATGTCCTCACGGGGGCATCCTCCATTACACTGGCCTCATACACAAACATGGAAAAAGATGGCCGATGCAGATTTTCATTGACGTCCAGAACCACTATCTCTATGATGCAGGATGAGGATAGAGAGCGAGGCAGTCCATGGTCAACAGCTCGGACGGTGAGGTTGTAGAACGATTTCCTCTCAAAGTCCAGCTCTTTCTCCAGAATCAGAGAACCCGTTGATGAGTTCAAGAAGAAGGCTCCGTTTTCACTGTTCTTAAGATTGTAGGTGATCTGCCCCCCACTGCCCAGGTCCAAGTCAAAGCTCTCCACCCAGAGTAATACTGTTCCCAAGGGCATGTCCTCTGGGACTTTGACCTGATAGGTCTTGGGGACAAACTTGGGAGGGTTATCATTGAGATCCTCCAACACGACCACCAGGTCAGTCATAGAGAACAGCTGTGGGTCAACTTTGGACTGATCTCTCGCCTCAATCTTCAGGTCATATCTGGGACAGGTTTCTCTATCCAAACGGCCGGTCACCCTCACCTCACCAGTAAGTTCATCAATCTTAAACACATCTGTTAATGTTAGCAAGGAGTATTGGACGTTTCCATTATACTCTGCATCAAAATCCATTGCATGCGCCTCAAATAAGATTGAACCTACTTCTGTGCTCTCTGGGATGCTTACAACATACCTGGGCTGGTCAAATACTGGCACATTGTCATTTACATCCAAGACATTCACAGCCAGAAATTTCCATGCAGAGTTCTGTGGGCTCCCTAAATCATATACGGTGATGTTCAATATATAAAACTCTTTGCTCTCTCTATCTAAGGGGCAAACAAGCTGAAGCTCCCCAGAGAATGTAGCAATTGTGAAACACCCATCTTCATTTCCACTTGAGATGACATAGACAACCTTACTGTTGAATCCAGTGTCATTATCTGTGGCTTTAAAATGGAGGATAGTGGAATTCAATGAAAAGTCCTCTTTGATGTCAATGGAGCTAGGGATGTCTGAGTCAAACTTAGGAGAGTGACGATTGATGATATGGACGTCAGAGAAAGAGTCGTCCTCCTGGACAGTCAACACAGGCTTGATGGTCTCAATGAGTTTGTCTGTCAACTGTTTGAAGATCCCTGTTTCCTGGCAATGGATTGTAGGTTCACTGCCCTTGTTGGTGACAGTTACAGTAACAATGGAGGGATCAGAGTTATGTTTGCCATCTGATGCAGTGATTTTCAGTCTGAATACAGGCTTTTCTCTCTCTATCATGACGGAGGGAATCTGTCTGGCCAGTGTAATTGCCCCAAATACAGAGTCAATGGCAAACAGTTTGAGCTCATTGCCTGACTCAATCACGTATCTGAGCTGCTGGAGGTCATCCTGGTCGATGGCAGACAGCTCGCCTATAGTCACTCCAGCCGGCAGGTCTACAGGTATGGTGGCGTTGCACCCCACCATCTCAAATAGAGGGATGTTGTCATTGACATTGCTCATGGTGATTGTTACAGCACATTCGCTGGCATGGTTGAAGGGACTGCCGCTGTCTGAGGCCCAGACTCTGAGGTGGAACCATCTCTTCATGAGCTCATAGTCCAGCTCCTCAGAAGTAGAGATCACTCCTGTCAGTGGGTCTATTGTGAAGGGTGAGGGATTTTTGTTTGCGATAGCATAGGTCACAAACCCATTTTTGCCCCTGTCCTCGTCTTTGGCAGTGATTGTCAAGACGCTACTCCCAATGGGCAAATTTTCTGGCAGTGTGGCCTGGTATGAGGGTTGGGTGAATTTGGGGCAGTTATCGTTTTCGTCGATTATGTCAACAACTATTTGAGTCTCAGCTTCGCCATTATTCGCTATCACTTCAAATTCATAATGAGACTTTTTCTCAAAGTCAAAGGTGTCGGAAGTTACAATCATCCCTGTTTTGGAATTTATCTTAAATTGACTTGACTTACTTCTAATGTGGTATGTAACATTCAAGGTTGTTGGTGAGACAGAAACTCTGACCACATGGGATTTTAGTGGAGAAAACTCACTTAACATGACATGATAACGGTCTTCCAAAAATCTCAATGTACTTTGTTGATGGGAGGGAATATGGATCTCCATAATCTGAGACAGTAAAGGAGGACTGCTCTTGTCTTTGGCTTGAAGGGAGAGATTTAGTCCAAATGGGCTCTGGGACCACTTAATCCTTTGTGTGGACACTACTTGAAAGTCACTACCTTGCAGGCTGGATGGGATAATCTCAAAACACTTTAGTGGATCCCCACCAACAATACTCAAGGATTCAACCTGCTTAACCCCTGGCTCTACACGGACATTGATAGTTATTTTTTCATCATCCTCCCGAGGTGTGGTGATTGGGAACAATTGGATAACAGGGGATGTTGAAGAAACCTTTTCTATGGTGACTTTCACCACGGCAACATTGCCAAACTTCTGAACCCCAGAGATTTTCTTGGTCCTGTCCTCTGCTAAGACGGTGATATCGTATCTGTCTGCTCTGCTGTAGTTGAGTCTCTTGATGAGGCTAACGACTCCGGTGAACGGATCAACAGCAAACGGATGGGCTCTACTGGTGAAGGAGTAATAGAACTCTGCATTGCTGCCTATGTCTGCATCGGTAGCGCTAACTCTGACCACACTTGATCTCAATGGAGTGTCTTCCCTGATAACTACGTTGTAAGATGCTGGGTAGAAGAGCGGTTTCAGGTCATTGGTATCAAGTACTTGAATCGATACCTTCGTCCTGGCCTGGAAGGCGTAAGTGCTTTCAGTGGCCTCGATGGTGAGAGTGTAACTATCTCTTACTTCCCTGTTCAGGGAAGCAGAGTTACTGCTTTTTGTTTTAATTCGCAGGAAGCAAAAATCCCCGACTTTGACCTCTTCTGCTTTGAAAAGGCTATCATCATCGCCAGAGACAAGTTTGTACTTGATGTCCCAGAAAGGATTCATTACTACAATACCCATATTGATAGGACTCTCCACATATGTCCGTGGGGCTGAGTTTTCATTTATGGTTGCATTGTATAGATGATGGGTGAATCTCATTAGAGAGCTGTCCTTTTCCTTTCCCAAGCTCCCCTGACATCTTGCTAGGTTCAGTAATAGTGCTACTACTGTGAGAACTAGACCTGTGTCGGACATTCCCATTTTCAATTTCTCCATGAGGATCCTCATTTCTGAGAGAGAAAGAGAGAGGGAGATGGGGGGGGGGGAGAAGGGGTGGTAGGGAGGGAAGGAGAGTTGGAGGGAGAAAAGGGGAGAGAGAGTGAGAGAGAAAGAAGGTGGCACTTATTAGGGATCAAATCAACTTTCCATTTTAAATATATGTAAGTTAGAATCCCATTTATTCATATGGAGGAAGAAAACTTGTAGTTGAAAAAAAGAAAGTGACTACAGTACACAAGACAACATAGACAACTAATATGCATGTATACACTCATGTCAAAGTTGTAAAAAAGAAAAAAAGAAGAAGCAAACTGTTTCTGCTCTATGAGTGATCCAATGTCACTGAAAAACACACAGACACAATACTAAAGTGAAAACATGTGGTAAGGTATTTGTCTCCTGTTCCAACATGCATTGACCCAAGCAAGTTGTACATTGTTTCAAGCCTGAAAACAGCCTCAAAGCAGTATTGGACAGGTGCTGCATTTTCCCCATAATCATCCTTTTCTTTTAATATAACACCAGATAATTAAATGGTTATTACTAAGCCTTTGTCAGCATGTTTTAATAAAAAGGATTTGTTGTATGAAGATTAATGTCTCTGACAGGATTGCGGTCGGTTCAGTCTTTATCCAAATGTAAATAACTATTCATCTGTGTAACTGACTGCTCTGTTTTGTTTCAGAATTGTATAATTAATTTCACTTCATAATTAAAATACATAGCCACCATACATTACAAGGTCCATACAGTATACTGTGAACAAGCACCATTATGATAACATCATACAAAACTCAAATATATCATCGATAAATACATCTACCAATTGATCAGCCTTGAGTTCAAATACAATATGTTGTTCTGCATGTAATTTAGGTTCTAAGGTTCTAGGGTTGCATTAGGCTAATATTACTGTAGGTTTCGGGAACCAGAAACCAAATCCATCAGCACATTGACGACGGTCATAGCCGACACATGCCAGCTCCATGACTGTTCAAGCTGATCCAAGAGAAAAATCTATTGACCTGTATCTTGAAATAGTAAATGAAGTAGCTGTTGTCACTGTTCCAGGTCAAAGTGTTTATATCAACAACAGTAAACTGTACCCCTATTTGGGGGGGCTACAGTACAACCAATGTTTTAAGTCGTAAAAGCATGCTAGCTTTAGATGTTATAATATAATAATATGCCATGTAGCTGACACTTTTATGCAAAGCAGCTTTATATGGTCCCAGCAGGAACCATTTTACAAGACAAAGTTTTCCTTTTATACTCAAGACATTGGTATGAACCAGGGGAGGTTGGTGGAGATATAGATGAGAAGATGGCTTGTTGTAATGGATGGAATGGAATGAGGAATGGTATCACACGTATTTGATACCATTCCTCATTTCATTCCATGCATGCTTTGATAGCATTCCTCATGCTATGCATTACATTGAGCATGTCCTCCGTTTTACCTCCACCCCTGGTATGAACATAATGTGTTCTACCTCCACCCTGGTATGAACATAATGTGTTCTACCTCCACCCTGGTATGAACATAATGTGTTCTACCTCCACCCTGGTATGAACATAATGTGTTCTACCTCCACCCTGGTATGAACATAATGTGTTCTACCTCCACCCTGGTATGAACATAATGTGTTCTACCTCCACCCTGGTATGAACATAATGTGTTCTACCTCCACCCTGGTATGAACATAATGTGTTCTACCTCCACCCTGGTATGAACATAATGTGTTCTACCTCCACCCTGGTATGAACATAATGTGTTCTACCTCCACCCTGGTATGAACATTGTTCTACCTTTTGGGTCTTGGAAGAGCCATGAGTCTGGCACGCTGGAACACTATAAGCATGATCAAATTATTTGACTCATCAAATTGGTTTCAAAGCTAAAGCTCACAGAGCAAGACTACTGGACATGTCAGGAAGCTAAGGCCTGTTTGGGTTTGGTGCTGCCTGGCTGTGTATCACACACATCTATGAAAACCAAATCAATCAACTGCCCATGAGCCTCTCAGCGTGGAGTTCAAGCAGAATTCCTCCACTTCTAAACACAAAATAGGAGGAATACGGGTGTTGAATTAAAAACATCATACCATCTACCTTGCCTGCACTTAAGATTTCAATGCGGGGTGACAGGTATATGTGCTTTGTCTTAAGTAGGCGGTGTTAGTGACGCATAATCTGATCTGGTTAAATGATGCGCTATGTAGGTAAAGTCACTGACTGTTTGGGTTTGGGAGTGGATATTGATGTGTTATGATGTGTATATTTTCTCATTTCCAATCATTCTCATTGAATCTTATCCTTTACATGAACATGTACAAAGCCACTTCCTGATGTCGGTTACGCTAGAAAGAAATTTACATTTTTTTTTTTAACAGCTGGCAGTGCTGTTGAACTCCTCAGGCTGTTAGTGATTCAGCAAGGTCTGTTCTAGCTGTAGAGGTCTGTTTGAGCTCCTGTGTGTTCCTGCCTCTTCATTCAAAGCCTGGTTGTCCCAACCTGTAGGCACACGTTCAGCCGTGGTGCAGAGATCACATTTCACCATCACCCCTATTGTAAAGGCATTTTGGCAAAGTTGGCAGCATTGCAGTCTGCGTTTTCAATAGCTCAGGCGCCTACTCTGTCTACTTCAAATCTAATATTTCCCAACTGGACTCTAGAAGCATTGAATAGGATAAGACTGATGGTGTGAGGCCCAAAATGTGTTTTTTTATACTATGTTTTTTTATGTTTCATTTTATGATTCATCTTTCAATCCTCAAGAGTTGTTTCAACTCTGCACAGTATACACTCGTTACATAGTATACACATTTCGCCACCCAGTCACCTGGCCTTCAATTAAAAAAGTGCTCCTGGCATAACGAAGAGAGATTTGCGGGTATGACCCATGATTCAACATGTTTTCCCTGC
The DNA here is from genome assembly GCF_963989245.1 of Nansenia antarctica. Taxonomy (NCBI): domain Eukaryota; kingdom Metazoa; phylum Chordata; class Actinopteri; order Argentiniformes; family Microstomatidae; genus Nansenia; species Nansenia antarctica. The sequence continues at coordinate 29,275,499 of NC_137688.1, forward strand.
AACAGTCATATAATAGATGACTACTCGAATGAATGGAGCTACCATGTCTGACAGGCTGCATGGGGGTATTTGTCAGGATGAAATATGGTTAGAGAACCCACAATTAGCATTGGAGGAACTATTTTTATGTGACATTACGTATTCTGACTAGACTTTTTAAAATGTTTACTTGTTTACACAGCAGAAGGAAGTTATTCAGAGAGGACCCCTGAGCAGTGGAGGTCTGGACCTGGGCAGTTACAATACACTTCTCCCCACACCCAGCGCCACAGGCTGCATGGCAATTATCCAAATTACTGGGAGGGGTCAATAATGTATGGCCAGGGTAATTTCTTGTCTAATTCTACATTCTAATGTAGCAGACTTAAGGCTGCTTTGTGGTGACTAACATCCACTTCAGCCATTTGAACCACTCCTCAACAGTCTTCAAGATAAAAAAAAGTATTAAAAAAAAAATCTCCTCTGAACATCCGAACAACCTTCCTTTGTACAGATAGAGATATGAGGGGAATGTTCTGGTAAATGTTGAAAAGTATGAGGTGGTCTTCTAGAGGTTATCTTAGGGCCCATTATTCACAGCCACCAATGTTCATGTCATCTCCATTTCACAAATCAATCAGGTTGTAAAGTAACTCATCAGGCTATGCAGTACTGTTTACTGACAGGACTGAACTGATGCTACTGGGGTCAAATGATGCCACTCTTGAAAGTTTGTTGAAATTTGTTGGTGTCAGATTACTGATGTGTTTTCATATTTGTTCTTACAGTATATTATTCAATAAAGACATTATTCATATCTTCTGTGGGAGACAATCCCCATGACGTTATTTGGATCAATAGGTGGTGAGACTACTCAAAATATGTTTTATTAAAAGTATGGCAACGTTATTATTAAGATTATTTAATTCAGGAACTCTAACAAGGTCAAATTAGAAGTTGTCTTACTTCTTGTAAAATGAAGTGGTATCTCAAGTTAGGGTCACAATCACATGCATTGACAAGCATTCAACTGCAATTCATTCTCTCCTAACATGTTACATAATCTACACTAAGCGTAGAGAGAGCACATTGTAGCCACTGTAGTCCCAAATGGCACACTACATGCAGCAAGAAAATACACATGTCCATACCCTGTTTACCAGAAGTCAGCTAAGACAGGTCTTAAAGTTCTTTAGTCATTGTGATAAACCATGACACTTAACAAAGAGGATTAATAGTAAGTACAATCTGAAGTTGTACCTAAGCTTAGCTCTGCAGTCAACACTGGAATGACATAAACACTCACCTGAGGTCCTCCGAGATAACTGTCCCCGGAACTTGTTCTTCCTTTCCTTATGCTTTAGGGATTTTAGCAATCCAGCGAAATGAGAGTGTCGAACGCTGTACTCCCATAGTGTAAACCTTGGGAGTTCCAAAATCCCAACATACAGACAAACTCTGTGCTGCTCAGGGATAGCTAACTTTACTTGCTATTCTCTGGAGCACTCAAGTGGCTAGTGAGACACCTAGCTCCCTGAGGAGGTCCATCTCCTCCCTCTTCTCACACTGCCCCCCCCCCCCCCCCCCACACACACACACACACACACACACACACACCCTGGCGCATGAGCACAGAGTGTGGGCTGTTCTCTCCCCCTCTCTCTCTCTGTGAGTTTGCATACGGGCCAGGGCCAGAGAGGTGCTCCCAAGGCATGTGTTGAAACAGGACTTTTGATGTGTCTGTCCTGTTTGGAGTGTCTGGCTCTGAGGTTTTGGGAATCATATTATGTTGCTTGCTCTTGTTCTTAGCTCCCTCCACAAGTACAGTATTCGTATTAACCAACATTTGCTGGCCTTCAGGACACATGAGGACGTGAATCAGTAGAGACTGGGGGAGGTACAAAAATTGGAGGACAGACTCACTGTAATGCATGGAATGAAATGAATAAATGTTTGATACCATTCCTTATTCCATTTTGTGTATTACAATGAGCCTGTCCTCTGCTTCCTGCTTCCACCAGTCTCCCCTGAGTGGATCTACTGGGACAGTGTGGAGCAGCAATATGAAAGATGAATATCAGTTTAATTCATTAAGTAACTGGAAGAAATCCACTGTAACAAGTACATTTTGATAATGTTATTGAATATTATTGCACTCCTTTAATGCTAAAAGGTAATGAATGACCTGTCGTGGGTTCCTGTGCTGCTGCTTACACCCTAAAGTCAACAGTCTTTGTCTTATTGTTATGTAAATAGAACCTCACTGGCCATGCTCAATGCGTCCCTCCACTAATCAGCTGAGGGTGTTGAAGGAGCTGCAGAAAGGGGATATTTGATTCTCTCAGGGAACCATATCCAAAGTGCCTTCAGAAAAAAGGACAGCATGTCCTCACTGTGGACTTAGTGGTGCCAGGAGATGTCAGCGGACAGCTCTGGACCCAAGTACCAGAACAGGAGAAGTTAGGACAAGCCTGTCGGATCCTCCAGGCGTTGTGAGCAACATAAGCAAGCAGATCCGGTGCCAAGACCTGACATTTAGGGGAGAGTGAACACATGGACACAAGGAGGAAGAGTGAGAGTCAGTGGATGTGGCCTAGAAATAAAAAAGCAACAGAAGGTGGGCATAAGGCCATTCTCAGCAGGTGGACCTGCAAAGGAACACTTTCAGGATGAGGTTAATAAAAAAGAAGTCCACAGTCAAGCCGTAATGCATGTGAAAAAAACTACTTGCAAACGAGTGTTGCAGTGGGTTTAATCTGAGTGACATTTAAGTGTATTCAAGCTATTATAATAACCAGGCAAGAGAAGCATAACCGGTTCTTTGTATCATACAAAGATGGGCCACACATCATTTGCAGGGGCTACATGTCTCACACCCTGAGAGAGGGTCTGAAATGATTTAAATGCAATGCTTTTTGAATCCATTAAAATCCAACCAAATACTGACACATAAGAAAATACAATGGTTATATTGATTTAAAACAAGTGTTTTCACAGTATCGATGAAAGAAAGACATCTCTGCAGGTTCTGTCTTGCCCTTAAAAACAGAAGGTAGTGTAGATAGACATCTAACGAGGCAATAACTGAGTAGGAAATGACATCATAAACCCATAAAAATCAGGTCAACTAATTATGTGTATTTATATAGAGTGTTATCAGTGAGTTGACATAAGTTCAAATGTCATGGCCACTTTTCACTGCTCTATAGACAGGTAGGCAGTGAAAGGTTGTAGACTGCCACTGGTGACAGAGGATTAAGTTAAGCATTCTCTTGAGGTTGTGACTGATGGAGTGAGTCTCTTCAATTCCTTTCATGCACTCCTTTAAATATGTGGCTTGACCTTTTTTATTGTGTGTGGGTCAATACGTTCACCTTTTTAGCTCCTTTATTGACCCTGGCTAAATGGAATTCAGGTTCACAAATAGGACAGATATTGGGAGATATGGAGATATTGCTTTCTCTGGAAACAAATCTATGTTTTCGAAACACCTTTAGCAAAGTTATATAAAAGAAAATCAAGTTTGACTATTATTCTAAATAGAGTACATCAAGATCAGTGAGTCCATCTGTTGCAAGCTTGAATTTGTTTTTCGGACCGAGTCATTTTATACCGTGCAGAAGCTAGGAAGCGTTAACTACCCCCATTTGTAGTATAACTGATCTGCCTGTCTTTCCTAACAGATAAGGATCCTGCAGGTAAGAGCAGGAATAACCCTTGTTGTCTTGGCTGTGAGGATGAGAACCACTTCTCACCCACAAAGACATCAGATAGTAGACATCCCCCCAGTCTGCAGGCAGACAGCGAGGCCCAGCCTCAGGCAGACAGGGAGGCCCAGCCTCGGGGCTTTCAGGTGTCTGCCTCTGTGACAGGCAGATGAGAGATCTCAACAACTGCCCGCCCCCCCCCAAGTAAACACCAACCCACCCCTAATCACTGACCACATGACCAGAAGAACCGTCTGTGGAGTGTTTACATGGTGACGACTACAGTCAGAGGTAGTGCATTTTGGCTAGGTTGCTAGGGTTCTGTGAATGGGGTCGAGTTACCCTGTTATTAGCTTCTGGGTGCCCTTAGTGTTCTAAACGAGGGTGCAAAAGCCAATTAACTTAATCATTTTTAGGCCAGGTTTGAGACTGCCGACTTCTCGCAGGAGCAAACAGTGGCTCTCCAGGCGCTACCTGTGTTGGAAGCAGGTATCACCATTGAGCAGCGCGAGCCCAGAGATTGTTCTCTAACACCCGACCTAGGAAGGCCTCTGGACCGGATGGCATCTCTGGGCTCATGCTAAAGTCCTGCAGTGAGGAGCTGGCTGAGGCCTGGTGTCCTATCTTCCACAAGTCTCTGGACTCTCACACTGTTCCGTCCATCTGGAAAGACGCTATCATTATTCCTGTTACCAAGAAGGCAAGCTGCAAGGAAAATAACGACCTGCGACCAGTTGCTTTGGCTTCTGATGTTATGAAATGCAAATGTTTTGAGAAATTCATTATCAACAAAGTGACAAATGTAGTCAGCTGTTCTCTGGATCCTTTTCAGTTCGCTTATAGATGTAATACAGGTACAGCTAAGCTAAGCTAAAGCTTTAAAGCTTTAATTAATTAATTTATTTTAAAAATGACAGTGACCTATGTGACTATTATTCGGAAATCCAGAGGTTTGTTAAATAGTGTGACTCACTAACCTGGAGCACCCATGTAGACAGTCTGTCTAGCAGACTTCAACAACGCCTGCACTTCCTACGCCGCCTTAGTGTTCATGGTGTTGACCAAAAGTTGATGTTACTTTTCTATCAGTCTGTCTTAGAGAGTCTCATCAGATACGGCATTACAGCTTGGTTTGTATCTGTACATCTAAAGTCCAAACTGGTCCGGCTGATGCAGACTGCATGGAAGATCATAGGGGTGAAGCCACTCATCCCTGCAGTCTATTTTTAAACAGGCTACTCTAAAGGCCGATTTAAACTTCTGCGTAAAATCGACGCCGTAGCCTTGCGTCGGCCCGCGTGGCCTTGCGTTGCCTACGGAGAGGGTTGCACATCTCCAAAAATGTAAGAACGCGTCAGTTTCTACGCAACCATAAGCTCTGTGATTGGTCCGCTTGGTAGCACATGATTCCGACAAGATTCCGACTCTCTCGTCGGCCAAAATGCGGAAGCCATGACAGAAATGTCATTTACTTTTTCTGTAATTACTTATTAATAAAGATTTGAAAAATTATGATAACCATCGTATTATCTTAGTTTAATGTCATTTCAATGCATCATAGAACTTTTATTTACAACAAGCATAACAACAAAAAGATCGCTATTATGCCGCTTTGAGCTTTGAGCTCCGTTGAGTTCCTAACCGGAAGAGGCACAGCACAGGGGCATAGAAAACACACTGCCACCTAGCGATGTGACGGTGTAATTGCAGCGCGGCCTACGCAGAAGTGTAAAGTGCGAGACCCCTTACGTAGCTACGCACGTAAATTCGACGCAGAACTTTAAATAGGCCTTTAGACAGGCTAATAGAATTCTCACGAATCCCTCTCATGTCCTACATGCAGAGTTTGACCTACTGCCCTCTGGGAGGAGGTTTAGAGTCCCCCGCTCTAGATTTAACAGGTTTTAAAATGTATTTTATTCCGGTTTCAGTTAACTTTTAAAAACAGCACCAGAAAAATTTTGGATTGATTTTACTTATCGTTTTACTTCTACTCTTGTCTGAATCAGGGTTGCCTTCTGTCTGTGTTTTAACATGTTGTATTGTCTGTTGTTGTTTATTGGCTGCAGTGTGGTGTAAGCCCAAAACTAATTTCCCAGTCATGGGACAATAAAGTGACTTTTGACTTTGACTTGACTTCTAAAGGTCAATATATTAATTGATGACATCACAGATCAAAGAATAACAGGCAGTGACTCCATTGATGGCAGCTGCTGGATTGAAAATCAGGTGTAGTGCTGAGGCACAAATGTGTACATTTCAAGCCTGCAAACTGCGACACTTTAAATGAATGTGCAATAACACTATGTGCAATATGACAACCCTAGGGTACATAAGGTTGCAGAGAATAGGAAATGTTAGAATAGGTATAGCATAGCATAGAGTACAGCACAGTGTTTTATTTGTACAGTATAGTATAGTGGATAGTGTACATAGCCTTTATTTATGTAAACCAGCTCCTTTCCCTTTTTTTTTTTTTTTTTTTTTTTTTTTTCCTAGCACCAGGGGAGCCCCCCCCTCCCAAATGTCGTTGTTTGGTACCTGTACTATATCATTGACAGTGTTGCCACAGTTACTTTGAAAAAGTATTCTGATTACTGATTACTGATTACTCCTTTAAAAAGTAATCTAGTTACTTTACTGATTACTTGATTTTAAAAGTAACTAAGTTAGATTACTAGTTACTTTTTTAGTTACTATTGCCTAGGCACCCGACCCCCCCCCCCCCCCCCCCGCAACATAAAAATGAAAACTGGTTTTGCCAAAACTCACTTTATTTTAACAGTAACTTATATTACATAATTAAACTTTAAACAATAACTTAAAACAACAAAATAAAGAGTCTTTCTTTGCCTCACCCAACATAAATACTTGTTTTTAAACAATAAAATAAATATAATCTTTATTTAACAGTAACTAGCAAGGAGTGGTTTCACAAAACCTAAAACCTACCCTGACCATTCAGGCTTTTACCACAGGACAATATTTTCTTGCCAGCACAGAGTGTACAACGAACATTTATGTTCTTGTCATCCTTTGCTGACACAAACTCAAAATAATCCTTATATTTCCAGCTATTTAACGCATATCTCTGTTCTCGCTCCATTCTTCTGTTTACACTGTGCAATCAGCGTGGTGATACACGTGAGCGATTCTGCTGCAACCTCGTGTTGAAAACGTGAGCACTGACGTCACTCCCCAAGACACGAGAAAAGCAAACAAATGTTTGTTTACTATCGAACATTACAAAGAAATACTGCATTTAGCCTAAGTTATGAGGTAGTAACGCAATAGTAACGCACAGTCACTTGAATAAGTAACTTTAATCTGATTACTGATTTGGAAATAGTATCGCGTTAGAATACTCGTTACTGAAAAAAGTATTCAGATTAGAGTAACGCGTTACTTAGTAACGCGTTACCGGCATCACTGATCATTGACAATAAAGACCATTCATTCATTCATTCATTCATTCATTCATAGTGATTGTTATGAGTTGTTTGAGTTTGGATTCAGACATGTTTCACACATGAGGTCACCACCACATGAGGTCACCACACGTCTCACCAAGAGAAAGCTATTAACACACCATTTAATTGGGAGATTGACATAATGCCAATAACTGCCATTGTTTTTGAAAAAAGTATCAGCAATAAAATGTTCGTAATCCGATGGCATTGAATGGAAACTGGAAAACAAGTTTAATTTCTCGAGAAGATGAAAGTTCTTATTCAAGCAAAAAATAAGAAAGAAAACAGTGTGATACTGAGAGAGGTGTATGTGTACGTGACATGGCAAGGTAGATGGTAGGGTGTTGTTAATTAAATAGCCGTATTCCTCCTTATTGGTGTTTACAGATTGAAACCCTCACTGATGAGATGTTTATGGGCAGTCGATTGATTTGTTGATCATAGATTCCTGACACAGCAAGGCAGCACCAGACAAAACAGGGCAAGAGCAAGAGCTTCTTGAAATGTACAATGGTCTTGTTCTGTGAGACAATGGGTACAGAATGCAGATAACATACTCTGTAATAAAGAGCGCACACCCATAATCAGTGCTGACTAATGGGAAATAGTATTAAAAATAAACTGACTTCAATTACCAACAGGCAGGTACAGTAGCATGCATTTGATATCTCCGTCTAGACATAGACAATCTTTGATTTGTTGATGCAACACTGACATTGAGGTGGACTCCCTGAATGTAATTTATTGTAGTGTCAGTTTGAATCCACGCCCCATGTTAAAGAAGCCTACATGCTTTAGGTTGCTGCTATCTGAGTCTCCTTCCTAATAACAGGTATGGATATGCAAATACTGAGTCACTCTGTATCTTGGCAATATCTAAATTCATGTGAACATATTTTTTGTCTTAGAATTGTGTTTTACACATAGAGAATGCTATTGTGCCGAATAGCTTGTGATGACTTGTGTTGACAGTTTAGGTACATTTACATTAAAATGTTTGGCATTTAGCAGATGTCATCTATCCATCAGTCATTGCAAGAAAAAGTAATCTATGCTCGGGCCAGAGGCGACTGGCAGTTAAAATGCTACAGTTGACAGTGATGATACAGCATTTTTCACAATGCTGTATGTCTACTGTATGATAAAAGAACGTCATGCTTTCTATTGTTCAGTGAAAGTTAGGGTGTGGTATTTTGTGAAGAGAACGTTTTTGTAGCTCCAATTTTTTGAGAAAGGATGTCGATCTATTTTCTTTTAACACAATCCTTTACCAAAACACAGTGGAGGGAATAAATTGGGCCTTTTAGCCTTTTAGACCATTTTTCTTAAAAAAGAGTATTGAATTAAGTCAATATGGTTGGGGGAACACATTTTGGACATACATTTGAAAGTACTGAAGCATCTGATCCCAATGGTTTACCTGACTGGAATTGCTGGTGGATGTTCTTCATGGAATGAGGAATGGTATCAAAATACTTGTTTAATAGCGTTCCTCATTCCATGCCAGCATTACAATGAGTCCATCCTCCTTTCTATCTCCATCAGCCTGTAGTAATCTCTTATTGTTTATACAGGAAACCTCTGTCTCCATCACAGTGTGGTTTGTTGAGAAAACTGTAAATGTCTTGTTTTGTAGGAAGAGTGCAATCAGGCAGGCTGGGACAACACCACCATGCGTGGTGCTCTTGCATTGTCAAAATAGTTGGAGGCAAAATGATCTCTCAGGTTAACAGATTAGATCAGCTTGTTCAAATCCCAACACATTTTCATAAGGCTTGAACAAAGAACAATGGGGCTAATTTACAGACTCAGAGAGGAACTCTACTGATTCACTATACTGATTCACTATACTGATTCACATCTGATAAGGTAGAATAAGTGACTCTTCATTGCAATCCACAATTACAGGGCACTTGTTACATTTCAATCCATAATCTATAATGCATAATCAGTAAAAAAAAAAAAGTACAGTTCGATGCTCTGCATTGTGTTTAGTAAGCATTACACACACACCTAGTCTCATGCTCATGAAGGCATTCAGTGACTCCCATGAGTCAATGGCTTGATGGATAAGAAGAAACATATGAAATCTCAATATAGCTGTTGTCTGTGTTCCACTGTGCTTTGTGGAGTGAGATAAGTAACGACCTGGCAGAGAGACAAGGTGCCTATTTGTAACGATTGCAAGAGCGAAGCCCACCTCACAGGCTTCCGTTCCCCCACGGTGGAACAGATCCACACAATGCTGCGTGTCAGCATTCATTAAAGCGCACCCAGGCTGGAGTGTGTGTGTGTGTGTGTGTGTGTGTGTGTGTATGTGTCTATGTGTATGTGTGTGTGCATCCGTGCATGCATTCGGGTGTTTGTGTGTGTGCATACGACATCCACCATCACGTCATACCTAAATCACCTGTTTATCTCCTAGCCGGCTGATGCATGTGGGGGCTGGGAGGGGGTGCAGGCTGAAGGAGGGGGTGCAGGCTGGAGGAGGGCAGGGCCAGATGGAGAGGGGCATGGGGGGGGTGGGGGAGGGCCAGATGGAGAGGGGCATGGGGGAGTGGGGCGGGGCCTCAGCACAGCCCAGCAGGCCCAGGAAACACAATCAAAATCCCAGCAGACCTGCTGGGCCTGACATGCATCGTTCATACAACCCAGACCCTAACTGTACAGTATACCTTCTCTAATGACCCCACTCTCTCTCTCTCTCTCTCTCTCTCTCTCTCTCTCTCTCTCTCTCTCTCTCTCTCTCTCTCTCTTCTCTCTTTCTCTCTCTCTCTCTCTCTCTCTCTCCCTCTCTCTATCTCTCTCTCTCTCTCACCCACCCTTCTCTCTATCTCTCTTCACCCCTTCTCTCTCTCTCATTCCTCTCTCCCCTCTCGGTACATTCATGTGTTCACAAAAATGATATTGATATTATTGTCACATGTTGAATGGCTGGAAACATTGTTCAGTTCACATCCCATTTAGAGCAGAATCATAAACATAAACACACATTGCCATAGCCAAATCTGTAGGACTGTGACTTCAAATCCAGCTGCCGTGCAGGTTCTTCCGGTTAATGTAACCATACAATTGGGAATTAATATTTCTGTGTAACATATGGCTTGTTTTCCCCTCACATCCTTCTGTTGATGGTCTTAAGAACTGGTTCGGTGAGTTAGTAGGAATAGTGACAGATGCACTTAGTCACTCTGTTGACTATATCATGATAGGCTACTGCCTTTGATCAGATACGCTGACTGGCAATGATTCACTTTGTGATTCAGCTAACTAATTATACAGCATAGACTAACAGTGCAGTACTTGTATTTCCTTTGTTCCAATCATGTTTCTAAATATATTGTATATTTTTGATTGTATACACATTTTTACGCTAATTATTTATTGGACTAATGTTTCAGGAGCAAGCTGCCTTCTTCAGGGTTTGAATCTGAAGAGGATTTTCAATCTTTCAAGCATTGGAGCTTGAGTGTAAGACTCGCTCTCTTTCTTTATTTTAAGTTTAATACGGTAGCCTGCATCTCACCAAACTTTGTTGCTTGTTTCCTTGTTTTTATAAACCTTGAATTATTACCAAATGATTTCAGTTTAACGTGGCTCTGAGTGATTCTGTATCAAACCAAGATGGCCGAAGTGTGACTTGCTGAAGGACACAGATAAGATGAAGTACATCTGTTCTCTTTCGGAATAAAGGTGGACTGTGCCTCTGCCAGCGATGCATGCTCTAACTCTGATAACACCAAGAACAGGGTCTTTGTCTGCAACACAAAACAGATAACGAATTTAGCGAAGTCTACAGATATGCACAAGCCTCCTTTCTCGTGATTCACCCAGTGACCATGAACTGCAACATAAACACACACACACGCACACATTCACCTGCATGTATACACAACACAGTGATGGTCCCTATTCATAAAATCAATCATCTAAATTGTTTTCACATAGTGAAATATATCATGACATGAGAATAATAACTGCTAACATTACTTTGAGATTGAAATAGGAGAGATTATTATTCAAGTCAATATTTAAACACTTGTAATGGTACAATAGGGGCATAACATAGGCCTACATGGAATGTGAACACTTGAATGTGAGTGGCCTCTTCCCTACCTAATTCTCCAAGTGCACAGTGATAATAGTTAGGATCCAGTATACGCTTGTATTGGCTCACATGGCTTTGTCTCAGCAAGTCTCAGTAACCATCTGCGGGCAACATCTGACAGATGCACCTCTCTCTCTATTGCCCAACATGGCTGCAGGCAGCACGCAAACTGAATGTCAGGTTAGGCTGCCTGGGACTGTGGCAGTTCAAGGCTTTCTCCTCTTTCAGGCTCTGCCATGATCAGTATGACAGTTTTCATCCACATGGAAACGTTGTTCTGTAACAAAAGATGCTGGAGAAATCATCAGAGTATTGCTTTGAATGTAACGCTTTTGTATATTGTTATCCTGCACCTACAGGTATGTCAAGTTCAACTGCCATTCAAAGCAATAATCTGAAGACTTATCTAGCATCTTTGGTTACAGAATAACATTTCGTTGTGGACGCAAACTGTAATACTATGACACTAGAATTGTTTTTTTATTTAAATCAAAGGCACTGGGAGGCTCATTGTAATGCATGGAATAGAACTGGGAATGGCTTCAGATACGTGTCTGAAACTGAAGGACTCAAATTGATCAACAATGAAAGATCAGACGGTGGATCTTCAGAGTTTAATATAATGTTTTTATCGACAAGACAGGCGCAGACAAAACATCATCTCATACTCTGAATATGTCAATATATTATTGATTACTTCAATACCATTCCTTATTCCGTTCTATGAATTACAATGAGCCCGTTTATCATTCCCCCTCGGATTTCTGCCTCCACCAGCCTCCACTGACACTGACACTGACACTGACACTGACACACACACACTAACTAACCCTCTGGCAAATAATGCTTTTTGGAATTGACACATAGCTCACCACCATCCATCCATCTTGCACTCAGCGACCCGTCTCTCCCCAACACACGCTATTCAATGTGGACAGGATATGTCCTAGAACAGTTGCTGCGTAGGTGGGGGGGGGGGTTCTTTTAGCATTTATAGAGCATTTCATTGCTGGATCTCTGCCAAATCGTATATGGGATTATAGATTATAGATATAGATATAATATTATAGATAGTTATAGATATAAATAATATCATAGACTATAAAAGATATAATTGCAATCATTGAATGTAGCCGAAATCATTCAAAAGCAACAGTGCCCTGGCCACAAATGAGTCTGGCTAATTCCACTCTCTCCTCAGCTGGATTTCCCAAAATCTGTCTGAATGACAGTTGGGGTTAGGGTTGAGGTAAGCTTTTAAACTGTCAGCTGCAGCTCAGGCAACATAACTCTTTTAGATTAACATTCAGGAGTATACAAACTGTGATGTGGCAAAAGCTGAAGGGCTTTCTAACTACCTCTATCTTTATCTGTTTTCACTAATGTGACAAATAACACAAGATTTACTGTGTGTGTGTGTGTGTGTGTGACACGCATGTCTGTGTGTGTGTGAGTGTGTGTGTGTGTGTGTGTGTGTGTGCGCACGCATGTCTGTGTGTGTGTGAGTGTGTGTGTGTGTGTGTGTGTGTATGTGTGTGCGCACGCATGTCTGTGTGCATGTGTGTGCGTGCATGCATGCATGTCTGTGTGTGTGTGTGTGTGTGTGTGTGTGTGTGTGTGTGTGTGTGCTTGCCTTTCACTACTGCAACTTGCAGGTATTATGTTTAAACTGCAACATATGCACAAAAAAGTGTGGTCCAGACTTTTTGAACGCCCACATAGTTAATGCTAGATGCTGCATAGCATGCCTAACAACTCCCCCTACCCATGCTGATGATAAATCATGGCCTTGTAATGCTTGATTGACTTCATAATGCAAATTATTACATGGGATTACATTTCTTTTCACCTAATCATGAGGTCATTTATGATGAACCACATCAAAAACTGCCAATGCATCCTGGTGAACTGACATTTCCTTTAATATCTTGTTTTTAACCTTTCATCAAAGGTGAAGGGCAATAGGTCGATAATTTCATAAAAAATGTCATGATTATATAAATAATTAACAATCATCGTAACCACCCAACCTTGTCCTTTATCACACTGACATTACAGGTCACAAACTATATGACTCATCTGACATTTCATCCACAAGTATCCAGTACCGGTAGTATGCGTTGCACTATAACCAAGAATCAAACTGAGAGGGTGGCATTTGTAATATGGAACTTTTATTTTGAAGTCACGTTAGGACACCCATTCAACCCAAGATGAAACGTGATACGTAGTGATGTGTAGTGTAGTGATATGAAGTGATTGTAACAGCCCAGGCTCAATGGACTGTACACAAAATAAGGGGAGACCACACATGGTTTAACTCATGAACAAAAGTATTTATTAATAAACTAACTGAAAGTATTCAACATAACAATAGATATGTCAATCAGTATCATCAGTAGTGAATGCAGTGTATGGATGAGTGGAAGGTGTAGTGTAAATGTTGTAGGGTGTGTTAAAGTAAAAGTAAGGAGAGCCTAAGCTCAAACCAACCAAACCGATGGAAGGAGGAGAAGAGGGAGAATCAGAGTGAGCAGCCAGCTTAAGTAGGCAACTCACCAGGTGCCTCAGATCACCTAATCAAGCCTCTGCCCAGCCAGGACCTGCAGCAACCAATCCATATATGGTATGAGCCCACAGCACATAGTGAGAGGGCTGCCACATCCCCCTCCTCAAAAACCCAATAATACCCCCCAATAACCAAACAAAAAACCAACAAGAATTCATAAATTCCCAGTAACCCATACGACAAATGGCTACACCAATGTGGTAAGTATACCGAAGACATGCATTACCCTTTACTGCTCATGGTTCAAAATGCCAGAGACAGAGCATCAGCCATCACATTATCGACGCCTTTAATGTGGCGGATGTCTAAGAGATATGGCTGCAAAAACAATGCCCATCTCATAAGCCTTTGGTTCGGATTTTGTAATGATCGCAAAAAGGTGAGGGGATTGTGGTCCGTGTAGACCACCAACGGAGCAACGCCACCCCCCACGTACACGTCAAAATGCTGAAGACCCCAACTGATCCACACAATCCTCCATTCTAGGAAGAGGAAAGGAGTCTGGTTTAGTCACATTATTGACCGTGCGAAAATCTGTGCATGGTCTAAACGTCAAATCCGGTTTGTTGATCAAAATGCACGGCGAGGACCAGCTGGAATGACACGGTTCAGCTATGTTATTCTCTAACATGTACTTTACTTCAGATTCGAGATGCCTCCGTTTCTCCGGGTTGACCCGATAAAAACGCTGCCGGATGGGTGTTGCATCCCCAACATCCACATCATGCTCTATCAGAGGAGTACGTGACGGGGTATCTGAAAAAAGAGAAGGACAACTTTTAATCAGACCGGCCATTTCCTCTCTCTTAGGACCATCCAAATGCCCCAACAACACATCTAAGTTATTGAGAGCCTCAGAGTTTTTCAAACGGCCACGCAAAATCCCCTCATCCGGAATCACTTCCTCATCCCCCACATATGCTGCCACCAGAGATGAGATCACACCCTCAGTACATGTTAACAGAACCAGTCGAACCCCCTCCGCGGTTTCTTCAGGGCGTGTAGGACCCTCTGCTGAAGAAACATAGTAAGATTTCAAAAGATTAACATGACAGAGCCTAGTGGACTTCCTCCGTTCTGGAGTTGCTATCAAATAATTCTGTTCAGAGATTTTCTCCACCACAGTAAAAGGGCCAGTGTATTTTGCTTTGAATGGTGACCCAACCACAGGCGACAGAGCCAGTACTTGATCACCTGCAGTGAACTGCCTCGGCTCTGCACGGCGATCATACAGGCGCTTAATTTTCACTTGGGCACTCTCCAAATTCCCTTTTTCCATTTCCAGTGTTGAATACAACCTATGTCTGAAGCCATTGACATAACTCAAAAGATTTTGGGGAGGTTGAGGTGATTTCCCCCCCAACAAACCACGCACCGTACGCTCAAAGACCAAGTCATTTGGACTAAACTCCATACTCTCTTGTACCACCTCCCGCACAGACAACAGCAACCAGGGCAACCCCTCCTCCCAGTCACCCCCCAGCTCTGTACAGTAGGCGCGCATCAGAGACTTCAACCTCTGGTGGAATCGCTCAAGCGCACCGTGGCTTTGAGCATGATACGCCGATGCCTGGTTGTGCTTGATGTGTAGTTGTTTCAGCACTTAAGCAAATAACCGAGACATAAAATTGGAGCCCTGGTCGCTTTGCACCACCCGGGGTATTCCAAACACCGAAAGGAACTGTGTCAGAGCCCTGATCACAGATTTGGCATATAGTACGGAGCGGATATGCAGCAGGGTAACGGGTTGCTTGACACATCAGTCAATAAATAGATGCTACCCGACTTTGACCGAGGCAACGGACCAACACAATCGATTATTAAGTGCTCAAACGGCTGACCGACTGCTGGAATCGGACAAAGAGGTGCAGGTTTTAACACCTGATTAGGTTTGCTGGTAAGCTGACAGGTGTGACAAGTTTTTATGTAGCCCGAACTATCACGTTTCAGGCGAGGCCCCTGTGAAGGAGACCCTGTTACCGGCACCTGCGTCACAACCAGTGGAGGACCGTCCGCCCAAACCCGGCCCCCTGCCAGATCATTACCAAGAATGACATCAACGCCATCCACCGGCAACTGAGGACAAACACCAATCGCTACTTCTCCCTCCACCAGATCGGAGAAAAACTGCATTTTGTGCAGAGGAACAGACAGAATTTTCATTCCCATCCCCCTGACTAACTTTGAATTTCCCGTATCTGAGTCAGCTGAAAATGACAACACTGACCCTCGAACAAAACTGTCCAAAGCCCCCGTATCCCTCAAAATCCTAACAGGGACCTTCTCACCACCGGCCACCAGCGAAACAAACCCGTGTGACATGAACGCAGCATATCCAATACCACCCACTTGATCCCACCCCACTAAGTGGACCATCAACTGAGGAGAAACAACCGGACACGGTGCAGCACAGACAACTGGATTTACCTGCGACCCACTTGACTTAGGCCTTGATGTCAGCATTGGACACTCGTCTTTCCAATGACCCGTGCACTGGCAATAATAATAATAATGGCAGGTAGTACTACTGCGGTCCCTTCTACCGGACGCAGGCTCTGGAGCCGGCCTAAAAAAATTCGAACGCCCAGGAAAACTCTTATAGCCCCCCTCCGTATCAGTACGCCGCTCCGCAAATCTGCTCCTATGCGTTAAAACAAACTCATCAGCCAAAACCGCCGCCTCATAAGGCGTTTTAACCTTGCGCTCATTCACATACGTAGCAATATAGGTAGGCAAAGAATTTCTCAACTGCTCCAGAATCACCAGATTACATAGCTCATCAAACGTCCCCACGCCCGACGCAACACACCAACGACCAAAATGAGACACTAAATCACGCGCAAACTCTGAATAGGTTTGACTATCAGTTTTCCGCCACTCCCTGAACCGTTGACGATATGCCTCCGGGACTAATTCATACGCCTTCAAAACTGCAGTTTTTACTTTATCATAATCCCTAGCGTCCGCAGGATTTAGAGAGGAATATGCCCCCTGTGCCTTCCCCGTAAAAACACATTGAAGCATTAAAGTGCGCTCTGTGTCAGGCCACGCCCGCACATTCTGATAATTATATTATGTATGTATCTGACTGTTGCATCTATATATTGCGGTTGGGTTGTAGTGGTGGGTTGTGGAGTGATGACGGGCTGTGTGTGTGAGTGTGTGTGTAGGTGCTTTGTATTGTTATTTGTTATGTGTTACGATTATGTTTGTATCGTCATGTGAGGACCCCCTCGAAAATGAGAAGATTCTTCTCAAGGGAAGAATAAAACCTTCAGGGAACCTTTAAGGGAACCTTTAAGGGAATCCTTTAAGGGAACCTTAAATAAACAATCAATCAATCTGCAACCCGCTCAAACAGTGAGAAAAAGGTATCGGGATCCCTCTCATCAAATTTTGGCAGCAACCTTAAATTACTGACAATGTCAAAAGTAGAACCCCCCCAACGACCGGAGAGATCGGACAATTTACCTTCCCTAACCAAATCTAGTCTACACCGTTCGACATCCAACTTATCCTTCTCCAACAGAAGCTTCATTTTTTCCAGTTCCAATTTGAGTTCTGCGTCCTTCTGCTGCTTCCACTCCTCATGACGAAACTGCATGGCCAACAACTCTTTACGCTGCTCAAAATCCAAACCAGCCGAACCAACCTTGTTCTCCATCCCAAGGACACCAGTCGCCACTAGTTTAAGTGTGTCTAATTTTACCCGTTTATCACCTATTTCAACCTTATAATGCTCAGCTATCTGTAACAGCTGTTCTTTCGAACACAGACCAAGAAAGTGATCAGAAGGAGAACCAAAAAACTCCTCAACAGAAGCCATCTGGACAACACAACCAGACAGGCTGACCAGCTAAAACAAACCACAGGCCACAAAAACAATGCCAAGCACCTAGATCTCAACAACTGTTGACCTTACTGTTGTGAAATAGGATATAGGATAACCTCACCAAACCAGGAGAACCCCAAAATAAATTCAAAATCTTCATGCAGCTTGGCGATGGGCTTTTTAAACACTGCTCCAGTGTCCAAAATCAGACCACTGAAGCCCTTTACACAGAGTGCTGTCCTCTGCACAGAACAGCAGGAAGGCCCTCAGCTATGCTGATCACCCCCCGTGCTCTGGGTGTGTCCCCTGGACCCCCCGTGGGTCTTTGTTGCCGCCCTGCACAAAAACTAAAACAACAAACTAACAAAAAACAAAACCATGGGGAATAACTCCGAAACACAAGGTCATCCCACCCCGCATGCACAACTGTAAGTCAACAACTAAACTCCAGGTTACTCACCACGAGCCACACTGCAAACCTGGGACCAAATGCTCTCTCCTCAATCCACCACAAACCAACAACCTTTAACAAAAAAACACGTGTGAATCTCCCCAAACATGCCGAAATACAGCACACAGACAGAGTAACAATTGCCACAATACCACGCTGCCAAAGACAAAGGCACCAAACAACAAAACTAGGCTTTGACCCACTACTGAGCCATACTCAACAAGATCTCATAAAGACGAGCCCCCATGTAACAGCCCAGGCTCAATGGACTGTACACAAAATAAGGGGAGACCACACATGCTTTAACTCATGAACAAAAGTATTTATTAATAAACTAACTGAAAGTATTCAACATAACAATAGATATGTCAATCAGTATCATCAGTAGTGAATGCAGTGTATGGATGAGTGAAAGGTGTAGTGTAAATGTTGTAGGGTGTGTTAAAGTAAAAATGCAGCACTATCATGCACAGATCAGCCTTAAAACATGTAACGTTAGATATAGGTTATAACGTTAGACAGGGAGCGATGTATTTCTACGGAAAGGCTGTGCTTGACGCTTCCATTGGACTGACGCCGGGGCGCTCATACAATCTCCGCGTTTGTTGCAGAGGAAGAGGGTGACTGGCACCCTGTGACCAATGCGCAGATATGAGTGCTCTGGTGTCTTGCTGGTTGTCTTTATTTATACAGCATATGGATGTTACGTGCCTGTTACATGCCCCTTTCATAATTGTATTTAGCCTATATAGCACAAGTCATGCATTGAATGTGCAGCTGAACAGTATTAAGTAAATCATACTACATGTGTGGGTGTCCGCGTCATCGTTATCGAAAAATGCACCCCATCGCCGACCACACAACGGAAAGGGGGGATGGCAGTTTTAGAAGGGGGATGATGTGGCTGTGGCGCAGGAGGTAGAGCCGCCGTCTAATCATCGCAAGGTTGGCAGATCGGCAGTTCGAGCCCCGGCTGGCCACATGTTGAAGTGTCCTTGGGCAAGACACTGAACCCCAAATTGCTCCCAGTGAGCGGGCCGGCGCCTTGCATGGTAGCTTACCGCCATTGGTGTGTGAATGTGTGTGTGAATGGGTGAATGAGAGGCCGTTGTAAAGCGCTTTGGATAAAGGCGCTATATAAGTCAGTCCATTATGATGAAGCGCTGGACTGTGGAACATCGCCATATGAGAATTTTTTTTGTTACGCTTGTTGTAAAGAAAAGTTCTATGATGCATTGAAATGACATTAAACTAAGATAATAAGATGGTTATCATAATTTTTCAAATCTTTATTAATAAGTAATTACAGAAAAAGTAAATTACATTTGCAGAGAGCGAAATCTGTTGTGGTATTTAAAAATGGCGGTTAGCGGTGAACTCTATGAACATGGGATGACGATGTTGTGACAATTTCCATTGACCAATCAACGGTCTGCAGCGTCACAGGTCACACACAGCCTAGCACGGATATTACCTTTCGCTCCTAGTCAGGAAGGGTAGCAAAAACCAGTACGGGTACTACGGCCCGGTACGGCTCGGTACGGCTCGGTTGGCAGTGGAGAAAACAAAACAAACCGGGCTCACAGGGTCTGGTACGGTACGGTAGTGGAAAAGCGGCAATACAGTCTTCTTTCTCTGTTTTTCAAGCAAGTAGTCAATCTTTTTTTATCCCTCCCAAGACTCAATGTGATTTCCTAATGACTGAACTCATGACTGAAAGTGGGCTGTTATGGATAATCTTTCAGAGCAATTTGCATAACAAAACATCACTGTCTCGATTATTGTATAGTAGCCTACATTTAGTCTATAAAGCAATAGAATTTCACAAAAAGAACACACTGTTTTCCAGCAAGCAGACAACTATAATAAGGAAGCGACAACATCAACATCAAGTTGTTGGACTTGGGCCAGGCTGTCTCACTGTTTGTAGAGCATACACAAAACACTGTGGAACCAGCATGCAGCACTTCAAGCCCCTAGTGCACCCTGTTTCAGCAACATACTTGGCAGGACATTTCACCTGTAGGCCCATCAACCACGTCCCATCAACCAGGTGAATGAGTCTTAGGTATTCTAGGTAGTGAACTACAGTGACACTATATAAAGAAAACCTTGACCATCTAATGGTCTAATTCCACTCAAAGGCAGCCTCTGAAATGGAGCTGAATGGTATTCAATGTTATTAGAAGCCCTAAAGAGTTCTGTAGTTTTAGCCCGTCAAAATTCACACTTGTTCTTCCGTTCACGTGCAAATTGAATCAACACATGAAGAAAAACTGTCACACATGGGGGTATCAAGGTGAGAATACTGCAAACTCACTTGCGGAAAGATTGAAATGTGACATGTTTACACTTGTTTGCAATGTGATCTGGCTCTTAACAGGAAGCATTCTTTGCTGAATATGTTTTCCCCTAACCAGACATGGATTGTCGACCTAAAGGCTAACCTATATCAATCAAATGCTACTGAAACCACTCAATCTTCACTGGGATATAGCTGTCCCCCGAGAATAGATGAAACCAAGGAATGGTTGCAGAATCGAATGCATGCACACTTGACTATGACTCTCAGTACCCCCCCCCCCCTTGGGATACTAAGGACTATACTTGATACCATGGACTATACTTTTTGATCTAACAAACACTATCAATTTTTTATTATAATTTCTTCAGGGAATGGTGCATGACAGTGGTAACAACTAAATGAACAGAAGAGAAATAGAATAACACAAATCCAGTAGAAATACAAAATTCCCATAAACCTTCCCCCCCCCCCCCCCCCCTTCCCCTTCCCAATCTCCCTTTACCCCAACAGTCCCCCACCTCCCCCTCCCCCCACAAATGTCCCTCCCGCCAAATACCTCCAACCCACCCGCCCAATCACAGGCCCCCGCCCCCCACCCTACAGGACCCTATGGAAGGAGCAAATAGATTAGCCTATAGTAGTGTCTTGAGAATGGTTATAGTTTGATCCCAGCAAGAAATATTATCAGATATTGCCTGATGCCTGTTGGCAATCCAGTGTTCTATGCTGGCTATGTCTATATAGTCTAATATCCACCTCTGCGTGGTCAAGAAATGGGGTGACTTCCACCTGCAAGCTATAAGCCTTTTTGGAACCCGAAGAGAAAGCCAACTATTAGATCTGGTCACATAAGTACCAAGACTCCAGTCCAATAAAGATGCGATATAAGGAGGAAGCTTGCCACAGATGGCCTTGAAAACGAACAAGAGACCCATCCCACCCTGGGTACGAACACTTTGCTCGGCTGCCCTCGAACAGGCGGTTCAGGACCATGTTCGCAAGGACAAACAGACTGAAGCTCAGCTTCTACCCCAGGGCCATTCAGGCCCTGAACACAGCAAAGACCTAGGTTCTAGGCCCTGGACAATCTAGACAATTTGATGGCAGCTACTAGATTGAAATCAAGTGCAATACTGAAACACAACTGTGGACATTTCAAACCTGCAAACTGCGACACTTTAAATGAATGTGCAATAACACTATGTGCAATATGACAACCCTCAGGTACCGTACATAAGGTTCAGAGATAGGAAATGTTAGAATAGGTATAGCATAGCATAGAGTACAGCACAGTGTTTTATTTGTATAGTATAGTATAGTGGATAGTGTACATAGCCTTTATTTATGTAAACCAGCTCTTTTCCCTTCTTTTTTTTTTTTTTTTTCCTAGCACCAGGGGAGCCCGCCCTCCCAAATTTCGTTGTTTGGTACCTGTACTATATCAATGACAATAAAGACCATTCATTCATTCATTCATAATAAACAACACTATATAAGCAAAAATAGTTTAAAAAGACAATGACGCGGTGGTGTAGCGGTCTACGCACTGGCCGCTAGTGCATGCTGCCCACCGGGGCCGGGGTTCGTATCCCGGCTCGCCAGATCCAGATAATGGCCGAGGCACACGGGAAGCGGCATATTGGCCGGCCGCTTCCGAGGGGGGGTATAGGAGTATTTCTGGACTAGGATCCGTCGCGCAACACCGCCCCCTGGGGTGCCGGAATAACGGTACTGGGCTCGAGGAGCCAGTCAGCCTAGTCTGCCTGGCGCCCTCCTCTGGGACTGCCGGCCACGGGGTCGGGCGGCGGATCCAATGCAATAGGCAGGGGATAATTGGATGCTAAGTTGGGTTAAATTGGCTACCAAATTGGGTGAAAAAGGGATAAAATCTGAAAAAAAAAAAAAAAAAAAAAAAGAAAAGACAATGACAGAAAGGAGTAGTAGAACAATTAATTATTATTGGGAAAAGACAAAGATGGTAAGCAAAGAGCACGTGATGAATTAGCCATAAACCATAAACATACGACTTCTCAGCCAACATAAACCATAAACATACGACTTCTCAGCCAACATAAACCATAAACATACGACTTCTCAGCCATCATAACCCATAAACATACTACTTCTCAGCCAACATAACCCATAAACATACTACTTCTCAGCCAACATAACCCATAAACATACTACTTCTCAGCCAACATAACCCATAAACATACGACTTCTCAGCCAACATAACCCATAAACATACTACTTCTCAGCCATCATAACCCATAAACATACTACTTCTCAGCCAACATAACCCATAAACATACTACTTCTCAGCCAACATAAACCATAAACATACTACTTCTCAGCCAACATAACCCATAAACATACTACTTCTCAGCCAACATAAACCATAAACATACTACTTCTCAGCCAACATAAACCATAAACATACTACTTCTCAGCCAACATAAACCATAAACATACTACTTCTCAGCCAACATAAACCATAAACATACTACTTCTCAGCCATCATAACCCATAAACATACTACTTCTCAGCCAACATAAACCATAAACATACTACTTCTCAGCCAACATAACCCATAAACATACTACTTCTCAGCCAACGAGGGGAAGTTGGTGGAAGCAGAACACGGACAATGAGCCTGTCCTCTGAGTTCTGCCTCGACTGGAGCCAACAAGACTACTTCTGCCCCTCAAGAAATAGAAACTGAGAATATGTCAATACACGTTCATAACAACATCGGGCAACATTGTTTTCAATCCCATCCCAGACAAGAGATGGACTGAAGTTTCACCAGTGGATATCCCGTATTACCCATGCCGAAGCTGAGAAAATGAGTACAAGATCTCCATCTTGTGGTCAAGAATGTATCAGCACTGTTACGTTCAGGAGAGTTACAGTAGGAAGCAGATACGGTCCATTTGGCCTGTGTGCTGTGTGAAGTAAAGGGATGCATTATTTAATGCAGTGTGCCAGGCAAGCACCAAATTATTCTGAGGGCCTGACTCCAGTGCTAAAATTATGTTTGATTTGATCTTGGACACAGAGACCACAAAGAGGAACTTCTGCTGAGGTAGATTAACTAGCAAATGGAACACTGTTGCTGGAGCACTTCACTGAAATGCAGTCTGCAGATACATTATTTAAAACGCTGACGGGTGACAATATTCACATCATCCCACCACAACTTATTCAATACTGTAGCAACACAACAAAGGTACAACATTTAAACTTTAAATTAAAGTTATGATTAATGTGCTTCCGTTCTCCGTGGTGGAAACAATAACTATATGGATCTCCTATGGATATATGGATCTCCTAATTACGGGATATGGATCTCTTAATTACGAGAAAATATCTCCTCTTTAGGAGATAAGGCTGCGCTTCCGTACTAAATGAATGAATTGAATCTTATTTTAATGTTAACTGGTTATAAGACCTCTCTCTTTGAGGTCTCTGTCACGTGACTGAGTGGCTTGCGTAGGTAAATACGGAAGTAAACGCAGTGTTCTTGCACGCCGCCGCCTCAGTCATTAAATCAGGTGTGTGAGTTCCTGGTCAGGAACTAAATCCAGTCCAGATTTAACACCTGATTTAATGACTGAACCAATCAAACCATCAGAAAAGCCCTTGATTAGTTAAATCAGGTGTGTGAGTTCCTGGTTACAACAAAAATCTTCTAGTCCCGAGGACTGGAGTTGAGAAAGAGGTCCCGAGGTCTAGAGGTGATTTACAATTAAAAATATAATTTTGTAACTCACTCATGTCTCCTGGTGGTTCATATCATGTATACCATGGCCTTCATTTACATGTAAACTTCTTTACAATACTATAATTTTATCTTTACAGAAAGTAAACTACCACTTGCATTCTACCACGGCGCAGTGGAGAGTATCCTCACCTTCGGCATCTCCAACTGGTTCCACAGCTGCACGGCAGCGGAGAGAAGCGATCTACAGAGAGTCGTGAGAACAGCACAGAGGATCACCGGCGCCCCCCTCCCCTCTCTGGAGGAGCTGTACAAAACACGCTGTCTCAGGAGGGCCTCCAAGATCTCCAAGGACCCGACCCACCCTGGGCACGAACACTTTGTCAAGCTGCCCTCGAACAGGAGGTACAGGACCCCGGCCGCTAAGACAAACAGACTGAAGGATAGCTTCTACCACAGGGCCGTCAAGGCCCTGAACACAGAAAAGGCCTAAGTTCTGGGCCCAGGACAGTCCGGACGGATTGTATGGCAGCTAGTGCTGAGGCACAAACATGTACATTTTCAAGCCTGCAAACTGTGACACTTTAAAATAATGTGAAAAAATACTTTCTTGTGAAATATGACAACCCTAGTTGACTATCTGTGCAGTATAGTACAGTGGATTGTGTACATAGCCTCTATTGATGTAAACCAGCTCCTTACCTTCTTGTGATTTTATGCATCTATGCTTTTTCCAAAATGTGTTTCTTTTTCCTTTCCTAAACACCAGGGGAGCCTCCCCTCCTAAATTTCGTTGTTTGGTACCTGTACTGTAGCAATGACAAATAAAGTCTATCTATCTATCTATCTACCCACCAGAATAGTTAGGCTATAGCCAATCAGGACCAAGTACCATGGTATAATTACAAATTAACTTTAATACATTTAAAATACAGTGGTGATCCTCTTACTTTTTACAATGACAAACCATCTGGTGGAGTCAGGTTACCATTTTCATCTGAGCATTCCTTGGGACTAACAACTCTCCTAAACTGGCACTTTCATTCATTGTAAAAAAAATAAAAATAAAAAAATAATAGGGGATCCATACTGCACTACTACCATGCTACTTACCAAGGGCTCTGTGGATGCCCTTTTTTTATTTTTTTATAACAATGAACAGAATATTTTATGCACCTGCAGTACCAGATAACTACAGTGTGTGAGTGGTGTTATCGTAAATGATGTGTCAGATTTATATTTCTGAACTTACCTCACGCCATCAGCCATCGTCCTCTGTTTTGGTTTAGGCCTCGCAGACAAGACAACCATTTTGTCTACTGGGCCTGGCTTCACACCCTATTTAATTGAAAGACATTTGTTTAGATATTGATGTCATGTGTGCTTATGTAGGCCTTCATATGTTTTCCCCCCCAAACTACTTACCATTGTTCTTGGCTTGTGCCAACGCTGCTCGCTCTCTGTGCAGCTCAGGACAGGCGGGACCACTGGAGTCTTCAGCTGCGAGTAATGTGCAGACTGATACAACAGAGCAACGGTGTGGTTACATAATGTTGTACCAGCGACACAGGAGCACTGTGTATGAATGAGCTCCACAGGGAATGAGTCCTTCAATATCACCTGAAATAGTAAGGAAAGAGGTGACATTAAAAATGTGTTCATACTTTATTAAATGGTAGTAGAATTGTCAGTCTTCATTTACTGATTCATGATTTAAAAAGAAGAATAAGTTGAGACAGACCTTACATGGGTTCAAGGAAAACTCTAAATCTGAAGTAACATTTCAGCAGTACAGAACTTACTCTTAATAGACGCATTACCTAGAAGTTTAAACTTGATTTAGATTACTGTTTCATTTCCCCCCGTCGTTTACAATACACCGTGCTTATTTGTACTATATCAAAACAACTCGTACAGCGAGTAAAGTTATGATTAATGTGCGTCCCTTACCGGAGTGGTGGATATGTAAAGCAATAAACTAATTGAATCTAGCCGTCACATTAAATGTGAATTAATCATAAAGTCCTCCTTCTCTGAGGTCTCTGTCACGTGACTGGCGTGGATAAATACGGAAGTAAACGCAGTGTTCTTCCATGCCGCCGCCTCAATAGACGAATTATCTAGCAGTTTAAACCTTGAGCAATTGTTAATTGTATTTTTTTTATATACGTTTAGCTCTATTGTAAAGATAATTAGCAACTATAATCATGAGGAACTGTATTGCGTTGATGATAATGCTATGCATTACAGATACTATAATTATAGGGGATTGCAAAGTGCATTTCAAGAAAACACGCTTGACGAATGCAACAAGGGTATGATTAATAGTCTTCGTTAGCTGTAATAGTATTCTATTCAATTTGATAAAATCGTATACAATAACATCTTCCATATGTTTCAACAGATTGTGGGTTTCGCGTGGAAGAACTGCGGCAAACCTGACGACCCAGCGGTTGTGAAGAGCCTCTCCGTGTCGCCTGACCCCATCACCGTCCCAGGGGACCTGACCGCCAGCGCGTCGGGCTCCACCACAGTAGAACTGGTCTCACCCCTGCCTGTGAGTAAGCACGCCCGTGTTGAGTCTTGCCTGTCAGATTATGTGTAGGCCTACACTTGTTCTTTCATAAAATAATATTTATTGAGTGCATATGATCATGTAATATTTGCTAAGTATCTCTGGGCCTAATACCAGTATTAGTATTAGTAATAATAATAGTAATATAATAATAATAGTAGTATAATAATAATAGTAGTAGTAATTAGTATTGGTAGTAATACTAATACCTACTGGGCCTACCAGTATTTTTTTCCTCCGGTTAGCAGATACCTCTAAAACCTAGGGAACTGAAAGTCTACCATATCTGTCTCTAGTTTGGGTTATTCCTTTGTGCCAGTGAGTGTATTGTCGGTCATGGGTGTTATGTGTGGTTAAACAGGCTGCTACGTGTCTGTGGGGGATGCTTGCTGCTTATCTCATGAGCTTCATGTGAGCAGCTCACCACAGACACAACTTGCAACACTCATGGCTACATTATTTAAAATACAAGCCAGATATGAGTCCTAGATTCAAAGAAGCTCATCCTTAAAATGAAGAAATCCCCAAGACAGGATGACAATTGCAATGGCAATGTTCTGTAATATTGTAGTTATTAAACATGGAGGCTACAGTTGGCTATACAACAAATATCTCTAAGACTATGAGGTCTTGTCATCCTGAAAATGACTCGGTCTTTGTTTTTCAGTTGACCATCCCCCTAAAACTAACATTCCACTGCTCCCGTAAACAACTTGAGAGCAAGGTTCAAGAGAAAGCTTGGTTTACTGTGTATCTGTAACACATTGTTTTATTGACCAAACATGTGGATATGTTTACTGTATATCTGTAAGACATTGTTTTATTGACCAAACTCGTGGATATGTTTTTCCAACAAGTTTACTGGCCCTTATCTCCTCCTGTAGGTGAATGTAACCTTGGAGAAAGAAGTAGCTGGCTTCTGGGTCAAAGTGCCATGTCTGGAGGAGATAGGGAGCTGCCACTACCCTGATGCTTGTGACCTACTCAACCAGTTGATACCACCTGGCCAAGACTGCCCTGAACCACTACATACTTATGGCATCCCCTGTCACTGCCCCTTCAAAGCAGTAAGTCTACATTCAAGTCTAAATTCATCTGTAGGCTACTGAAATGACTGGTATATGATGTACTGTAGGAAATGTCTTATTGTGCTACTTCCCTATTTGACATCCTGCTTGGTGCAATGGAGTGAATGTCCTCTGAGAGCACTGAATTGCTGACCTTCTTGGGTTGTGGAGCAAGAGATTGTGGTAACACTTTACATTAAAGAGTTCACTCTAAAATCTGATTCCTGTGACTAAGCTCATAACAAAAAAACACGTCTATGTGACTATGTCCGTATGTGAGCTTGCAGCAGACACATTTACCAAGGCAATGGGGGCCACAAATTGGACCCCACCTGCTTGGATTATTGGAAAATGTGTCTACTGCAAGTTGCTGGGATTTGGACATAAAAAAGTGTCTTGCTATATTGACTGGAGTGAAGGTATGTGGTTAATCACATGAATGTGTTTTGAGGGTGAATTATCCACAGCTTTATTTTGCTCCTGTGTAGCTACAATCTAATTATTCTAGTAACACTGCATTGACATATTACATTTTTAAAAATGCATCGTTATTACATAATGGAGTACGTAATGGAGTCAGATCAGTACAAATTCAGAAATCTAGAACCGTTTGCAGTAATTTAGCACCTATAGTACATTGTTATATTACAAAGGTGTAAGATCAAGTTTATGTGAAGTATTACCAATGACACTGACAACACCATGCTGCATCTGTGTACCACACAGCACTTCACTTCATGCTGTACTCCTGTCTATTGGTTGCAAGCGGGAGAGGCTGGTGGAGGTAGAAATCGGAGGATGGGCTCATTGTAATGCACGGAAATGGAATGACACATGCTTGATACCATTCCTCATTCCATGCCATGCATTACAATGAGCCCGTCCTCCGATTTCTACCTCCACCAGCCTCCACTGGTTTCAGGTGACCTCTATGTCTCCTCTTTCCTAAGGGGGTCTATTCACTGCCAGAGTCCGACTTCTACTTGCCTGATATTGAACTCCCCTTCTGGCTCACCAATGGCAACTACAGGGTACAGGGAGTGCTGGGAAGTATGGACAAAGAACTAGGCTGCCTCAAAATTGCATTCTCTGTTCACTCCGATGCCTAGAATATGTCCTGTATTCACACTGAGCCGTTCTCAAGGGAACTCAAGGGAAAACTCTGTCATTTTGCATGGATACTCATTAACACGGTACAACCAGTCCAGTTGTTTTTCAAATGTTTTAATAGACGTAGGATTTTATGATCTGATGTTTTTTAAACAGACAGGACTTGTAAATGGGTGAACAGCCTTTTGATGTTTCTGTTGGAGAGAGACATTTCTCTTGGAAACCTGTTGACATGACAAATCAAGTTTCTTCTTTGTTATTGTGCCATGTTTATTTTAGATTGTTTGCTCGAGTACATGATCATAGGTAGGTTTTAGTTATGTGGTATGTTATAGTGCTGCTTTGATTTGCTTTGCTTTCTCATATTTGATTTTCTGATGGATGACATGGTGTGGTATTCTTCCAGTTGATCGTGTATTTCATGAAGGTGATTTTATTATTTTGTCATATTACTGTAAAAGTGCCTAAATAGACCTCCTGTCTGTAATGGAATGGATTGGTGGTGAACTTACTGAATGTGTGCTAAATAGCCCATTCTTTATTTATTACCATAAAAACAATGTAGTGGATTAATTCAAACCTAATTCGAACATTGTATATGCACAGTATTTCCTGTCCTTAACATGAACAACAAACATTAACAAAATGAAAAACATAAAACAATATACCGGTGTATATATATATATATATATATATATATATATATATATATATATATATATATATATATATATATTGCTTGGTTGACCAAATGTTTGGTTAATCTTTGATTGAGAATATTCATTCCTGTACTGACAAACAATGTGACACTGGTCAATCATTTCACACAATAAAATAAAAATGTTTTATAAAAGAGTATCCAACAAATGAGCACTGTCTGTTTCAGTTTGAGTTTGATCTGATGTTTCCCTGTATGACCACAAGATGGCAGAGATGTAGTGGTAAAATGTGACTTGCATGACTTCATAACATGGTTCATGTAAAAAAAAAAAAAACTGCTGTAATGCAGTATGAAGTGGTTCAGTGCCGATTATTCAATTAGTAATATATATTTCAATGCACATTTTGAGAACAATCAACCTGCACATATCAGAATGGATGCTCCTGAAGAAGAACAGGGATGTTTTTTTGCACAATATGGAACAGCTAGTATGCCAGGAGAGGCTGGTGGAGGTAGAAATTGGAGGATGGGCTCACTGTAATGCATGGAACACAATGAAGAATGGTAGTTCTTATAACATAGTTTTATAACATTCCTCCTTTCAAACTACCATACTTTATTCTGTCCCATGCATTATAATAAGCCCATCCCCATACCTTCACTAGCCTCCCCTGTATTATGTGTACTGTAGTCTTTCTCTAAAAACATCTAAGATATCATGTGTTTCTATTAAGAGGAGAGGTAAGATTCTAATATCTCTGATATGCTGCCCTGTTTTCAGAATACACGTCTAGGAAGACATACTGTAACTATTCAGGGTCCAGGTGACTCTTCCTCTCTTTCAATTTATCAACATTCCTGTCATTCCTGATTTTCAAGGGAGCACTTCCATTCCAATTCATGATTCCAGATGTCCAGGTGCTGTACCTCCTAACTATTATTATACTATTATATGGAAACTACTGTACCTAACACTGTAGCTATGGAAACTACTGTACCTAACACTGGAAGCTGGTGGAGATACAAAACGGAGGGCATGCTCATAGTAATGCATGGAACGAAATAAGGAATGGACTTTTTTGGGGGACTTTGGACTTTATTGTCATTGCTACAGTACAGGTACCAAACAACGAAATTTAGGAGGGGTGGCTCCCCTGGTGTTAGGAAAGGGAGAAAAAAAAAAAAATCACAAGAAGGGAAGGAGCTGGTTTACATAAATAAAGGCTATGTACACTATCCACTGTACTATACTGTACAGATAGACGACTAGGGTTGTCATATTGCACAATAGTATTGTTTCACGTTATTTAAAGTGTCACAGTTTGCAGGCTTGAATGGTAGTTTGAAATAAGAAATGACATCAAACCTCCAAGACCATCATCACCACTTCCAACTCCAATTACATAATGTACATCATTCTTGCAAATGTGGGCTCTCCACTAAATCATTTATTTTATACAAACTCATATCCAGACTTCACCCAGGGTCGCTATAGCAACACAAAAGCACAAATACACGACACAAAAAACTAAAACACTCCAGCTGAGGAAGACACTGTATTCCACTGTGGCTGGAAGGGACTCCATCACGTGTGTCCCTATCTGAGAGTTGGACTTGGTCTGAGAGGCAATGGAAAGAATGTTATCAGCTGGCTGACTGAGAAGGAGCGAGGCACATTGGTGCTGTGGCACTGTTGCCCAGGCCCCTCGTGCCTCTGAGGGTTGAGTGCTATACGCAGGCCATATGCTTCACAGACACAGTCACTGTTTGCTCTCAAACATGGGCGAGAAGGTTTAAACGTCGACAGTGTGAAACTATATAGCTGCAAATACAGTTATTAGCTTTTAAATCCCTTTTAAATATACAATGAATTCAACAGTCTTACCTCAAATATTTGGATGGAGCCTAATAAACATTTGCTTCAAAGTGATGAGAAGTATAACTTATTAAAGGATTGTAATTTGCCCTTTAATCCTCTTATGAGAAAAGGCTGTTTTTTATTCTACCCCTAATCCTTAGTTTACACCATTTAGAAAAAAAGTCATAATTTAATGTACCGGTACTGTATTTTCCCCCTTACCCAGTGGTGTTTGTTTGGGTCTCTTTTCCTGTTTAAGTGATTACCAACAATGACTTAGATTATGACCAGGGAGGTATTCCATCAACATCGCTAAAGGAAAGTCCAGGCTTATTTTGATTTTAAATAAATCTCGCAGGCACTGGCGGACTCAGAGGGGGGGGCAGGGGGGGCGACCGCCCCTCCTGGTGCCCCGACGGTTGAAAAACGTCTCTCTTAAGTGCCCTTTTGAGTGGCAAAAATGCCCTTTTGAGTGGCGAAAATGAGAGGACGTGCCCTATTGGTGCCCCTCCAAGGGTCTAAACTTGACCATGTGCCCCCACAGTTGAAAAACGTTGCACTAAAGTGCCCTTTTGAGAGGCAAAATTAGAGGATGTGGCCTATTGGCTGCCCTTCCAATGGTCTGAACTTGACCATGTGCACTGATGGGGTCCCATGTTGTGCAGTAGGTGCCCTTTTTTTCTTTTCGCCCCGGCCCTTCAAACAGCCTGAGTCCGCCACTGCTCGCAGGATTTATCAAAATAAGCCTGGATTGTCCTTTAGTGACGTTGATGGAATACCCCCATGATTATCTATGCATTATCCAGGATGTGATGAGCAAACATTTTTTTCCTAATAGGTTTATCATGTTGTTTTTACTGTAGATAGCAATGCAAACTCTGGGTGCATCGGCCAGCTTGTCACATACTGATAGCGGTGTCTGACCCAATGGTAACTGAGCTGCTGCAGCTGCTCCTCCATGGAAACATCTTCTGTTCACACACACAGTTCACTACAACAACTGCTCCATCTTTTTATGTGGGATTAGAGTAGCGGACCTATAAATAGTCCGGGTTTTCACAAAAATGAAAGTGTCTCAAATTCCGTAGTTGATCTGCTGTGGAGGTGCCACATCTATGCTTAATATAAACAGAGGCCGTGTCCAAAAATAGACCAACTGTTTGTGGAGAAGATTAAGCTGGTGTGGTCTCGGATATAGATGTTGAAACCATTGTTCTAATCTATAATCTTGTTCTCTAATCGTTTTGTCTCCCTGAACAACGTCTACACGGCCATCATTGAGTCCATCGTCACCGTCACCGCTGCAGCGGCCAAGGACAAGGCCAAGCTGCAGCGGGTGATACGCTCGGTGGAGAGGGTGATTGGCTGCCCTTTGCCCCCCCTTGAGGCCCTGTTTAAAAGTAGGGCTTTGGGGAGGGCCAGGAAGATCATGGCTGACCCCGCACACCCAGGACACTCTTCGCCCCGCTCCCCTCAGGCAGGAGGGTGCGGTCCCTAAAAACTGTGAAGGCCCGACATGCACACAGCTTTTTCCCCACAGCCATCCGGCTCCTAAATGCCGCTGGCCCCCCCCCACCCCCTGACCTGACCCCTATCTATCTACCCTCCCTCCACCCCCACCCAGAGAGCTTTGGACTGTCTGGATATGAACACTTGAACACTTGATCTCTACACTTTATATTTATATTAATTATGACTCTTGCACTATGATGTTGGTTTGCACTGTCTTGTCCTGTCTTGCACCTGTCCTGCTGTAAACCGTGCTCCACTGTCCCAAACCAAATTCCTAACATGTTTACATGTCATGGCAATAAAGTCTTCTGATTCTGATTCTGATTCTGAACAACGTTGCAGACATAGATCGGTATTCTACAGTACCTAAATTGAATAATGAAATGCTACAAAGAAATAATTTGACTTGAGGAATACATTCTAGTTATATATTTGCAACTGGTGTAGTTTGGCTTTTTAACCTATGATGTCACCTCTCTGAAATATGATTCTTATCAACCACCAGTGGAGCTCTTCATGGAACATTGCCAACCTGGCAGTAGTTTACATTCTGTGCGCAAATCCATACATTCCAGGACAGGTAACTTTGCCAAGGCCCATCCCAGTGAAGCTGTGACCCTCAGATACTGATGCTGTGCTAAGAAGAGAATCAGGTTCTTGGTCTTTGACAGCTTGCCACTGAGGTAGGTCTTGAATCCATCTAACATATTTCCCAATGCATCTTTGACAAGGGGGAGTTGTTAAAATGACTCAAAACATTCCAGTAGAAGGTGTCTCATTGTTGAAAATTAACTACAGTTGTCTTGAACATACTTCCCATTTGAATAGTTTAAAGGGGCAAACATATTGTTGGGGTTTTACATGGATAATACTGTAGGTCTTGTTAGTGTTTATACTATGTGAGTGACAGAGAGAAGTGCTGATGTTATTGGTGAGTTATGTGGGATATGCAGCACACTGGGGCAAGGCTATGATATGGCCTCTCTGCAGTGCAGTCCCACCCAACCCCGAAAGATCAACATGAACTCCTAGTGAGGAACTAGTTTGAAAAGTAAATACAGGCTTTCTAATGAAATGATCTAATGGCTATTAAAACTACTATATTATTCACATGTAATGGCACAACGAGTACAAATAACTAAATCTGTCTCTCAAACAATCCATTAAATTGTTTATTCTTTAGTGTACTACACTGGCATTAAAATACTTTGGAACACATATTTATTTCGTGTAACCTTTTTAGATTAAAGAAAATCTAATATATATAATACAAATATTTCATCGTATGTTTCATCATGGTTACATACCAGTATGATAAACGAATCCTTTTCATGGCTATTGTCTCATGGAAATTGTGCGTGTTTTTTGTGTATTACGGTAAAAATTCAAACCAATAGAGATGAAATCCACGAGCTTCAACTAGTATGCACATGACGCGCATTACATTGATGTTATGTGCGTTTACATCTTACTTGAGGTGCTCTGAGTCGGTCCAAATAGTTGTACTATCAGTTTGCTGCGCAGATTTCGGCATTTGGGGAGTTTGGATTATGAAAGATCCGCCCATCTGGTAAAGAGAGCCAGACAGCCCCGGTGCAGTGCAGGCAGGCTTGGTATTTGAAAGTTGAAAACTGAAGACAAGAGAACTTGTTGAAGGGAGGACGCGGGACAAGGAATGGGTTGTAGCCACAGTAAGGTGTGTATCCACGCTTGCAGAGGAAAGGTATTTATCCATCTTTGCCAGTGTTTCGAATGTATTTGACAAACGCCTTGAGGTGATAACGGGAAGTTAATTAGCGATCCAAGTGTTGTTTTTTGAGCTGCCATTGTCGCGACGCTTCGAGGCATGGTTACAATGAAACGTGTTTGGTTAATAGAGCTCGCAAATAAACTACGAAAGTTGTTTTTCCCAATAATCTGTTGCTTCCCTGATTGCTGCTTTGCAAACGTGTGGTGCTCAATCAATTTGTGCAAAGTTGTGATTGGAAACAGATGTCCTGAAAAAAATTATTTCCCACGACAGTTTGAAGCCCAACTGCTCTTAGTTGACAACATTTCACAGAACCAACTGTATGTGTTGTTATGTTAACAGAAATGAGAGTGCTAGTTAGTACATTGTATCATGCCTCCTGTTTTAAGCATCCATGCGTCCTTCTGTATCATTGGTAATTAGTAAAGATACACTGATACCATAGCCTACTGTAGACTCTGGTTTTATTTCATAACTTAAGCCGGATCCCTTCACTCTGGCCACAGAATCAGTTCAAAAGTGTTGTAGTAACGTGACAAACAGCACTGAATGCAATAGGAAGGGTCTTGACAATAGAGGCCACAAGTGTTTTTTTTAATATAGTTCAATAATTCAGTTGGAAGTACCAGTACTACATGAACCTGCTTCGACACAAGCTCATGCTACAGTTTACCAAGTAGTTATGTCACAGATTAAACCATATCCAAGATGGTATTGTTGAGGATTGCTTAATTGCTGAGATGAAAGGGGATAATTCATTAGTTTCTCTGGCAGTGTATGAATCAGATCCATTTAAATCTTTCACAAAAACTACAGTATTTAAATGGCGTAGATTATCAATTGATTTATCAAAATGACATGGTACCTGTAGAGCCTACACACTCTCTTTGAGATACACATCTATTTCTCTCACAGAGTATTGGTAAGCACATATAAACCATGCACTTGGACGCTGCACCTTTTGCAGATCACAAAACCATCTGTTTCTATGGTTGACGTAGGCAATTGGAGAAGTGTTGGGGCCTGCAAAGGTTTGACAAGAGAAGCCAAGAGAGTCACACTTATAGCAGTGACTTTATACAGACGGACCAGAATGAACATACCACATGAAGAGGATGCAGCCACAGCCAAGTGTTAATGAAATAACACCAATGTTTGTTTCGTGGCTGTAAAGACCAGACATCACTCTAAATGTCACTTTTCTATGAATGGGAGATATTGTTTAGAAGAACTATTGGTTTGTGTGGATACCCATGCCCTGGGGTCAGTTTTTGTTTGTTCCATCCAAGGTTGATACTTCTTTCATCTACCAAATGTGTGATATTTTGCACTCTTCAAATATGTTTCAACTCTATGGAGCTGACCGTCACCGGTATTTCTCACAAAAGTTACATAAGGGTGCATCTTAACCTTCAACTTTTGGCCTAAAGACACTTGTAAACATTTGCAGTCAGAGTGTACATTCTGCCATGTGTCTGGGATGTTCCATTCACTGGGTCCAAGTGGAGGCTAGTGAACGCCTGCCCTGCCCTAAACGTTGCAGCGCTCAAATGTTTAAAAAGACTGTGGAACGAAGAAAGCCTTGATTTATGGCCGCCTTTAAGAGCCATCCCAAACCCTCTAGAACACATGCTCCTGGACTGTGTATTTAAGATCCTCTACAGAGATTTAAAGCAAGCAATAAAATGCATCGCATCATTCTATGCTTGTCTTGTCTACATTGTCTCTACAATGCTTGGCTGGAGAATAGTGAGCGAAACGTAGCATGGTATTTATTGGCTTTTCCATGTTCAAATAAAGTTGGTATCCCGCGTTCCGTAGAGTGTTTATATGTGTTTATATAATGGTAGTGGGGGTGGGATAACGTTGTTTTAAAGGGAGGAGTCTGTCTCCATAGATGGCCCAAGGTGTTGTACTCTTAGAAACATGTTAGAAACCTTGGTATTGTTACATCTCAACTTAAGAGTAGGCTAGTGATGGTAGCCTAGTGACAGCCTTTGTGGCTAATCTTTCTGGCTAGATTTATATTAGGTATATATATTTAAATCAGGCTAAAGTATGTTTAAAAAACAACTTTATTTGTTTCAGCACACAATGAAACAGTGCAAAACAGTTTTGAATCATGCAATTCTACCATGTTATGTAATTTAGGGAGAAAAAAAAGATTGAATGCCAGTCATGTGAAGTTTAATCACTCTGAAGTAGCAAATATGGGTCAAGTACTCATCAGGAGCTTTCATAAGCCCCTCTTGTTCCTGTTGACAAACCCAAAGTGCTGGGGACCCTGGCATTTCCAAAATGGTGTTCAGATCCTCTCAGTAATGATAATCATCTAATTGCTGAGACCTAGTTTTAGCCTAAGAGTTTGTGTAATACCCATACCAGAGTTTATCAATTAAAAATAACCCAGTTTTCTCTTCTTTTTAGAGGAAAAACAAAGGCAAACAGGGTGAGAAGACTCATCAGGAGAGCAACAACCATCAAGATGGAAGTGGTGAGTGGTTTCCTGTAGAAAACAGTGCTGCCTGCCAGTTTGTATATCAAGCCAAAGGATGTCACACTTTACAGCGCCTGCTGAATGAATCACGAAGACTCATCACTGACAGTTCTAAAAGCTATACTTTATGCTTTCTGTTTTTTTTTACACCATAATGTATAGTTTTGCTACATAGACCTACTGCATATATATTTATACATACTATTTATTTTCTTAATTTTGTCTGAATATGCTGCTAAGAGAGAGGAGTACTGTATACCAGTAGAGGTATGGCCTCATTGTAATGCATGGAATGAAATAACAAGTTCTTCTTGGCTACATAATATACATTGTGTTCTAAATGACAGAAGGAGCCATACAATTATGTGGGAAAATACATATTAGCAGGATTTTTGTATACTTTATACATCTCTGCACTAAATGGTAGTCCCCACATAGCACTATGAACTTATTTTACTGCAGGAGAGGCTGGTGGAGGTAGAAATTGTAATGTATGAAACAAAAGTTTCAAACGTATGGGTTGTATACCATTCCTCATTCCATGCATTACAATGAGCCCGTTGTGGTGGAATAATATGCCTGATAAGACATTTTATTTATTGATAAGACATTCATTACCTTTGAGACTGTATTCACAAGAGTCACTAGACAGTCAGACTGTCTGGGCAGAATCAACACATTGATGACCTCAGTCTAATAGACAATGAAACAAGTTTCTCTATGAAGCTTGACATTGGCTAGATAGCAGACACATTTGAATGATCACAAAGACCTAATTGCTCTCTTTTCTCTTAACCTGCACCTAGAGAGACTGAGCAATCTAGAGCAGGTCTGGCCCTTTGTGTTTTCCTTTTTCACCTCAGTGTCTCTATTGGTGCTTTTCCACTACAGGGCCAGCCCGGGTCAGCCCGGTTTATTATCCTTTTTCCATTGACAACCGAGCTGGCCCGAAGCGAGCCGAACTGGGCCGAAAGGTACTTTTTTAGCTACCCTTCACGAGCAGGAACTACAGGGCCGAAAGGTACTTTTTTGCCAGGCTGCGTGTGACGTGTGATGCTGCACACCGTTGATTGGTCAATGGAAATCGTCATCCCATGTTCATAGATTTCTTCGCTAACCGCCATCTTTAAATACCACATTCGCTCTAGGAAAATGTCACTACTGTTTCTGTAATAGCTTATTAATAAAGATTCGAAAAATTATGCTGACCATCGTATTATCTTAGTTTAATGTCATTTCAATGCATCATAGAACTTTTATTTACAACAAGCATAACACAAAAATCGCTATTATGGCGATGTGCTGTGCCTATGGTGTTCCTCAGTCCAGCGGCAGTCAAATGCCGGTAGATTCGTGTCTTGCTCTCTCAGCACCGCTTCCTGGTTGACGACTCCCGTTGACAGCGGGGGGAGAGAAACGTTTTACCAGGGAATTCGCTCCGCGCTGTGTCGACCGTGATAAGAGTGTCGTATCGACACCATTCAAATGGTTTTGGATTCCCTGTCCTCTCCCCTATCCGGACACGTTTGAATTGTTATCCTAACCCACGGTAAATCACAGTTATTAACCCGCAAAGGGTGCCTCCGGGCACCGTCTTTGCCCGTGAATAACACCGGCTATGAAGGTGGTAGAAACACAATACTCCTTTGCTAACTTCACCATCGGTATACGATCATTTTGAGCCCTTAACCACCGCGCTGACACCCCGAGAAGATATGCTTTTAACCGTAAACTCAATGAACCGGGAGTTCACCCGCTGCTCTAAGCAGCAGCACGTCATGGAGGATATCAGCGGGGGGACAGACAATTTCTACCCGGGAATTCGCTCCGCGCTGTGTCGACCGTGATAAGAGTGTCATATCGACACCATTCAAATGGTTTTGGATTCCCTGTCCTCTCCCCTATCCGGACACGTTTGAATTGTTATCCTAACCCACGGTAAATCACAGTTATTAACCCGCAAAGGGTGCCTCCGGGCACCGTGTTTGTCCGTGAATAACACCGGCTAGGAAGGTGGTAAAAAGACAAGACTATGCTGGCTAACTCACCATATACGGTCATTTTGAGCCCTGAACCACCGTGGTGCCACCCCGAGAAGTGAACCGGGAGTAAACTCAATGAACCAGGAGTTCAACATGCGTCAAGTGCTTATATTCACTACGAGCAGTGTCGACATCGATCAGGCAGTAGCCATCTCATATGCTCATACAGTTCATAAAGCAGACAAGTGAAGGCAGTGGTTTTAAGGGTTCAAACAACATGACTTTATTATGTGTACATAGCTTCCTCTCTCTCTCCCTCTCTCTCTTTCTCTTTCTCTCCAAAAAATCACGGTTAATAATATACCACATGCCGAGGAAAAAGTATACGATAGCATCAAGTTCCTCCATGTTGCTATTGTTGTGGCTGTGTTGTGTCTCGTGAAAATATACGTCACCACCATGGCGCGCTGTTATGACGCGTAACTCCGCCTACTATCTCCTACTCCTCCTACTCCTCCTACTCGTTCCTGGTCTCCTGTGTATAGTGGAAAAAGGCTCATACCCAGAACTGTTCAAAAGCGTGCCGAAGCGAGCCGTGCTGACCCGAGCCGGGTCGGCCTGGGCTGGCCCTGTTCTTTTGCCTTTCTCCACTGCCAACCGTGCTGAACCAGGCCACAGTACCCGTACCATTTTTAGTTCCTGTTCGGGATGGGTAGCGAAAGTTGGGGAAAGGTACTTTTTTGCCAGGCTGCGTGTGACGTGTGACGCTGCACACCGTTGATTGGTCAATGGAAATCGTCATCCCATGTTCATAGATTTCTTCGCTAACCGCCATTTTTAAATACCACAACAGATTTCGCTCTCGGAAAATGTCACTTACTGTTTCTGTAATAATTTATTAATAAAGATTAGAAAATGTATGATAACCATCTTATTATCTTAGTTTAATGTCATTTCAATGCATCATAGAACTTTTATTTACAACAACCATAACAAAAAAAATCACTTATGTTCCTCAGTCCAGCGCGCTTCATCATCCCCCTTCTAATGGCGCTTTTCCACTATACGGCTCGGCTCGGCTCAGCTCGCTTCGGCACGCTTTTGAACAGTTCTGGGTATTGGCGCTTTTCCACTATACACAAGAGACCAGGAACGAGTAGGAGGAGCAGGAGATAGTAGGCGGAGTTACGCGTCATAACAGTGTCATAAGTTCCCCCCCACTATACAGATCAGCAGGGGGAAATGCGATAAGAATATTGTCAAAATGCAGCACTATCGTGCACAGATCAGCCTTACAACATGTAATGTTAAGTGCCTGTAACTTGCCGCTTTCAGTTCTAGTAGACTAGTTTAGATCTCGCAACCAGGGAAATGCCGACACAATTCTATTTTTATTTCTCCTGACACGTTGAGCACTGTGCTTTTTTTGTTGGTGAACTACCGTAATAAGCCTGAAAAAGTTCAACTGTTCAAAAAGTGCAACTTCTCTGCTTTCAGAAACTCTTTGAATTTTTTAGATTGGGCATATAGTTCATGAATTACGGTAGTTTGAATCCGGTTTCGGAGCAAGACTATCAGCATTAGTCAAATACATGCTCACATCAAGTCATCCGCTCACTGCTGTCCATCAAAAATGGCACATCCATCAATCATATTACATAATAACAACTGCTCTGATTAGATTGCTTAGATTGTTTAATACATCAACGGGGGGGAAAGCGAGATGAACTCGCGAGTATCATGCTTCATTGAACGGAAAGTCCTATCTATCCAAATGTAAAGTGTTTTAGCCATCCCCCTTTCCACTGGTAATAAGGAATTGGCAAGAATAGATCGATATAAATAGATCAACATTATGCAGCACTATCAGTTATGCACATTATCATTATCATGC
This sequence comes from Nansenia antarctica, assembly GCF_963989245.1. NCBI lineage: Eukaryota > Metazoa > Chordata > Actinopteri > Argentiniformes > Microstomatidae > Nansenia > Nansenia antarctica. The sequence goes on from NC_137688.1 coordinate 29,316,547, forward strand.
ACAGATCAGCCTTAAAACATGTAACGTTAGATATATAACGGAGCGATGTATTTCTACGGAAAGGCTGACTGACGCGGGGCTCATTCAATCTCCGCGTTCGTTATAGATACGCTTGCAGCAGCGGGTGAACTCCCGGTTCATTGAGTTTGCGGTTAAAAGCATATCTTCTCGGGGTGTCAACGCGGTGGTTCAGGGATCAAAATGACCGTATACCGACGGTGAAGTTAGCAAAGGAGTATTGTGATTGTACCACCTTCATAGCCGGTGTTATTCACAGGCAAAGACGGTGCCCTTTGCGGGTTAATAACTGTGATTTACCGTGGGTTAGGATAACAATTCAAACGTGTCCGGATAGGGGAGAGGACAGGGAATCCAAAACCATTTGAATGGTGTCGATACTACACTCCTATCACGGTCGACACAGCGAGGAGCGAATTGCCTGGTAAAACTATTCTCTCCCCCCGCTGTCAACGGGAGTTTAAACCAGCAGGCGCGGTGCTGCGAGCAGCAGCGGGTGAACTCCCGGTTCATTGAGTTTACGGTTAAAAGCATAACTTCTCGGGGTGTCAGCGCGGTGGTTAAGGGCTCAAAATGACCGTATACCGATGGTGAAGTTAGCAAAGGAGTATTGTGTTTGTACCACCTTCATAGCCGGTGTTATTCACGGGCAAAGATGGTGCATAATAGCGATTTTTGTGTTAGGCTTGTTGTAAATAAAAGTTCTATGATGCATTGAAATGACATTAAACTAAGATAATACGATGGTCAGCATAATTTTTCGAATCTTTATTAATAAGCTATTACAGAAACAGTAGTGACATTTTCCTAGAGTGAATGTGGTATTTAAAGATGGCGGTTAGCGAAGAAATCTATGAACATGGGATGACGATTTCCATTGACCAATCAACGGTGTGCAGCGTCACACGTCACACGCAGCCTGGCAAAAAGGTTCCGGGTCTCAAAAAGGTTCCTGCCCTCGAAGGGTAGCTAAAGAAGCGTGCCGTACCGCGCCGTGCTGATCCAGGCCGACAAATGGAAAAGCACAGGGCTGACCCGGGTCGACCCGGGCTGGCACGATAGTGGAAAAGCGCCATAAAACTGCCATCTTCCCTTTTCATCCCTTATGTCATTTTATCAATGCACATGGTATTACTGTTATTTCAACATTTAAACCTCTTTCACACATCGTTCCCTGTAACTTCAATGGAATCCCAAGCTGTGCCGTCCAGGCATTTTTGCCGTTCACTCAGCCAAATGCCGGTAGATTCGCGTCTTGCTCCCTTTAACATGTCGGCGATTCCCTGGTTGCGAGATCTAAACTACTAGAACTGAAAGCGGCAAGTAACAGGCACGTAACATCCATATGCTGTATAAATAAATATATTTGACTACCAGCAAGACAGCGCAGCACTAACAAACGCGGAGATTGTATGAGCCCCGCGTCAGTCAGCCTTTCCGTAGAAATACATCGCTTCCCAATCCCTGGTTGCGAGATCTAAACTACAAATCTACTAGAACTGAAAGTGGCAAGGGTTAGGGTTGGGGCATGTCGGCGATTCCTTGCGAGATCTAAACTACTAGAACTGAAAGCGGCAAGTAACAGGCACGTAACATCCATATGCTGTATAGCCTATATAAATAAATATATTTGACTACCAGCGAGACAGCGCAGCACTCGTATCTGGGTCAATGACGTGACGCCTACTTTTTCTGTCCAACTGAATTTCTTACCTTAAAAAAAACATAAAAAAACATAAAAAGATAACATGTATGTCTAATACCTTCCCCATATACATAACCACTCTAACTTCTCCAAACATTTTAGTTATTGGTTATTTTTCTGCTATCTGAAGTGTCAAAACATCATGTGGGGCGACCGTCCAGCCTTGACTTCTATTTAGACAACCGGTTTAAAATCACTTAAATCGATTTAAATATATCCCTTGCTCTATTTGGCATAATTTCAAACATGTTTTACATTAATTGACAAACTTATTAAGCATTTGCACTTATATTTCCATCATAAAATACAAACGAATGTTGTCCGAATATGTACATTTTATGAAATATCATCTCGGGCGACCATCAAGAAAACACAATTGTGGGACTTTTATTTTGAAACCACCTCAAGGACAGATGTTGCATCCGCCAGTCACATGTGAGGGACCCAGAGAAACAACTGGCAGGTTAGTAAGTCTCTCTCATATTTGCAAATAAATCTCTTTTTTAACTGCTGTCATGTACTTGCCACTTTTGGATATCATGTGGGACGACCCCCACAAAACTGTGAATAATAAGTTTTATCTGCAAATCTATATTTTGATGATAAATTTGATAGTGACATGTGGTAAGAAGTAGCTAGTTTGGTTTCTGTAGCTAACTGTTAGCCTGTAATATTTGACTGAACTTGAAAACATCATCTGGGGTGACCTAGTATCATGTGGGGCGACCACTGCTGAGTGTCTTACATGATAGATAAACGTCCTGTATTTGTAGTTTCTGTATATTTATATTTTATTAATGATTTATATACATACAGTTCTTTGTTTTAGCATAACTCTTTGTATACTTTAACACATATTTGTCTACATTTCAGTCATTTTCCATTCCTATTTAGGAATTAACGTTTCTTTTTGATTATTGTGCAATCTTATGAAAGAAATGTAAAAATTGTATAGCATGACATTCCATTTAGGTAATTGTAGATGTATTAGTTATGTTTAACTAGTTTAACCTATTTTCTAGATGGCACCACAAACAAGCAAACAGAAGACTGCTCGATACAGGCAGCGGGTCAACGCAGACCCTGCAGCAAGAGCCCACTATCTTGCCAGGAAAAAAGAAAGGTAAAAAACTATAGGTAACATGCAGTAGGCTATATCTTTCTCTGGTGTATTTGAAACTGTCATGTTAGTAGGATTAGGAATGACCTTTTCTGTAATATCTTGAACTTAAGTTTGTATGTAATTTAGGCCACCAGAATGTTTCTCGCGTCTCGAAGCTAACTTGCCAAGACTGGGTAAAGTTCAGAAATGCCTGGGGGCTCATTTATAAAAATTTACTTGAACGTCATCTTTAACTTGCACGTAAGCAAATTTTTCTAAATGGACGTATGCATTATTTATAAAACGGACTGTGCTTGTTTAAAATTGCGTATGTCTGTCGTACGTACTTCCGTCTATAAATAACAATATACTTGAAATTGAACGCAGGTGAATGAGCTTTGTATTTACGCCCTGTGATAGCGGCTCAATTATAGAGGCTGAATTAAGCCAAGTGCTATAAATAGGCTTGATTGGGGTGTTGAGCAGCACCTTTGACGAGTTCACACGATGGTAGACAAACAAAAGAAGAGAAACTTTACTGAGGAGGAGATCGACTGTCTTATCAGAAATAGACGCGCGGTCGCAAACGCACGCCCCCGAATTTCCCCGATCACATCAGGCAGGATGCGGCTGAAGGAGGGCTGGGATATACCCGACCGCCTTTATCACGCCTCAATTTAGAATGATTACACCATACAATAGCCTAATGGCATATAAAGGAAGACTGAAATACAATCATAAACATCAGTTCCCTTTAAATCTTGAATTAAACAATTTCTCGGCTGATAACAACATTGTTAATTTTATTACGAGCCACTTTCACTTCGCATGAATTACAGTTAAGTAGGCATTAACGTGTTCGAGTGAGGCTCACATGCCTGTAATAACTTTGCATAACTAGTAGGTAATGTGCGTACGTCAAGTCAAGACCTGACGTAGAGCTACGATCGTTTCCACTGTCAAATTGACTCACTTTGAAATTTTATGATTCACTATTTTGACATGGTTTTCTACGTACGCCAAGGGTAAGATCACATTTTATCCATATTCTATAAATGAGGCCCCTGGTGTTAAAGAAATGCCTGCAGTTTACCATGAGTCTGGTCACAATGATTAGATGGTCATTGGTCACAATGCAATGAGTAAGGAAAATGAAATGGCAATAAAATGGGGAAATAAAGGAACGAAAAGAAAATGGAAGTGACAAATGAGAATGAAATGACAATAGCAAAGACAATGAAATTACAGTAACAATGAAATGGAAATAGCCTAGTTTGTTACATGCTGATGTTCCTAAACATCGTTTTAATGTAACAAATGATCACTGCTCCAACCAGCCTGTGTTGTAAGTCATATACAGGGAACTGATACAACTGTGTTGTAGGTGTTTAGTGTTGATTTCATCCATGCAACTAGGTTGGTGTTTATTGTTTATTGACTCTATAGAACTGTGTTGGTGTTTAGTTTTTATTCCATATATACAACTGTTTACTTTTTATTTACTGAAATTGTTGATCCCTGTGCAATGTGACTACCAGGGTCCACAAAAGTGATGCTACTTAACCCTCCTTCTCTCACTCATAGATTGACAAAACCAAAGATGAGATGACAAGGACGTGAACATTTACATTTGTAAAATATTTGTTCTTGAAGAAGTTCCTGAAGCATATAATGTGCATTGCACTTTAACTTTTTAAATGTTTAATGTTTTTAACATTTGTGATATTTGAATGTTCCTGACGAAACTTGTAACCTACGCGTTTTACGTTGTACATTTTTTTAGTTCTGTGATATTTGAATGAATTTAAGAATATTTTTGACTTGACCAACTTGAAAAGATTGTAATAAAAACTTTGTTCCGTTTTCTTTAGTCTGAACTGTATTGTGTACATTTCAAATAGACTTTTAACTGCCTGCAGTTTTCTCATCATTTGGGGCGACCATCTGTCATGTGGGGTAACCAACTATTGGCAATTACTGTACTAAATTCAAAATAGAATATCCATCAGTTTTGGCTCAAATATTAATCAATTGTATACTATGCTTAAGTGGATATTATCTGTACACATTTTAACTCAGTTTTATGGGTTTTAGAACAAAAATGGGCATTGTAACTGCATTACGAGGGAGACACTGCCATTATAGAATAAACTTGTGAAGTCATGGTTTACAAAAAATGAAAGGGCACACAAGGCTGTCTTTCTTAAACAGTTTATTTAATTACTGATACTTGTTAAAATATTAGTAATGTTAAGGAAATATATTAATTTTTAGATAAATTACGGTCGCCCCAAATGACTTTTTTTAAGGGCGTGTCCTATTCATTCAACTTTAAAAACACTAAAATCTCTTAATTTGTTTTTTTTGCATAAATGCATGTGTACACTACATTCCAAATGTTTTAATAATGGCCAAATATATTGTTATTGTTAGTATTTTAAAATTGGCCCATTCAAAAGTCTTATCCGTCAATGACCCATCTATAACAAACGCGGAGATTGTATGAGCCCCGCGTCATTCCAATGAGAGTGTCAAGCACAGCCTTTCCATAGAAATACATCGCTCCCTGTCTAACGTTATATATCTAACGTTACATGCTTCTAAAACTGCGATCACCCCTTTCCATATTATTTAATATTTATATATTTACATATTACATATTTGTTGTTATTTATGGAAGTGTCCGGTTGCTGGAGGAACCAGGACGCCGGCTACACTGCACAGTTTAGCCCGAAATAGAGAGAGAGTGCATTATCCCGCTAGTAGAATACAGTTCCAGTAATAACACTTATCTCTATATTGTAATCATTCTCTTCATCTGTTTAAATGTTGATCTATTTATATCGATCTCTTCTTGCCAATTCCTTATTACCAGTGGAAAGGGGGAAGGCTAAAATACTTTAGGACTTTCCGTTCAACTGAGTTTATCTCGCATTTCCCCCGTTGATGTGACGAAGATGTGAAAGCGGCAAGTAACAGGCACTTAACGTTACATGTTTTAAGGCTGATCTGTGCATGATAATGCTGCATTTTGACATAGTTCTTATCGCATTCTTATGACACGTAACTCCTCCTACAGTCCCGGGTCGCTCCGTATAATGGAGAAGCGTTTCTGAAAGTACGGCACGGATCAGCCCGGTAGTGGAAAAGCGCCATAAGAGAAAGTGGGGGTCAATCCCCCCATATCCTCTTCATAATTTGCATCACAGCTAGTGTCATGTGACCCCCTCCTCATTATTGATGTAGACAGGAAATCCCTGTGATTTGCTTGTATATTACCTGAGGGTGTGACAGTTACCTGTACATAAAAAGCTAGGCTCTGTGCCATGAACTTAACTTTTCTGAGAAGAATTTCACTGACAGACTCTCTGTCATGCTTGTAAACTGTTCTCCTTTTGCAAAAGAGAATTAAATACATTTTCTATACAATCTGAAGGAAGCAGGCTGCCTTGTTCTATTTTCTATTTAGATACTTAAAGAATTCTAGTACACCGTCCTCTAATTTCTACACCCACTAGCCTCCATTGCTTTGCAGTTACCAGCGTATGTTCAGAGGTGTGTTTGTTGCCATGCTATTACGGTTCTGAGGGTCAGCCAAAGTTTTTGTAATGTCAAACCTTCCATGCAGAGGTGCCCGAGTGCATTTAAAGTTGCACCGGAGCACAGTTGGATTATACAGAGAGTACAAGTATTTATAGAATAAAGTATGACACATTCGTGTGTGTATTATTGTTCTGCTGAGTCTAGTCAATCCAGTGAAGGTTGTAAGTCAGGTTGGGTTCAACTCTTATGGCCACTGTGTCATCAGTCTTTTCAAGCCCCTTCAACCTAGACACATTTGTCTTTTGTATATCTGAGCGGATTGGATAGCTATAAGCAACAGGCATGGTGGCGGCTGTGGCTCAGAAGGTAGAACCTGCGTCTAATGACCGCAAGGTCAGCGGTTCGATCCCTGGCTCCTCCTGTCCACTTGTAGAGGTGTCCTTGGGCAAGACTCTGAACTCCAAATTGCTCCCAATGAGCGGGCCGGCCGCCTTGCATGGTAGCTTGCCGCCATTCGTGTGAATGGGTGAATGAGAGGCCATTGCATTGCAAGTGCTTTGGAATAAGACGCTATATAAGTGCAGTCCATTTACCAAGCAAGTTGGATGTCCCTATTAAATCCTACCAGATCTATAGTACATACTGTTAGTGCAGGGGGGCTGGTGGAGGTAGAAACCGGAGGACGGGCTCATTGTAAATGCATGGAATGGATTGGAATGATGGAATGGTATCAAACACACCATATTAACACACCATTCCTCATTCCATTCCATGCATTACAATGAGCCCATCCTGCAATGTCTACCTCCACCAGACTCCACTGTGTAAGTGGCTAGGGAGAAGGAAGTCATACAGTAGGTAGGGATGCTCCGATTTATCGGCCACCGATTTAAATCGGCCGATTTCACTCCAAATGACTCGATCGGTGATCGGCAAAAATGGCCGATCGCAAAAACCGATCTTTTTTTTTTTTTTTTTTTTTTCCCTGGGGAAGACAGATAACTGAACAGAAAACATAGGAGAACGTAACAGTATGTAAACCATGAAGGCCACGTTTATGATGTGTTTTATACAGCCATATCGACTGACTTGGGCTTCAGGCCCTAACTGGGTGATAGGCCAGACCTTTACTATGCCATAAAAATGGGTCTGCGTTTGCTTGGTGCCTAATGGATCAAAACTTTTGTCTAAAAAGCAAAAAATATGTAGGCTATCCAGTCAGTAGGCCTACAGTTATGTATTTTTTTTAAAATCGGTATCGGTATCGGTATCGGTTGATCTTGAGGAAAAAAATCGGTGATCGGTATCGGCCCCAAAAATCCAGATCGGAGCATCCCTAACAGTAGGAATTGATTTGGGACTGCGCCCAGTCACAGTCACTTGACAATGCTAACCTGGTGTCCCCCTCTCCACCCCTAGGTAAAGTTCCCCTGGAGGAGCTGGATGTGGGGCTGGAGAAGCAGCTGGAGAGGTATGAGTGGCAGCTGAAGGTCCTGAAGGAGGTGCTGTCTGCGGCGGGGGGCCAGGCGAGGGCAGAGCTGCTGCAGGGCCACCCACACGGAGACATCTGTGACCTGGTCCACGGCATCACTGACAAGGTAGCAAGTCACATCAAATTCAAACCAAAACTTTATTTAAAGTACAATTTGATAATGCAATGATATTATTTTCAAAAGCATTATACAAATTGAATTGCACTTGATATTGAAATTAGGCTTGGGCGGTTTCAAAAAATGTTCTGCTGTTAAACCATCCCCAAATAAGACCCCGATTTCCAGTTTAACTGCGGTTTAGGGTTATGACTAATTATTTTCACACAATGACAAAAATGTGCCTATATAGCATCTAGTAGGCTTATCAAATCATAAAGAAATAACAGTAACAAAAAAGGGCATAAAAGCGTATCCTACAACGTTAGGCTATTCTTCAAGCCTATTCTAGGTTTTTCGACATAAAAACAAGCATAGTAATCATCCATTGTCACTCGTAGATCCGCGAGAATTACAACATACTAGCTAGAAAGTTATTTTCGAAAAGCTTGTTGACAGTTGTAAACAGACACACACAACATAATAATAATAATGAATTTTATTTATGGGTGCCTTTCAAAGCACTCAAGGACACCTTACAAAGCATAATTTAAAAACAAACAACAGATTCAAACAGTGATTCAAACAAAACAAGACAAAACAAAACACTTAAACAACAATTAGTTAAAAATACGCCAGTTTAAAAAGGTGGGTTTTCAGGCAGGTTTTGAAGGTGGAGAGGGAGTCAGTGTTGCGGATATCTTGTAGAAGAGAGTTCCAGAGATGGGTGGCTGAAGGCTCTAGACCCCATAGTGGTCAGGCGGGCAGAAGGTATAGTGAGTTGAAAGGCAGACGGTATAGTCAGTTGAAAGGCAGAAGGTATAGTGAGTTGAAAGGCAGAAGGTATAGTGAGTTGAAGGTCAGAAGGTATAGTCAGTTGAAAGGCAGAAGGTATAGTGAGTTGAAAGGCAGAAGGTATAGTGAGTTGAAAGGCAGAAGGTATAGTGAGTTGAAAGTCAGAAGGTATGGTGAGTTGAAAGGCAGAAGGTATAGTGAGTTGAAGGTCAGAAGGTATAGTGAGTTGAAAGGCAGAAGGTATAGTGAGTTGAAAGGCAGAAGGTATAGTGAGTTGAAAGGCAGAAGGTATAGTGAGTTGAAGGTCAGAAGGTATAGTGAGTTGAAAGGCAGAAGGTATAGTGAGTTGAAGGTCAGAAGGTATAGTGAGTTGAAGGTCAGAAGGTATAGTGAGTTGAAGGGCAGAAGGTATAGTGAGTTGAAGGTCAGAAGGTATAGTGAGTTGAAAGGCAGAAGGTATAGTGAGTTGAAGGGCAGAAGGTATAGTGAGTTGAAGGTCAGAAGGTATAGTGAGTTGAAAGGCAGAAGGTATAGTGAATTGAAGGTCAGAAGGTATAGTGAGTTGAAAGGCAGAAGGTATAGTGAGTTGAAGGTCAGAAGGTATAGTGAGTTGAAAGGCAGAAGGTATAGTGAGTTGAAGGTCAGAAGGTATAGTGAGTTGAAAGGCAGAAGGTATAGTTAGTTGAAAGGCAGAAGGTATAGTACAAACACTCGCTATTATATATAGCAATTTATGATGGTTTTATGACTGTATTGACAAAAACCTGTTGCTATTTTTTTAGACCACGATTTACAGTTTAACTGTAAAACCGGCCAACCCTAATTGAAATGGATAATAGACATAAATAGTAGGTACATTTGAAACAAACAAACTGAACAAAAGACAATTTGTCATAATTTAGAAAAAGACAATGTGGTTACCGTAACCAACAATATGCCATATCCAAAGCAACCGGTACATGTTTGGGGACAGCCTCCCACTAAGCTCAGGGCAAGTCTGTCGGGTTAGCTTCCCAAATTTGCATGGGGAAATCTGGTCCCAGAGAAAGCACCCGGTCGCCCTTAAACTGAGGCCCCATGGCATACCACAGGGACATGCAGCTTCAAGTCAAGCAGTTTTTAAAGACTAACCAGAGAGCAAGTAACAAATGATGATGTCAGGTCATATATTGTGCAGCTGTCACTGATAATAAACAAGGCATGCTTTTCCATTACAGAATAGATTGGGAACAGTGCCTATTTTGTGTGCAAGTGTTATGGTGCCCGTGTGACTAGGCCGTGAGTTAGAGCACTCTGGCATGCCTTTGGCCCGTTCTGAAATGTCACTGCCAACAAAGCCAGACCTGTTTATAGGCAAGCTTGGCATTGTAATGCCGCGAAGAGAAAACGAAACAGCATTGATTTGTACAAACATACTGACAAAGTAAGAACACTTTAGAGTAAGCCTTTGGAGGGGTGTTTGTTTATTGTATGACTCATGGTAGCACCCATTTTGGTTGTGAGGTGTCTCCACCATGACATGGTCAAGGTCCTTACTTATACAATCCACACTCGTCACTCTATTTGTCATGAAAGATGTGAGCGAAAATTCTAGTTACCTCAAGTTTGGGTTCGAATTTGAGTTATTGGATTCAGTCCATGCAGAAGAGAGTTGTGGTTGTCCGTCTGGGTGACCTAGACATTGCTCCCTTTGGAAAAGGTGATGCTGTACCAAGTTAGTATTTGTGTGTGTAACCTCCAGGTAAAGACCGAAATCACTGCTGATCTGCTCATTCTTCACGAGGAGAAAAGCAAGAGTGCCACAGAGGAACATGAGCACAACATTGAAGGTAAGAGCCATTACTACAGTATGACACATTAATTGACCATGAAGATGTTATGTCTCTGCTTGCAATGGAACAATGAAATAAATGTTTTGTCTGATTTCACCTACGCACCTGTTGCAAAGAAACTACCTCGGGTCTGCAAAAGCCTTGTTTCAGATTGTATGTTTGAACCAGTGGATGCTGTATTAAGTTAAATAATTCACCAAATTACTTTATACTTCATAGAACTGCAGAGGATACACAGAGAAGAGAAAGCTCTGTTGGATGAGACGTATCAGGCAACTGAGAAGGTTTCGCAGGTATGCATGTCTAGCTTTGTCTCAACTCATTATGGCTGTAAGTCTTTTAATCATCCTTGGTTTAAAAAGTGTTGCATTTATTTTACAGTGTATATCACTGTAGGCCTATGACCTTCCTTTGATGTTTCATCAGAAGAACATACCAATTGTTTCTCATCACCTCTTGCCTGCCCCACATACAGTGTAAGGTTGAGGAGTTGACTGCAGATCTCCAGGCTTTCAATGAGTTGAAAAAGAGACTAGAGGAGTCAACCTTCAAGAAGGATCTACAACGAAACATTCAGGTGTGTGTGTTTCTGTGTTTATACCATGCACTGTTCAGTTAATGTTAGATTGTTACTTTTAGGGGGAATAGCTGCGTTTCCCTTACTATGCAACATTACACTTTGAACATCTGTTCTCAGGGCCTTTTTTGCTGTTAATTTTACAACACCCCCCCCCCCCCCTCGCTCTCTCTTTCCCTCCCTCCCTTCCCTCCAGGCCCATGGCAGCCCGGGGCCGTTTTGGGAGCGAGAGCAGGAGTCTCTGCTGTTTGTCATTGAGATGAAGAGTGAGCGGGTGCAGGATCAGGGGAGCAAGCTGATGCAGATGCAGGATCTGGTAGGACGGGGACCGGACCTGACCTGTTAGACAGGAAGACTGGGAGGCACTGGACACAATGAGATCATCTCTCATTGGGCTTCAAGCTGTCAAACATACTCTTAATTGCTTATGGGCTGTTTAGATTAATCAGTTTAATTAAGCTGTATTGTCCCATGCCTGGGCAGTTTGGTTGCAGCATAAACACAGGCATAGAAATACTACCCAGAGCACACTTTAAACTATAGGCCTACTGTTTTTTTCAATAGCTATCCCAAATGTGAACTTGATCATGTTGTCTTTGGGCTATAACTGCTGATTGTGTCCTTATGTTCCGGTGTCTGCTATTTAAGGTGGAAAGGAATCAGTCATTAGAAGACCAAGTCATACATGTTCTACAGCAGAATGAGGACCTCAGGGTACGGATCGACAACTATCAAAGCCTTATCCAGTAAGACCATGATCATCACATGACTCACACCACCTCCATTCTCCTCAGTTTGCTTATTTAACTGCCCTGACCTTGTGTACATAGTGTACATGACTGTTGTAAAACCACAGCTCAAAGTCACAGTGGAGAATAATAAGACATTGAGATTTAAGTCAAGTTCACTCCAGTGTTTGCGTGAGACACGTGCATGTGGCACCACTTGGTGGACAATGCCTGTCTGAGCAGGGGATTTCTGAGAATAGATTGTGGGAGTTCAAATTAAACTAATTTAATTTAATTCATCCACAAACAAGTGTCTGTGCTAATCCACCTGTTGCCATTACAGCACCAAGGAAACAAAAACTAATAAATGACTTTTATTTAATGAAGTATAGATAAAAACATATATATTTGGCTTCAGATAATAATAATCGCAAGGCCATTACTATCTTTCAGAAATAAACAAATCTTGAGCCTTGCTTTTCGCTCTTCCCTCCACTCCAGGCAGCTGTCCAAGGAGCATCAGAACCTGCAGGGGGCGCTAGAGCGGCAGTCTGTCACCAGTCAGAAGCTCACCCAGGAGAAGGAGCAGCTCATGTTTAAGCTGAGACACAGGGACTCCTGCCCCACCATCCACATGCCACCCACCATCCACACACCACTCAGGACTGGCAGCCTCGTAACCCCACCCTGACAACCAAAGCCCAGGTACCTTGACTAAGGAGCGTAGTCGCTAGCAGGAACCTGATGCCAAATGTTAGATCCAGTTATATACTCTTCCTGTGCCTCTCCTGAGCATCTTTGACATGATGGTTTTGGTTCAGTAGGACTGTTTTATTGGCAGTGGACAATTGGACATGGCCATGCTGTGTCTGATTTACCTGTCACCTGCTTTACAATGGGAGATTTGGTGGTTGAATTGGAACTTAAGATGCAGATGTTCCAGTTTGTTTGTACAGTACATTTAATTCACACTTCTCTTGAGCCTCTAATATATAATTAGTGCTAGGGTTTGACATTAATGCATATTTGATAAGAGTGGTAATGTGGTATAAACAACATTTAAACCATCTAGACAACTTTGTTGTTGTGATATTATTATTTTTTAATTTACTTTTATCTTATCTTGTTTACTTTGGTTTTAGATTGTGGAATATATTGCCATGTTGGCATTTTCTTCTATTTTGAAGTTGAGGACAGTGAACATTTTTGACAGGCCTATAAAGGAACCAAAAAGCACTTATTAGTGCTTTTATTTGTTCTCCTTATGCACTAGCACTTTTTAATCAGTATTTTACTAAATGTGAGAGAGACTGTTGTTGTTGTTATTTTTGATGTTGGAAAACTTAGTTACTCTTGCTTATTTCCTTGTTTGTTGGCTGACTGTAAGAAAGTCTCAGTGTTTAGTTATTAGTTGCCAAGCTGTTGAATCACAATAAAGACCTGCAACTCAGTCACTGGACAAAGGTTTGTGTGAAATGTGTTTCTTTATGAGGATGAGAATGACAGTCGAGAAAAACCTACAGTGAAGATAGTTTTATATTTTTTTATTTTATGGAGCCAGTTTTTTTGTTATCTTATGGATAAAACCATCTATAATCAAGTAGTATCTCGCTGCATGGTTATTGTTTACTGATTCTATATCACATTTAAACATGTCAAGTTGCCTTTACTACTTTAAAGAGCCTGTTGGTATATTGCAGGCAAGTGTGATAGGTAAGTAGGTCATGTTGCTCCATGGACTGCAGTTACCAGTAGTTACCACTAGGTGGCAGAACAGGATACATGTAGTTGAGATTGCAAAATGAGCTTGATAGCCATCCTGAAGTCATCCTGATCCTGTTTCCTTTCCTCCACTCACCTTTAAAATGTCGTTTTTTTTATGTTTATCCTTCAAATGTGTATTAGCTTAGGCGTTTTTCACTGCGAAGAAAACTATGAAATTATGGAAAATGTGTACTTCAACATCTTTCCACAGCTTAATAAATGGTATACTAATCAACTAGTCTTTAAACAAGGCACAAGAGTACATTTATTCTAGAGTGATCCATTCTCACTGTTCTGTATGATGAGGTGATCTGAGAAGGTGTTGGACGTGACGAGCAACAAGCAGAACAAAGGTGTTGTGATTGACATGTTGATTGGTGATGTTTGCCCCATGGTGCTTGAACCCCCCCCCCCCCCCCTGTCGCCCCTATCCCCTTGCCTTGCACAGGCCGTGTCAGAAGGGGAGGTGAAAGTGGGACAGCCCTCTTGTGTTTTGTTGCGGAAGCGCTCAGCGGATGTAAAAGGATCACCATGTCAATGGATGTTTGACAAGTCGGGACAATACCTGACAATACCTGCCCTGGCTGCCCTGGCTCCACGCTAACGCTAGCTAACTGCAGGGTCAGCCCCTCTGCCATGATGTCACCCTGTTCCCAGGGCATTTCACAGCCACCTGGGAGCACCTCTCTAAGGGGTGTGTGTGTGTGTGTGTGTGTGTGTGTGTGTGTGTGTGTGTGTGTGTGTGTGTGGGCCAGTTTCATTGCAGTCAACACAACATCCTGTTTCAACTGTAGTCACAGTGAGCATGTCAACCCACCTTCACACAACCTAGCATACCAGCAATTCCCGAACAAAAGGGCTGAATTGAGTAAGCTCTGTTTTTTCTTAGCTTCACTTTAAGTTGCTTCCATCTGACTTTCATGTTTTGAAATGTTCCCCCCTACTATCCCTGATCTAATTTAACTTAAGTTTCCAATAGTTAAACGTTAAGACTGTTAGGTTAGTATTTCTCCTTAGGTGTACTTAGCTTCTGACAACTCTGCCGTTGAGATTTGCAGGGCAGGTGGAGTAGAGGTGTGCGTGCGTGCGTGCGTGCGTGCGAGAGAGAGAGAGTCCTGTTTTCAACACACCTGTATTGCCTAGTCCCTCTGTGCATTATTAGCTGTGTGAAGTTAATACAATACCTTTCTTCCATCTTTATAATTTGCTAATTGCTCTGTAATAGAAGCTTCCCGATATTCATTAACGATGCTGAAAATAATGTGTTGCCTTTTCCTCTGCTCTCATGTCTGCAGCCTGATTATGTGTGAAGTACACGGCTCAGTCTTTATTTATTACAATTTCCTTTATATTGTTATAGCAATGATAAGCCTTAAATTACCATGTGGGGAATTAAAAATTAAACTACATGCAGATTTCAGGTTATTGCCAACTGCTATTTGTGGCAACAGAGGTGTTTTTCCACGCATTTGCTCAGAACAAAAAAGGTGAAAATTGCACCCTGGGGAAAACAGCTTTGAGGAAAAAAGGTGAAGTTACCCCCCTTCTAACACTGTATTCAGACTGCTCTCTCTCTCTCCCAAGCTACGGTTTAGTAGATTTTGGCTACATCCCAATGCTATTACCCTCCGTCTGAGATTCAAACATAACACAACCCGGCAAGGCATTCTCACCACAGGCTCATATTGAAACATTCCACTGAGGAGGAAAGGTGTTTCATAGAGGGGTTGGTTGTTGAATGACAAAGAAACAAATAAAACACTGAACCAGGGCATGTTTGGAAAACCATGGCTCTAATCATATCAGTTAGACTGTTAGAGCATTGACATTTGAACTGGCAATAGAGTGTGCAGGATCCATCTCTTGCATGTACAGTCCTATACTGTAGGTTAACAATAGTTCATAACTGTTTATATTGTTCATTTAGTGAAACATTTTGTGAAGCACTTTGTGACAAAACTTTATTTATTTGAAAAGAAAGGACTAAATACATTAGATTGATTGAAATCGTGATTAATAATGGTGAAATGCTACTGAAGAAAAAGAGGGAAGAAGCTCTTCAAACCCAGGCAGCAATTCTCCTGGCCGGGCCTCTAGTACCTCTGGTAAAGCCATGTGGTCCTCTAGGGAAGGTTCTCTTTACAGATGGCCAGACTCACACTCCTCATGCCCATCTTGTGCTTTTGCTGTCGCTACGCGTGTGGAGCTAGAGCTTGGTCACATGACTCTGGACATACGGCTCATGTTATATTCAACATATTTTGGTCGAAATGTACCCTCTAGAATAGAGACCTGGGTCAAATGATGTCAGGCTAAATACTTATAGTAGTATTTATATTAGTATTTGAGGTGTTCACACAATGGTTAAAGACAATATCCAAGCCAACATAGTTCGGTTTTAGATGTAGTGTGTAAAGCCCCATCATTTTTAGCCCTCACAACAGAAGTCAGTTTCCAAAGGGAAACACTAGAGGTCTCTGTCCTGTTTCCTACATCGTGACTTCAGTCTTGTGGTCTGTTTCAATCAGATAAGAGCTCTTGTTTTTTCAGCCGTCCCATCAAATTTGTCAGGATTAATCACTTCATGTGTCTCGACACTTTTATAAATCAACTGTTTTGTTAAGGCAACGCTGTGCTCTGGAAACCTAACCCGTTTCTGTTCCAGGTGCATGTCAAGTTTTTACATCACTCTTACAACTGCTTTAACAGATACGGCATTGAGGATTCATTGGGCCAGGAGGAGTGTACTGATATGTCACATTAATACAGTATGACATATCCAATCATCACAAGAAGCTAAAGTGTACCTTAGGACTTTAAATATTTGTATATTTTAAAACACTTAAAAATAAACCTTTATTTGATTTGGTTTTACTTATTTCTATGATTTTTCAATAATAGTCTAGCCATGTCCTGAAACTTAGAAGAAATTAATTTTTTATCACTAAACAAGTGCCTTTCATAAAAATATTCTATACATATAAAACATTGATGAATTATTATGATTATGATTATTCCTATTTCCACTCACATTAATCTGCCAAATAGACTGACAACACAGCCTTTTTGCCTGTCACTAAAACCATCCTGTAATGACACACTCACTACCTAGAGTGATGAACAGCATAGATAAGATAGCAAATGTGAGTTATTTGTGTCTGTCGTGTATCGGTAAACCTATCAGTCTCCACATCAGCTTCATCTCTGGTGTATGCTGTGTCTTTGGTTGCCCAGGGACATAGTGAGTTATGACATTTTTGGCATAGCTCTCGCACAGGTGAAAACATGTTGAAGACAGAGTTTAGCTAATGGTACACCTCCTGGAGCAATTTGTCCATGACAACAACACATAAATTATCATTTAAGTGCTGAGTACAGTGAAATGCCCTGTGGCAACGTTGGTAAAGGGGCTGGAACAGCGGCTAGATATCTGTGGGCAAGTTTAGCTAACATCAATGTACCTCAGTCTCAACATCTACTTGACCATAAAGGTTTCTAGAAGAAGACTTAAACTGATCATTTGTATCATAAGATACAAAGCATCCTCAACTTGGAATCACTGGGGTTCAGAGTGGGGGATTTGATGATTCTCTAGACCTGCCTCTAGTTAGTTAGCTAGCCACTCCCTAGCGAGGGCATGCATAAGCAGCGCTAGGTGCTAATTACAGGAGCAGTAAATCCATGTGGTATCACTGAGCCACCAGAGATCTCCCTCCTTTACTTTCATCCAGAGATCTCCCTCCTTTACTTTCATCCAGAGATCTCCCTCCTTTACTTTCATGGAGTCATGTGTTTCTATGAAGCGCAATAGGGCTGAGGTGTTGGAGCTGACTGTGGTCACACCTCATAGATGACATTCATCCTTCTGCCCCATACAACACTGATTATAGATAGTAGAGCGACAGAGAGTGGTGTGGGGAGGTGTGACGTTTCACATTGATTCTCAAGGCAGGTCAAAAAACCATGTCATGACATATTTCCCATCAATTGTCTTGTATCTCCACTCTATGCTCCACTGTTGCACGTAATACATTTGGTTTCCTCACCTCCCTTCACTGTAGCACATGAAGATACTGGAGGTCGTTTTGAAATAGTGTCATTTTAAGAACTATAGGCTGTCACGCAAAGGGATCTCCATGGAGCGTGTAAGTGACACTTCCCATCGGAACGGTGACAGACGTGGCCCAACTGCATTCCCCCAGCGCAGAACATCACACACGGACACGTTTACATCCTCCCTGTTTCATTTGACTTCACTCACTCTGTCACACACTTTAATCTCAAAGGCATTAGAAAGAGTATAGAGAGAATAGAAATCGACTGCCTTCCAGCTCCAACTTTTGAAGTTTTTAATACTTGATTTGAAGTCCTTCATAGTGCCAGTCGTATACAATAAAAAGAACATGTTTTACATAGTTTTTGTGTAAATGTTTTGTACAGTTAAGGTACATTGCTACCTGAACTGTACATAGCTCATAACTGTATATACCTCTAACTACCGTACTTGCCATACTGTACCTATCATGTTTTATAGCACTATTTGTACTTCTGGTTAGATGCTAAACTGCAATTCGTTGTCTGGTACTTGTACTCTGCAATGACAATAAAGTTGAATCTAATCTAATCTAATTAGCATGAGCATGCAGTTGCTCATTCTCATATGTATTGTCTTAAACTGAGACTGCATTCAAATATACACAATAATACATACATTATACAATAATAATACAATACTAGTACTGAAAATTGTCAACTAACAATTTTTTAAACAACATTTAACCAAATGAAAGTTTCGACCATTGTTTTCTAATCCGCTGAACACAGATCTGTCTGAAAAGACATTGTTAAACATGCAGGAGGACAAAAAACAAACAACTCATCAACAGAAGAGAAAACAGGAAAAAACAAACAAGAGGGGGTGCACAAAGGTGTTTAAGACTTAATTGTGCACACCGGGGACCCGTTTGGGCTGGCTAAAGCCTCTATTTAAAGCTTCCATCACCTTAAGGGGATTGTACTAGAAACATACGCCACCACAGGAAGACCCCAGGGGCTCAGAAGAAGCATCCTGCCCCCCGCCCCTCCCCCCAGGCAGGCTGCAGACAAAGGGAGAGGCTTCCCCCGGCCCTGACACCTGTCAACACATTAGGTGTCACATAAACAGTCTTTCAACCTAGGCCAGCAGGTAAGCCCAGTAGATCAAAGACCAGGTCCTCTGACAGAATGGAGTGTCAGCTCCAAGGCCAAGCTGAACCATGGACGAGCATGCCTCCAGAGAGAGAGAGAGAGAGCGAGAGAGCGAGAGAGCGAGAGAGCGAGAGAGCGAGAGAGCGAGAGAGAGAGCAGCATCTGATTGGGAATCTGGTTCAAGTCAGTCCCTGTGGCTGGGGAGTGGTATACAGCACATGGGAGAGGATGCACTAGTAGTGGGTAGCTTCTTTTTTTTCTTCTTCTTTTTTTTTTAAAGCAGCTATTCACAATTCCACTCCAATGTTTAAGCAAACATATGTATCTCTCTTCTATGTCTTACTGTCCATGTTGTTACGATATTCAAACCAGGTTAAAGTACTGTAGCCATCCTAAGGAGCTTGAGCAGCCATGCCTGCAGCTGTCAAGACTGCCCAGGTACGACACTAAATCTGCATTTTATGGCTATTTAGGTGGTAATATATTGGCCAGAATTCCACAGGTGTCTTTCCAAAGTGGTCTGGATCAGATAAGGCTACTCCCCCCCCCCACCCCACCCCCCCAGTCACAGCCCCCCGCCCCGCCTCCAGGCTTCTGCAAAGCAGATACACAGACTACAGGAAGGAAATGTGAAAATAATGATATATTTAGCAGACACCTTCCTATAAATCCACAGACAGACATTACCTCCAGGTACTACATTAGAGGTGGCATGTTTTCTGGAGAAGCATGGAAATTACCCAACACGTGCAAGCAGAGAAACTAGGTTGTAGGTCTTCATGCCTTTCTATATAATAACAGGTATTTTACCAGATGAGTCAATGATTGTAACAAAACACATTGCAGGTAGGCTGCTTGACATTTACATTTTAACTGGTTGCGACATGTGGCCTCAAATTATTTCCTAACACATCAATTTACCTGGGTTTATTATTCCTCACAAATGACTGTTCATGCTCTATTAACATATTTCAGTGACAGTTACTGAGTGTGTCTGGGACTCAGGACAAAATACAGTATTGTACTTGATCGCCTCTGATCAAAATGATACAAATGTTATCTCAGGGGTAGACAGTAATGTTATGTCTATTATGTTCTCAATACTCAATGTGCTCTGGTTGTAGAACTTGCTTTTGTACACCAGTAGTTTGGTGTGGCAGTTCAACGATGCCATGTTGTGCATCAATTGCATGTTAGAACCTTTGTGCAGAGACGGTAACATGCCAAGTGCCAATCATTTACCTGTGTGTAAACACAAAGTGCTAAGCTCTCTGTTCTGGCTCAAACCCAGGCTGAAGAAATGAATTGTGTCAAAATCCCTTCACACACAGGATGTCATTTAGGTATTAATGAACAAAAACATACCACAAAGACTTTTGTCTTTGATCACTCTTCATCTGTCATTCACATTTATATGGATTTCGGGAGGCAGTTTCAGTCCTATTGAGACTTGGTTTCACTCATATTGCTTAATATTATTGCATAAACGCCAACATAACTCTTTCAATGTCATGTTTCTATAGTCTCGAAAACACTTTGGTCAATCACATGACATGATTGGAGAATAAATCCTGCCACAGATTTCAGGGAAACTATATCTAGCCAGAGGGAATTGAGTCACACTGAGATCATTTTAAATACTGTTGTATCATGAATACTTCAGGTGCCGTGTCGAGATTTCGTCCCAGGCCCAAACTTGCACTATTTACCTCAGCATCAACAGGCTATAGACTATTTAAACAAGTAATGTTTAAATTAAAAACCCTTCACTGTCAGGGGCTTTCGAGTCTAACAATTCATAACTGTCAGATTAGCTTGAGCGAAAACACAACTGTCTCAGTTTTCTTGCTGGAGGGTTAATCGTTTTGCTCCAGACTGTTCACTTGTCAGCTTAGTTAAGATAATATGTGACATGGCTGAGCAACTTGCTAATTCCAAGGTACCAGTCTAAATGAGAGTATTGAATTACAAACATGTCATACTTAGGATGCACAATCATTTCTAAATCTTTGAAGTGTATTTTCTCACACCTCCATTGTCTGAATATTTCAGTTCTTTAAATGTGAGGCTTACCTCAGGAGAGCTCAGAACCTGGACATTTTTTAATGACTGGAAATCCTAAGAAAAGAAAGAGATGAAGGAAGGAAGAACGAAGGAATGAAAGAATGAATGAATGAATGAATGAAAGAGAAAGAATGAATGAATGAATGAAAGAGAAAGAATGAAAGAAAGAGGCAAAGTGTCTGCTGAGAGACATTTAATGACATTGCATTTGTTTAAATGTCACCTGTTGCCACTCAACATTTGCATTTCTGTGACAGCCTCTGAAAATGGTGCATGTCTCAATCCCATCACCAAGGGTTTGAGCTAAAGCTCTTCAACTCCACCCAGTCATCCAAATGACAACATGACAGTCAATGTTGCCATTATCTCAGATCAAGAGATACCAGTGTACATTAGTTGCTGTGTAGTGTATAACCTGAGAGTTAATTTGTCATGCTGTTAAGTCTATTTAGAGTTCTGAAGTGTTCATTTAGACAGAAGAGCATTTGTCATCCTAAGAGGGGAATTGCATGGCAGTCCCTAACCCATAGACCAGGGGTCGGCAATAGGCGGCCTGCGGGCCATTGCTGGCCCATCACCAATAATATTTGGCCCAGCAGAATATTTTGAGAATCCTTTTTTTTTTTTTTTTTTTTTTTTTTACAATATCGGACCGACAGTCCCACATATAGCGCCTATAATGTCCGAATAGAGAATCTACCTCCACCTGAATAATGCTTATTGTACTTTTATCCATGTTGAGAGTGAATGACACAGGGACAGACAATCAGGCAGCGGGGTGCACCGAAGCGCACTGACGCTGAACCCCTCATAGTGAATCAGTAGGTGGACAACGTGTAGTGCTGAAATAGCCGTGTGCGGTTTGAAAAAAATAACACCAGCTCAGTAAATAATTCAAACGTAATGTTTACGTATATGTGATTGCAACACACATATGAACAGTAACAAAGCAAATTCAGTTTAATATTCTGAAAAACATTGACAACAAAATCGGTGAAAAAAAGAAAAGAAAGAAAAGTAATCCGCTTATGCGAGGGGTGGTGGTGCATAGGCCTATGCTCCTGAAACGACAGAGCAAACACGCTATTAGGGATAATAATTACAATGAGCCATTCATTCAAAATATACAAAATACAATTAGGTTATTAAATACAATAACGACAGGCTTGGTACTCACTTAATGTGAAAAGTGGCATCTCCCATCGGTCAGTATTTACTTGATATCTGGTTATATGGACGTCACTTTAATCCGCAGGCAGTTCTCAAGTTTTTTTTTGCATCAATCGATTCCTCTCGTGCGTCTTTATCACATTCATTGAGGAAAAGGACGACTCGCATGTATAGAAAGGGAACATTGTGAGCACGGAAGATGTGAGTCTCACAACGGCTTTGCGTTGATGAAACCAGGTAGGATGAACGTATAGTTCCCTGTCCATTCCTCTTTAAATGCCCTGTTTTCACCGTCAACTTTCCTCTTTACACCTTTGGAGAGTGACATGATGTTTCTCTTGCTAGTTAGCAGGTTAAATGTTTAGCTAACTTCACCCGACACGCAAACAACCAATCCAATAATAATGTGACCTTGTCTGGGAGGAGGGGGGAATCATTCAGAATGAAAGTATGTTAAATAATTATTAGAATAAGCTAGGCTGCGCTACATCGTCAGTCCACACATTTATTATTCAAAACTATGGAAAAGGGTGAAACTACGTTTCAACGTTGTTGAGAATCACAACACAAACTTGCTAGTCAAGCCAAAATACTGCAACGTAAGGGATTGGACTGCTACCTAGTTAACTACAACACTACTTTACATTGTTACCTAGTTAACTACAACACTACTTTACATTGTTACCTAGTTAACTACAACACTACTTTACATTGTTACCTAGTTAACTACAACACTACTTTACATTGTTATCTAGTTAACTACAACACTACTTTACATTGTTACCTAGTTAACTACAACACTACTTTACATTGTTACCTAGTTAACTACAACACTACTTTACATTGTTACCTAGTTAACTACAACACTACTTTACATTGTTACCTAGTTAACTACAACACTACTTTACAGTGTTACCTAGTTAACTACAACACTACTTTACATTGTTACCTAGTTAACTACAACACTACTTTACATTGTTACCTAGTTAACTACAACACTACTTTACATTGTTACCTAGTTAACTACAACACTACTTTACATTGTTAGCAGGCTCACAAAACAAGCTGTGTTAGTTGACTAGCGATGTGTACATTTTTCGAAAGAAAAGTCAAAGCATTAGAACGTGTCACATTTTTTAACAATCAATTACTTATGAATGAATGAATGAATGGAATGAATGAATGGTCTTTATTGTCATTGCTACAGTACAGGTACCAAACAACGAAATTTAGGATGGGTGGCTCCCCTGGTGTTAGAAAAAAACAAAAAAAATAATAAAATATAAATGTTCGGGCCCGCCATCTAGTGGCTCAAAAAAAATTTGGCCCGAGGCCAAACCTAATTGCCGACCCCTGCCATAGACGGTTGCTAATGGCTAATGGAGCCACATTTGAGGGGAGAACTGTTTCTATGACATGAGTAGTGATGTATTACAGTAATCAGAGTTAAACAACCTTCTGAGGAAAGCTGGTGAGTGGCGTACTAGCAGGAAGAGCTATGGTGATGTTACAGTCTTAACCTGAGAACAATCATGATCAATATCACGTCATGCTTATTGTTTTGAATTGAATTACAACTGGGGACCAATGATATTATCTGACAAAGACTGTATGTACTGTATGTGTATGTTAGCATACATTTTCCTGAAAAAAGGGATACTACACTATTTTACCTGTGACAGATGAGACAAATAAGGTTAAGATAGGGCAGCATACACCTAGATATTCCTCACAACCATTTGACTTTGTGGCTTCATGCTGTATGGAGACCTCCAAACAAAAAACCAAAGGATCCGTCCCATGATAAAGGAGTAATCTGTGGTTACCGTACGAGCCTCACCGAAACCAGCAGGTCCATTGACGGACAACAGTAGGAACTCATTACACCCATCCTATGGATAAACAGTGGAGGGATTAAAGAGTCAAGCATGTGAAAAGTGACACTGACGGAAATGATAAGCAACTCTGTCAACTCTCTGCAAACATCAGTTAAGAGGAGAGCACCATTTTCCCCCTTCCTTTAGCTGTGTCACTGAGAGAGAGAGAGAGAGAGAGAGAGAGAGAGAGAGAGAGAGAGAGAGAGAGAGAGAGAGGGGGGGGGGGGGGGGGTGGCTTATGAATATTGTTGAGTTTCCCCACAGGGAACAGGGGTGATTTTGAGTAAAGCCTTCGGCCGTTGGAGGTGAGAAGTGTTAATCCTGAATTAAACGATCTGGCACTTTACAAAATACGAGACAATTACACGGATAATTATACCAAGCCTTCACACAGTGCCCGTGGGTCACAATTAGCATAATATAGGCTTCACACAAGGATCGCTTCAGCGTCTCTCCAGGTGTGGCTATTACAGTGCACAGACCTACTGTGGAGAGGACGGGTGTGGGTGTGTGTGGGTGTATGTGTGTGTGTGTGTGTGCATGCGTGCATGCGTGTGTGTGTGTGTGTGTGTGTGTGTGTGTGTATGCATGCGTATGTGTGTGTGTGTGTGTGTGTGTGTGTGTGTGTGTGTGTGTGTGTGTGTGTGTGTGTGTGTCTGTGTGTGTGTGTGATAAAGAAATAAAGGGAAATAAACAATATAATACTTTGTTAGAGTTAAAGTAAATGTGACAAGTTATGGATACAGTTGTTTGATTGCTGTTGAATATATACTAAATGTAAACTCCAAACAACCTTTCAAAGTTGTTACCAATTTAGTGACACAAAAATGCTCATCCCCCTATCATTTTGCGGTATTATGTCACAGCTATGTAATTTGATCTCAAAACAGCAATTAAACATGCCATGTTTTCCCACAATAGCAGGCAGTTTGTTTACACAGTATTACATATATTTTCTAATTTTCTCAACATTCAAAGAGCAAATGTCAAAAGTGCTCCCAACATATAGTAGATAATGATGTGATAATACATAATAGATACATATACATACTCCCCCCCAAAGGTAATTGACTGACTCCTATTAGCCTAAACAAGATCTAATTGAGATCATATGGGGTTAATACACAATATTCAAAGAGTCATTTTCTTTAAAGACTACTGACATTTCCAAGGAGAGAACTGTCCTGTGACTGCCATCTGTACAAGCAGCTTGGCTTCATTCATTAGCCAGACCACAATTATCTCAGGAGGGACAAAGTATAGTATAGCCAATTCAAAAACAGCTGTCCCTATACTGTTGAGTTTGATGTACTTGCGTTAGGGCTACTTCATAGAAACGTCCTATATACAGCATGACATTTATTTATAGTTATAAATAACTTGTGAAGCATACACATAGGTCTTATTAAGGGTTTAATTATGATAGCCCTTATACATAGGGTTACCATAGGGTTACCATAAAGGGTTTATGAAGGCTTTTATATAACTAAAAATAGTCATGCATAAGTCATGTTTGCATTGCCAAAACAATAGCATCATATACATACTTATTTATTAACTTAATGTGCACTTAATAGGTAGTTATCAGTGAGGACGACTGAAGCAACAGTAGTCAGTGACCATATGGAACAATCTCAAGCTGTGTATAATTGGGCTAAATATGACTACTGCTGTCGTGATTCATTTGCAGTTTGTATGTCTGTGATAACTGGAGGCGTCGACTTCCACTCTAAGCAAATATCTTGCCATGATATTCCATAAAAGTGAACATGCCAAATACTGAGTTTTACAGATACAATAGAACTATTGTAATATGGTATCTATTATTAAAACAAATCACCACCAGCCCATTTGTAATTAATTATCCCATAAAACTATGTAATAACTTTAATTGATAAAAAATGATTTACTCACCTATAAGCAATCTATTCTATTACTTTAATGAATGTGTATTTCAGGATGCAAATGTACCTGTAACGGCTTATTAATAAAAGTGATTTGTGAATGTTAGAGGTGATCATACAGTAACATTCTAAAAATATTAAAACATTTTTACCCAAACTTTTTTCAAGATGCCTTCTTTTTACTCTCCAATTGTATGCAGGGTATGTTTTCTTTGTCCTTTTCTATTCTATGAAAGGGGACTTTGAGCTCATCTACTCCCAAATGATGTAGCACCCAACTTTGTAGCTAGCCTATTCTGTAGCCTAGCCTACGTGTCAGAGACATGGACAACCAGTCTCAGTCTTAATTGGTGGACTCTTCTTCTCTTCTTTGGCCATCAGAACATTGGCAACCTGGTTCTGGCCTGGTGTGCGTGTCTCCCTCTTTATAATTTATGCAGGATACTACAACATGCCTTCTGCCGGTCCGCTCTAGAATAACGCACCTTCTCTCCTTCCTCCCCCCAAACAACTGTGACTGTTTTAATTCTGCCCACTGATTAGGCTGAATCAATTAAAACCTCCATGCTGGGCCCAACACCAGCTCAGCATGGGGCACTTAGACACACATTCATCAAGAACGGCCTCTTAATCACGCTTTAATTACAAACTAGTACTTGTGGGATGAAGGACTACATTAGTGTACGGCTGCTTTCTCTAGCCATGGAGAGAGCAGGGTGGAAATGAAGGTTTAGAAAGACTCTAGTCCTAGAGAGAGCTGTGGTCATGGAACTTATATTCTTACTACTACTGTCTGTAGGTGAGGGAGACATTGGTGCAATGGTGTAACTTTTTATATATCTTCACTTGGAAACTATTCAGATGGCTAGTATTGTACCAGAGGGGAGGATGATGTATGAACATCTAGTTGCCAAATTTGAATACCACAGCAAACTGAAAATGTATTTTCTTATATGAGCATGGGCCTATTTCACATTCTTTGAGGTGTAAAGAAAATTCATTTTTACCACCATCTTACTTTACAAATTAGTGGAATTTAGTGGGAAAAGTAAAAAAAGAAAAAAGAAATACAGCGTAACTAATCCCTTTTTCCTCTCTTGTTCCAAATATCAAAGCAATGGGGGGGATAACATCATTTTGCGGCACAATCAATATAGACTGCAGTCTGTCAATTAAAGCTGCTAGTCATCTAATCCCCCAGGCCATTGTGGAACTTTCGAAGAATAATGGAGAAAAAAGCGAAACGCTTTAATGCCGTCTAATGACGTTACCGAAGAAATAGCCCCATACTGCTGGGAACAAGCTAATCCTGCCTTGTTCCTTTTATAGTGGCCGTGTTCAAACCAGCCGCCTCCCCTCCCACCCCTAAACCCCTCATGGTGAGTTGACACAATAGGCACCTGCAGGAGACCCCTGTCAGCCTAGACTCTCCAAACACCTCACTCATTTGTTAGGCCATGACTGGGGCGCATGGTATTATTTTCATCAATTAGTAAAGCTTGCATTGGTCACTTCCTCTCCTAAGTACTCATACTGCCATTAGTGAAATTATCACTGCTAGCACTTAAAAACAAGGTAAGGGATTTAGCGATGAAAGTAGAGCATATAGAAATGTTGACCTACTTATCAACATCTATTAAAAGCAGTATATCTCAACACTACCAACCGCCATTTCCAGTACCCTGCATTATGCCTAATGCCTGGATTTCATGTCACGTACAGCATGTATTGTGCGTGAGAACACAGACAGTTGCAGACAATGTGAAGCAGACTCTTGAGGGTCCCGCCTATCCCATTCAGTTGCTACTATGGCTGTGGCACTCATTAGCAGTTTGCCATTAGAAAGTCTTGAAAAGGGGAAGAGATGAAAGCTTTGATTAACTCTCATTTCCGCTGGGCTTGTCTTCGACCAAATCTTAAAATTCACTCTCCTATTGTGATATTCTAGGAACCAGTGGAGTGGAGAGAGGACTAAAGGTGAGGTTGAGATTTAGGAAAGCATTACAATCGTTGTCCAACCATCTTTGTAACAAAACAGTGCTTTGCCCAACACAGGCCATGTAAGATCATATTTACTCTGTCATACTGTATGTTTGGCAGTTTCATATCTGAAACATTTTCATAATGAGATCTGCATTCATCCAGTTAACCAATTCACACATATTCGACTTCCAATGATCACTGTTTCCTGTTTCTCTACTTTAGGGAGTAGTTGTGTGAGCAGCAGTTGCCACTAACTTCTCTGTGGAGACGCTCTCATTTCAGAATGTCGGAGAAGGGCGGCTTCTGCTGCGTGCCAAGAAAAGCACTTGCAAGGAAGAAAAGAAGACAGATGGCTATTTGGTTTAAAAACAGTGCTCCGTGCGCTTCTAGTGACTATGTAGCTACTGAGCAGTTTGCAAGGAGTCATAGGAAGCAGATGCCACTGCATATGGTTTTCTTCAAATGATCCGCTTCATTGGTGGGGCGGCTGCTTCATAAAGTTGTTTTTATTTTCCCCTGCCGTCTACTATCCCGCCTGCGATCAGGGACCTAAGGGTCGGGTAGCTTTGATTTTTGAGAAGTGGGTAATGTTGGGTACAAATAGTCCTTGAGCGGATGGTGATATCAGGAACAGGCAGGCCATTAATAAAGCAATTAGCACAGGGGAAGTGGGCGGAACACACACCCCAACGGAACACTCTCATTAAGACCCAGTCTGTGACAGACTTCGCCAATCAACCCTTTGTGTTGTTGGCTTCCCATAGATTCAGTCCAGGGCTATTCAGACTTTTGGCCTCTCTATTCATCCTTAAAAATGGACAAAACACTCTTAAATGACATTGCAAATGATATGAGATTTGGTAAATGGAAATAAGCAATAATCATAAGCAAGAAGCTTGGCAAAAACACATTTATTTATTTATTTTCTTCCAATTACTTGCCAAAAAAAGAATCATTGTTACTATGCTCTGTTGAGTTATGGGGCAGCATTGTTTCTAAAGTTTTTGTATCACAACTCATTCCACACAAGGGAGTGAAGAAAAAAGAAAAGAAAAAAACCCCATGAGAAACTAGATCAGTAATCCAGCAAAATATTATCATTTGCACCGAACAACTTGGATCTGGCCGAGAGTGCTGATGGAAATGAAACGGGTAAAAATACCTTCCTCTCCCCTGGTAGAAGTGCCAAGCCCTGGGGTGGAGGAGTTTGGTGGTGGTGGTGGTGGTGGTGGTGGTGTACTGGGGGTGGCTTGACGCCACCTCGGAAGGGCCCTGAGCAAACAGTCTGTGGTGACAACAAGATGGTACCTTCATTATCAGCTCTCTCGCCCCACACCTTCTCTTCATCAGTGAGGCTGGCTGACAGCTGAGGTGCCAACGCTAACTGAGGGGGCCGGGGCTGGCTCCACCTTCCTGCATGGCACTTTGGGAGTGGGCATGCCCCCCCTCCTAAAAAAAAACATTTGTATTTTCCAAAGCACATACTGTGGTAGGCAGGTAGCTACAGGGAATTACAGGGACACAGGAGAAGAAAACGAATAAACAGCTGTGTGGAAAAGAGTGACTAATTTGCACATCTCCACAACAAAGTTTAATTAGTTAATGCCTTCATCATTCCTAGATGAGGATAGTATTTGGCATAGGCTGGTCATTGATTCTTATTGGACTAGAATTTGAGACGTGTTGACCTTTGGATAGGCACTTCAAAAGTAAATGTTCTTCTGTTCCTCCATGTCGAGACAGAGTGTGTTTGTGTGTGTGTGTGTGTGTGTGTGTGTGTGTATGCGTGTGTGTGTGCGTGTGTGTGTGCGTGTTGGTGCGGGATGACGGACTAGCCCTGGGGCATCACAGGTGTGTGTGTGTGTAAAAGACAGACAGGGCTCGGGGAGCACTGACAAAGAGGGAAGAAAAAATAAACAAAATGCAACGCTAGAATGTCACATTCAAACAGCTTCAGAAAGGTATTGCTGTCAGGGCCCTCATGGGGGGGGGGGGGGAGGCTAATTCAGAGGCTTCAGTCAAAGTGAGAAATGGAGGGAGCCTGCTGTGAGCTGATCCTTCCTCTGGCTGGTTTTGGGGAGTGGAGGTGTTGTAAGAAAGAATGCCCTGGAGCAGGCTGGCATCCGGTGGAGGTGGAGGTGGAGGTGTGCTGGGCATGGCTGTGTTTGGCCCCTGTGAGTTATGTGCACACACACACGCACATGCACACACACACATGCACACGCACACGCACACACACACGTACACACACACGCACACGCACACGCACACACACTGACATACAGCACGCACGCACTCACACACACACGCACATGCACACACACACATGCACACGCACACACACACACACACTGACATACAGCACGCACGCACTCACACACACACACCCATGGTATGCTTCTCACACAGTGCTAACCGGCACCTGCGCCCTCAGCTGCCCCCAACAGACTAAAGAGGAACAAGTCCAGCTGCAGGGCCGGAAGACAGAATGAAGATGATTTACATGGAGCCATTCACTGTCACCTGAACAACGATGTTCAAATTGGCAAGTCATACACAGCCCTTTACTGCATACGAGTCTTATACTGAACATAACGCAGTACAAATAAAGTCTCATAAATGTACTGTAGCTACATATGACTCTTGTGAATATATCTGATAAGGGTGCCTCTGGGCTTTTTGGACATTCTAAATGTTTGTTCAGATCTACCATTAAGTGGTACACAGCATTGCGTTAAGCATTGATGAATACCCAAATGTGTGTAAATAATGTAATAAAAATGCATGACTGAGGATATTTGTCATACATACAGTATATTTGTCATACTATTTACACTGTTCTTCCTGAGGTGAGATGTTGATTTGCTGTCAACAACTTTCCACATTTCTTCCACACAATCCTGTACAGGCTAATTAACTCAAAATGTGCTACAGGCAGACACAGAACACATCGCAATATTTGAATACATGAACAATACATTACCATAAACAATACACTAATAAACACATTAAATTGTGACAAAATCCCAAGCTAATTATGTACAGTCAAAACTGGAGAATCAAATGGGCAGGGACAGGCAGGCAGGCACAAAGCTTACATGATTATGTGTAGTTCTCAACTGATTGAGGAAACTGTTGTAGTTTTATATCATTTTATACTGAGAATATAAGTCTCTCTACATTTTGGCGAATCTAGCACTCAAGGAAGGCCGATTTCCTTCCTGTAAGAGATGTGCCAAGAACTGTGGAGCAATTAATAATTCTGACTATGGACAGGGCCCATAACTTGTGCAATCACAGATTTGTATAATATGATTGGTTCCCAAGAATAGTGACCTCATGACCAAGGACAGCTCTATAAATATGAGTCCCGCCCAACGTTGGGAGCTTTTTGTCTGCTGTTTTCTCTCTGTGCTCATGGGACTTTCTAAAAGGCCTCTTTGGAGTCAATTGATTTAAGCTCTTTGTGCTTTATAAATTCTACTCAATCTACTAAGAATCAATTAAATCCACAACTAAACCTTCTCATACACATCTAATCATGAATCAGCCTCAATAACACCTGGGGAAATTCCTTTTCACTTTTGTTTGGTCTTGTAAGTCTCCATAACAGAGAAATCTTCACACAAGTACTTTTTGATAACTAAAGACAATAACCATAACAGCAGCTGACTCAAGATGAGTCAAGTTATAATCAACTCCAGCCCCACTTTAGCAGACCTTTAAAAAAGGTTCTCTATGAGTTCAAAAACTGCCATCTTCTCAAGTACAAGAACAAGAGATGACTAACCAGCGAGTGATTGTAAACATGCAATAAGTCATCCCATACATCCTGATCTCAATCAGTGTATCAAAAGATTATGACATACTGTAGAATGAAAAAGTGACAGGTCTTGCCACTTGGAAGAAGTGGGACAATAAGTCAGAGGGAAAAGACTTGTCTTTGCATGCCATCTGTCCTCCACTCTGACGCTTGCTCTAATTACTGCTTCTCCCTTGGCTAATACTCCCTCATTAGGCCTCGGGAGAATGTGCAATCGACACAAGCGCTGAGAAATTTGCACTAAGAACGCTAGCTGGAGCCATAATGGGATCAGAAAATCTGTCTGGTGCGAAAGGCAATTCACACTAGCGGCTAAACGCTCATTTTGCTTTTCTTCGTTCTTGAAATTTGTACACCATCCACCATAACAACATGGTTCTGGTGTCAATCCGGTGAATTCTGCTCCAAGAAGGAAGAGTCAGTGGAACACTCTAAGTAAACTGTGCCATCATAAGAAACATTTATAAACCTGAAGCAAGGCTATTTCGTTTATTTTATTTTATTTTGCAGTGTTGGCTAAAATAAACTAGGGTAACACTTTCTATGAAGACCATAAGCATAAGGCATTATACGGTACATGTGCTGTATAAGTACTCATAATGCACTATGATAGAGTATTAATGCAATACAAGTATAGTTATAGATAAGGATGGGAATCGAGAACCGGTTCCAGTTGAGAACCGGTAACAAATTGTTCAACGCATCAGAATCGTACGTCTCCGAGGTTAGCGATTCCTCTTATCGATGCCGGCATGTTTTGCACATGCGCTGACAGTTTTCAAAGCGTCTGCACATTCCAATGTAAAAATGTCAGAGCAAGTCGTTGCTATGGTTATGGTTGTGGCTTGATTGGTACTCTAGAGAGTACAATTCAACAACACGCAAGTTTGACAAGTTTGACAACGCTACTGAGGGTAATATTAGCGCTACGCAGGCAGGTTTAGCAGATGTTTTCTTTGACTAAGAAATGAAAACGAATGCTGCACAAATATTCTCCCATTTAATCAATTTTAGATGATGACAGACAGACCTTTGCTACAGATAGCTCTGACGCTACAGCCAGCTGCTCAAGCACATTTTATTTATGCTCAAATGTTATGTTCAGATATTATACACTGTTCAGAGACTCAAGATAGTAAAACAGCTGTGCTGTAAAAGAAAAACTGTTTAGGCCTACTTTTTCCCACACAGAAAACTCAGGAATCAATAAGGGAATTGATAAAGAATAAAACCGATAAGCAGAATCGATAATGGAATCGGTATCAATAACATCTTATCAATTTCCATGCCTAGTTATAGACACACATAAAGACATTGGGTCTACTAGATCTAGTAATGGCCTGAACTGAGCTACCATTGAAAATGCCACATCGCTGTGACTCATTTTTAATCCGTTTGACTGTTTGTTTTTGATGCCATTTTGTATGTCTATTCATCTACACATCCTCTGAATATTGAAACTATTTGTTCAGACATTTTTGTTTACCAGATACATTAACAAATGTGAAATCAAATTCTGTATTTTAGTCTGTATTAGTCTGTATTTTCTGTTAGTCAGACAGCAATTTCTACACAGTTTTTATTACATAAACAATATATTGCCCATAGTGGATGTATGGTGAAGACCAACATGCTAACTGTTTTGATGAAGGTGAATGAACATGAACGTTCTAGCTGCTGGAAGATACAGCAACAGACAGCACTGCTGCATGGCTGCTGGGCTTTGAAGAACCATGTGCTGCCCTGCTACCAGTAGTCTGACAGGTGTTGAATGTGCTGCCCTGCTACCAGTAGTCTGACAGGTGTTGAATGTGCTGCCCTGCTACCAGTAGTCTGACAGGTGTTGAATGTGCTGCCCTGCTACCAGTAGTCTGACAGGTGTTGAATGTGCTGCCCTGCTACCAGTAGTCTGACAGGTGTTGAATGTGCTGCCCTGCTACCAGTAGTCTGACAGGTGTTGAATGTGCTGCCCTGCTACCAGTAGTCTGACAGGTGTTGAATGTGCTGCCCTGTTACCAGTAGTCTGACAGGTGTTGAATGTGCTGCCCTGCTACCAGTAGTCTGGATGGAGCAGATATTGGAGGTCAAATCAATAAACAAAAATGTGGTTTGGGTGTAATTAAAACAATTTTTGTTTTACCCATTACTAAGTAACAACATTATCATCACAGCTAGCCCCATGTGGATACATCATAGCTTATGCCTAGAGGACCATACCTAATATGGATGTACCAATACCACTTTTAACAACTCCAAGTACTGAACCTTGAGTATCGGCTGATACTGAGTACCGATCCCACAAAAGGCTCTTTTTTAAAATGTGAAATGCTACTTCCACTCTTCGAAACACGCACCTTCCCAGTTTTGCTGGTATCTGTGAAGTAATTCTAGACCGCAGACATGGTTGTTATTGTTATCACCACACATGTCAGCTCATCTCCGATCCAGCATTTAAGGCCAGTATCGGATCGGTGAATCTCCATATGTTATTTATGTGAAAACTAGGCAGATAATCATAATGACATTGCTGTAAGGGGTGCCTTTGTTAGGATAACAATGTATGTCCTCACGTTTATCTATGACAAACCAGAAGTCTACCTTGCTATCCACAGTATTGTGTAACTGAAGATCATTTGCTCTATCAGGCCAGGCTCCTCTAGAGTTTTTTAATAATGTGTCTACTATGGCCAGGCTCACCACTGTTCCGTCCAGCTTTTTTATGGTAGCTGTCAGCTAGACATGTCAGCCACTGTCATATTTATGAATAAGCCTAGTTCAAAAATAAAATTCAATATCTTTGCTTTTCTGATGACTGTATTGCAGAATAGTGATGGGATGACATTTTTGTCATTTTACAGAATAATAATAATAATAATAATAATAATAACTTTATTTGTATAGTGCTTTTCCTGCCAACGTTGCAGCTCAAAGTGCTTTAAACATTATAAAGTCTTAATTTAATTATTTTGTAACTTAAATGCAATATTAAAAGGATGGGTTTTTAGTCTTGACTTGAACATATTTGCTGAAGTTGCATCCCAAATGTAAACTGGCAGTGCATTCCACAATTTGAGTGCATAAAATGAGAATGCAGCCTCACCAAATCTCTTCTTTTGTACATGTGGTATACAG
This sequence comes from Nansenia antarctica, assembly GCF_963989245.1. Classification (NCBI taxonomy): domain Eukaryota; kingdom Metazoa; phylum Chordata; class Actinopteri; order Argentiniformes; family Microstomatidae; genus Nansenia; species Nansenia antarctica. The sequence continues at coordinate 29,351,340 of NC_137688.1, forward strand.
AGAAAACCAGCGTCAGAAGACCTGAGAGCTCTATTGGGCTGATATGCTAGCAAAAGGTCTTTCAAATATTCTGGTGCTGTGCCAGTGAGAGTTTTATAAACAAGCAGAAGGATCTTGAAATCTATTCTGAACTTAACAGGAAGCCAGTGTAGAGTTTCTAAAATAGGAGTTATATGAGCTCGTCTGCTTGTTTTGGTTAAAACTCTCGCTGCTGCATTTTGGACTAATTGCAGCTGGCCAATAGCTTTCTTCGGAAGACCAGAAAGGAGACTGTTACAATAGTTCAAACGTGTAATAACAAAAGCATGCATTAACACTTCTGCATCAGTTTGCCGAAAATGTCGAACTTTTGCAATATTGCGTAGATGATAAAAAGCATTTCTAGTGATAGATTTGATGTGAGGCTCAAAGCTTAAGTCAGAATCTATAATCACACCTAGATTCTTAGCTTCATGTTTGCAGTTTGAAAGCAAGGTTCCCATCGTATTCGACAATTTGTCTTTTTGTGGTTTTGGTCCAATGACAAGAATCTCAGTTTTGTCCTGATTTAGTTGTAGAAAATGTTTGGACATCCAAAGTTTTATATCTCGGAGACAATTCTCCAGCGAGCTGAGTGCATGTGAATTATCAGGCAATACTGATATGTACAGCTGAGTATCATCAGCATAACTATGAAAATGTACACCATGTTTTCTGATGATTCCACCTAATGGGATCATGTACAGGGAGAAGAGCAAGGGACCAAGAATAGACCCCTGAGGGACCCCACATGTGATGTCAACATTATCAGAAACAGAGTCTCCCAGGACAACAGAGAAATGCCTACCAGCTAGATAAGATTTAAACCACTCTACAACCTTTACTAATGCAGTCTCAGTACTGTGGTTAGAACGAAAACCTGATTGAAACTTCTCAAATAAAATGTTTTTGCTAAGAAAATCAGTAAGTTGTCTGAAAATCCCGTTCTCAGGGATTTTACTTAGAAATGAAAGGTTACATATTGGTCTGAAATTTCCGAGAACAGAATTATCTTGCTTTCCTTTCTTAAGTAGTGGTTTTATAATGGCAGATTTTAGGGGAGTGGGAAAGATGCCAGTTGATAGAGAGCAGTTCACAATTTCTAATACATTGTCAGTTAAACAGTCAAAAACACTTTTGAAGAACCATGTTGGGATTGGATCAAGTGAGCATGTTGAGGATTTCATTTGTGAAACAACTGTTTTTAAAGTATGGGGGTTGACAAGCTCAAATGAATCCATGACAGCAATAAGCATACTTAATTCATCTGGGAGTACCAAATTAGATTTTGAATTCTCTAATGATATATCTGATCTTATAATGGAAATCTTTTCTTGAAAGAATGTAGCAAATTCATTACATCTAAGTGTTGAAAATGACTCATTTTCAACCCGGCGCAATCACTGAAGGGTTAATCAGACGATCAATGGTTGAAAAAAGCACTTTGGGATTACCTTTGTTTTCAAAGAGAAATAGGTTTGTCTAGCCAACTTCATTGCCCTATTATATGTAAAGATCTGGTATTTAAAAATGTCAAGGTGTATATGTAGTTTAGACTTTCTCCATTTGAGCTCTGGTTTACGGCAGTTTCTTTTCAATTGGCAGAGTTCTTCATTTTTCCATGGTGCTTTGCGTTTTGATGACACTTTTTTGATTTTTTTCTGGAGCTATAATATTAAGGGTATAGTTCTCAATTTGTTGTTGAAGCTCTCTACTAAGTTATCTATCGAGAGTATTTCGCAAGGTGAAGAGAGTGAATTCATAAGGCTCATGAACTTTTCATTTGCAGATGAATTTAAACATCGCTTTTTGACAATGCGGTCCACATTCTTCTGTTTCATATTTAGCGTTACCTTAAAGAAAATACAGTAATGATCTGATACAGCAATGTCTAGAACAGAGGACACAGAAATATTCAATCCTTTTGAAATAACTAGATCTAGTGTGTGGCCTTTGTTATGAGTAGGCTCTGTAATATGCTGAGTAAAATCTAGGGAAGATAATAGATTAATAAAGTCTCTAGATTTTGATTAATTATCTATATGAAAATTAAAATCACCAACCAATAGAGACCTATCATAGTCAGTTGATATGATAGACAAAAGATCAGAAAATTCTTGTAGAAATACTGGGGATGGTTTTGGTGGGCGATATATCACTACAATGAGAATAGGAGTATCATTTTTAAGTAATAAAGCTAGATGTTCAAAAGTGGAGAAATCTCCAAGAGTAATTTGTTTGCAATTAAAACTGTCACTATATATGCTTGCTAATCCACCTCCTTTCTTGTTTTTTCTAGTAACTTGGGGAAATAAATATTTTGGGGTAGAAGCTTCTATAAGCTTCTAGAAGAGAGACAACTCCATCAGAACCAAGCCATGTTTCTGTTAGACACATAAAATCAAGCATATTATCAACAATCAGATCATTAATTATAAATGTTTTTGATGATAGTGATCTGATATTACAAAGTGAAAAGTTGAGTTGTCCAGAGTCACATGTTGGTTCTGAGGGAGACAGGCCTAGTCATTGAGCCATACCATTTTCTATGTTTCCTGATAATAATCTAACACCGAACATAGAAGATCACCTTCTGGTGTAAAAACCCTGCCCAGTTGTTACATACTATATACTATTTGAAATACAGCAGATCAACACACAGCACTACAGCAGGTATCAGAGCTGTGTGCTGGGAAACCTTGATAATACTAATAATAATAATAAACCTTGATAATACATACATTTTGGGTGGTAGTGCTTATTTTCAATGTCCTATCCCTTGCAGCTTTTGACAAGCCATAACTGCTCACTAAAAAATATTATTTTTGGTTTAATCTACACTAGGATTAGTTACAAATAGGCCACAAAAACCTTGGCCACTATCTAGCCTGGTTATAACCTATGCCTGGTTATTACAACACTGTTGAGCTTTCGACAGCTTCTAGTGTGTACGTATCTGATTGATGTACTTTCATGTGAAGTGTTGATAGTGAGATGATACTGTAGTAGAAACCTTTGATTTTCTTTTGTGTACTTTGTGGTGACATCCTTTCACAAAGAGACTAACACACCTTGAAATTAGTATGCATAATTATTGTTTACAAGTTATAACCTAATGTCTGAGACCATAATCACTTGACGGGTGCTTTTGATGGCATTGTTTTGAGAGGTTGTTGAAGACAGTACTGTGGTAACTGATTAACCAGATTTAACATCCCTTATCTATTTTTGAATCTGAGATATTATGCTTGGGGGTGTGATTATTGTTATCATCATCATTGTTTGACTCTGCTTGTGTACCATATCTATAAATATGAACTGTTGCATCAGTGCAAGAGACAACATGCATCTGCAGTGAAAATATTTTGACATGTGTAGAATGTTCATGCTGAGCATTGCTGACAGAAGACCGATTATTATGACATCACTAACACATTTGATCATAGAACTGTTCTGTACCTATGCATTTGATGACCACTGTTCTGAAGTTGTGTGTTCTGACTGATGAAAAAGTCTGACAGGGAAGGCAACCACAGGTTTGGAAATGCAGGCAATGCAAAATCAATAGAAAAATAGTAACTTTCCTTAATATAAAATATGTATTTTACCGGGCCTTTTTTTCTTCCTGGTAAGGTCACATGGTGGGGGGAAACTCCTGGCCCTTATTGTAAACATGGATTACAAACAGTCCATTATTTTGAGTAATCTATCTCATATAGGGCCTATGGCATGGATTTATTCCAGGTCACGTCATATGGTCGGGAACAACTCCTCGCTCTAGGCTAAACGTTGTGTTTTCTTTTATTCTCTTATCACCCTCTAGGATGTCAGCCCCTGTGCAGAGTGACGGCCTACCCTCTCACCTGACTGTCTCTGTGATCAGAGCCAGAGGGCTCAGGGCTAAGACTCGTCATGGGGGTACCAACCCTTATGTCACTGTCCAGCTGGGCCAGAAGACCCTCTCCACCCCGGTCCTACAAGACACCCTGTCACCACAGTGGAACACTATAATGACCTTCCCAGTGCCGGCTCCACAGGACAGCCCTGCAGCACTCACCCTCACCATAATGCACCGACGCTCCATACTGGCTCTGCCGGAGAAGTTCTTGGGCACGGTGCGCTTCAATTTGGATTCCATCCTGAAACCTGAATGCAACGGGGAAAAGGGGTGAGTTTTCACTCCTTGTCGGCTTGTGAAAGAATAAGGCTTAGTAACACCTTAGTAAGGTATAAGTAGTAGTATAATAAGGCTTAGTAACACCTTAGTAAGGTATAAGTAGTAGTATTAATAAGGCTTAGTAACACCTAAAAGACGATGTGGAATAGTTGGGAGCAGGATGTGAATCATTGAGAATAGTTTGTTATTCGACCTGTATATACCGGTATGAATGTGAATACCATTAAACCAGACTATCCTGACATGAACACATTACAAATATATACACAAACATTATGCTGATGTAATATGATGTATAATGTAACGTATATATTACATTGATGTGCCCCCTCTGGTGGTATGTATCCTGTACAGTTTATTTTTTTCAGAATTCATACAAGCATAAGCATATATTATATTCTCTCTGTTTCTTAGAATTGAGAAGGGATGATGAGAGAATGATGAGAATGATGCCAAAAATCTCTCGTTCTTTACATTTCTAACATTTTGGTTTAGCATTTCTAATGTGACATGCTATAAACCTGCTATATTTCAAACACCAACAAACAAACTCGGTCTTAAGGAGTGAGGAGCTACACACACTAAAAGGTGTTCCATCAAGATAAATGATAGTCCTTCCAACGTCACACATTTTTGCAGGTGGTTCATGCTCCATTCCAAGCCAAGGAAGGAGGCAAAGAAGCGGGGGCATGTTGAAGTATCTTTCCAGCTGAGTGGAGAGCCTGGCAACCTCCACTCCCACTCCCAAGCCCACTCCCAGCCCTCTTCCATCTGGGCCAGCAGCCACATCAGTGGGGAGAGAGACAGGCTGGCTTCAGAGTCTTCTGTTCCGGTCAGTCCTTTAAGGAACATACACAAAGACGTCATCTATGTCTGCCACAACCCATGAATAATCATGATTCTTCACAGCTAATGAACCTGAATATAGTAATATATAAAAATATACATATGAGTTATCTTTATGATGAATTCTTACCAGACAAAGGAAAAAGTAACTATTCTTCCTTATATCTTTCAGGAACTGATTAGTGCAAATATTGAATCTCAGAGTGACAGATTAAATATGGGCTAAAAATACTCTCAGATGAGTGAGATGAGACACATTGGGCCGGTTTCACAGACAACCAGTCCTGGACTAAATCACACTTTTGATGTAAAAATCTCCATTGAAGATGCTTTTTACACTAGGATTAGTCTTAAGCCATGTCTGTGAAACTAGCCCATTATGTGTAAAATGACTAATGCAATTTACTTAATAAGAATAGAAGAGTACAGTGGTAATTGGTTGATGTGAATTGAGTGACTGGCCCCTCGTCATTGTGTGCAGCTGGTCCAGAGGCAACGGGAGCCAATCCAGCCCTCTTTTGCCGAAGATTCTGGACTGGACTCGGGCCCGCCATCTGTACTGGCACACCCTCCGGAGCCAGCAGCCAGGCCAGATTGCGTCAGCATCAGTACTGGTATGCAGGCCGATCTTCTCTCTCCAAAGCACTTGACATTTCAAAGTCTTTTGTAATAATATATTTGATAGACTTTGTTAATTTGACGTGGTTCATTACATTTGATGACCCTAGCAGTACATGTTGGAAGGGAAGCTAGGTTTTTATTGAGTTGTATTGATGGAGGACCAAAGAGGGAGATTATTTCCTGACAATAAAGAAGTGGAACATTGATGGCAAAGTGGATCTTTCTCTCTCTATCTCTCTCTCCTTTTTCTTTCTTTCTCCCTGTCTTGCTCTCTCCTCCTCCCCCCTTTTTTTTCTTATCTTCCTTACCCAGATTACAATGGCTCCAAACCAGTGTTTTCTGAGTCTCCATGTGAGACTGGAGATGAGCAGGAGTCAGGAGAATGTCTGTTGGGGCACAGCTCCAGTAGCGGAGAAGCCAGGGAAGAGTCTACAGGGCAGAGCAGCGCGGTCTCTTTCAGGTCCAAACCCAGGCATCTCAACTACAAGTGTGATACAAGGGGGGAGAGCAGTGCGAGAAAATCACTGAGAAATCCTGTCAGCTCCACGATGTTCAGCTGTCACGGCACGATGCAATCAAAAACAGTGACCTTCGAGAGGCGTCAAGGTTTCTTTGCAAGGCTCTGCTTCTGCTTTGCTGACGAATGATGCTCCAACCATTCAGCATAGACTTTGGTTTGCCATCTCTCTCCCAAAATCCTGAGAAGGTATCCTGAATAAAGAACTCAGTCTTAGGGTAAACTTTATCTCTCTGTGCTTTGGAACTTCAGGTAAACATTTGTAATTCACAGTTTGTTTGCAGTGTTATGCTGAGTTTGTTTCTGAGGGCGGGTGCCACCAATAAAAGTGACATTGTCGCCACACCTGAAGTGCCGCAGCTCTCACCTCAAGCGTACTGCCAGGTGTGAAGAAAGAAACAATAGGAATTTATAATAAGACCGGATCAGGTCTAAAGCAAATGGCCCAGTTGGAAGTGTATGCAGATGATACAGAACATGTACCGGTATGTGTACCGAAAAGAGTATAGGCCTTTGCCATATTGCCTAATGGAAATGATCACAACCATTGTGAGAAAGTGGGATTATGCAAACTGCTATTTCAGAGGGGAAATCAGCTCAACATGTAACCCTATCCTGTACTCTGCCTGTTGGGAGAGTTGCGACACCAGAGTCCCATGCATGCAGGCGACAGGATATGATGCATGTTGTGTTTCTCACAGTCGGCCACGATGATGAGTCTTAAGGAAACGGCAGGGGAGAGTGATGTTTACGTCTTCACACCTCTGATGAGTGATGTAGAGTAGAATTGAATTTGTGCTGAGGGTGGAATAATTGATTTGGACGGCTGCCACGGTGGGAACATCTGTTGCACTGACAATTACACCCACCACACCTTCTGATGACATAATACACATACTATAAATCAGGGTCCATTATGCATACACCAATGGAAATACTATAAACAGTAGGCCTAAATATTCAGAAAATACAAGGTTATATCAGGCTACGCAATGTAGTACTGTATAAGCTGGTAGCAATAATACAAATTCTAGATAAAACAAGCCAGTATAATGCTTCAGAAGTGGATATTCAAAGTAAAGTGTTGCCTATAGGGTTACCAATCTGGACTTGAACGGGAAGAGAACAACAATAGAGCAGACAGCCATCAACAAATGGCCCCATGAGTGCCGTGTACAGGTGCCAATCGTGTGCTTGTAAAATACTTATTTCAACAGATCCAATACAACATTAAACTGTCTTGTTTTATGGGCATTTCTTCAACACAGACTAGCTTCTTTCTTAACCCTCCCACCCCTTTTTTGCTTTGGAATCTGTTTCACCCACCAAATTGGCTTCACAGACACCCTTCCTCTCCTTCTTCGGCTCTATGGCGCTCTCATTTAAAAAGTGAGAAATTATAATTATCAGAATTATGTTTTTAATGATGCGTTAATTAGACTCCTAGAGTGAGATTAGCAAGCACTTATGAATTATTACCCGTGAAATCCATTCCAGATTCATAAGGGTTTTTTTTTACAGGCAAGACTACAAAATGTGCTTTCCTCGGTGATTAGTGTGCCTCAAAATAACAGAACAGCTTGTGGTGCATATGTTTATGTTTACAACTTTTTTATTAATGCAATGGGTTAACACTATCTCACATTGGAATTTGTGTATTGCGGATGATGACTGCACATTTCTCTATTTCCATAGTTACCTCCTTTCCACCAAAGCGAACTTAGTTCTAGTTCTGGGCTGGTACTAGTGTCGGTGTTCTGCCAATTTATGCTATCTATCCAGATGTGCTACATAGCGGTCCTACACATGTAAGAGGTGCTACTTACCGGTTCTGAACATGTGCATGCATGGTTAGGGTTAGGGTTACGGTTACAGTTAGGTTTCACACTACGGTAGCATTTTTTGAAAATTTGCAGAACACCGGTTCGCAGATGGTTCAACTTGCAAACCTTTTATGAACTAGTTTGATTTTCCATGCTAGAGAGCCATGTCATTACATCATTACATGTCATTACATCACTGTATAAGTCTGTATACGTCTCTGCCTTCGCCAACTTCAAGCAACAACAATATAATAATACAATAACGTATTTGTGCTGCTTGTCACGATTGCTATGGACGGCGATTACATTCAAGAAGAAAGGTAATAACATGTTTTGATTATTATTAACACTGAACGTAAGATGTTAATGTTAGTCTTTGTAAGCTAACGCGCTAGGTCAATATAGCCAGGTACCTAGCATTGACTACACTGGTATTGACCACATTGCCGTTAAACAAATCGAATAAATTAATGATAGACTGATTTCTATCTTTTCATGATAATTCCACCCCTAGCCCCTGACATAAGAGGTCCTTGGTTCTAGACCAGCCAAGTGTTGGTGCCACTCTGGAACCAGTTTTCCTGGCGAGAGCCGGTTCTTTTGCTGTCGAAATGCGAAGAACTGATTCGAGATTATGCAGCAGTCCGAACCGGCCCTCAAACGGCTTTGTTGGAAAAGGGGTAAGTGAGTATCACTTCAACCCTGTTGCATTCAGACATGCCCAGGGCTGGAGTGATGCTCACTAGTACACACAGGGTTGGAGTGATACTAGTACACACAGGAGGCTGTGTGTCTGAGCAACCTGTCTGCCTCACTGCTTTTATGTAAAGTGTCAAAGTCATTATTGCTTTGCTTGTTTAAGTATAGCTTTTAAGATTTACATAAAAGGTAGGAAAACATATATCATTTGACGCAGCCTGATGGTAATACATCCTAAGTAGAGTGCCCTGTTTTGCAGAGGGACAGTGGTTGGGAATCTGGGCCTGTATTCACAAAGAGTCTCAATGTAGCAGTGCTGATCTAGGATTAGTTTAGCATTTTAGGTCCTATTATCCTAGAAAACATCATTTGACGCAGCCTGGCAGTAATACACCCTAAGCCTTGTTTGGATGCCTAATGCTGCTTGTCTTTAAAGATACCTGGCTGCAGAAGATCTGAGCCGGTGTTCAGGGTAGTGTTGGCCTAGTGCAGCGTTTCCCAAACTGTGGGGCGCGCCCCCCTAGTGGGGCGCGGGGGTACTGCAGGGGGGGCGCAGAAATAAATAAATAAAATAATAATTTTTAAAAAAAACTGTGGGAATACTGCTGCCTTTTGCAACATCGTACCTGTGTGAGATAGGCTTTTCTGCTGTTGCTGCTATCAAAAGCAAATACAGGTCGAAGTTGAACATTGAGAATGAACTGAGAGTGGCATTCTCAAAACAACAACCCCGCTTTGAGAAGATTTGCAAGGCAAAGCAAGCACACACAAGTCATTGATCGTAATTGTGATAGGAATGTGTGGAGTAAGAATAGTGATGCAGTAGAAATTAGTTAATGTTGATATGTTGAATATTTCAGTGGCACAGGATCATTTGCCAAGCACTTCTGTTCCTTTTCAACCCATAATAAAATATAAAACTATAGTTGGATATATGTGTCTTGTTATTATTAGAAGAGAAAATGTAATGTTTGTACAACTTTATACAATTATGCAACTTTATACAACTTTATGCAATATGACAACCCTAGTTGACTATCTGTGCAGTATAGTACAGTGGATTGTGTACATAGCCTTTATTGATGTAAACCAGCTCCTTACCTTCTTGTGATTTTATGCTTTTATGCTTTTTCTAAAATGTGTTTTTTTTCCCTTTCCTAACACCAGGGGAGCCACCCCTCCTAAATTTCGTTGTTTGGTACCTGTACTGTAGCAATGACAAATAAAGTCCATTCCCATTCCCAATTAATTATATCAATCTAGGTGGGGACCGGGTTAGGGGGGGCTCGAAAATATTTCCAATTACCCAAGGGGGGCCTGATTGAAAAAGTTTGGGAACCGCTGGCCTAGTGGATAGTGTTGGACTGGTTATCAGAAGGTCATGAGTTCAAATCCTATCTGGGAACACCACCAAGGTTTTCTCTCGAGTAAGGCACTTAGCCCTAAATGACTCCAGGGCGACGGTCCCCGTAATCTCTAATTGTACGTCTCTTTGGATAAAATTATCTGCTAAATTTAAATGGTAAAGATGTCATGTGAAATGTATTCAAAAAAGAGTCTCAAAGTAGTGATCTAGGATCAGTTTGGCATTTGAAATCCTATTTAATTAGATTAGGGCAGGTGGGAACCTGATCCTAGACTGGCATTCCAACTGTGGGACTATGTGAGGCTGCTGTTCGTAGACGACAGATCAGCATTCAACACTATTGTCTCCTCCAGGCTCCACACCAAGCTCAGAGACCTAGGCCTTACACCCAGCTCAGAGACCTAGGCCTTACACCCAGCTCAGAGGCCTAGGCCTTACACCCAGCTCAGAGACCTAGGCCTTACACCAAGCTCAGAGACCTAGGCCTTACACCCAGCTCAGAGACCTAGGCCTTACACCCAGCTCAGAGACCTAGGCCTTACACCCAGCTCAGAGACCTAGGCCTTACACCCAGCTCAGAGACCTAGGCCTTACACCCAGCTCAGAGACCGAGGCCTTACACCCAGCTCAGAGACCTAGGCCTTACACCCAGCTCAGAGGCCGAGGCCTTACACCCAGCTCAGAGACCTAGGCCTTACACCCAGCTCAGAGACCTAGGCCTTACACCCAGCTCAGAGACCTAGGCCTTACACCCAGCTCAGAGACCTAGGCCTTACACCCAGCTCAGAGACCGAGGCCTTACACCCAGCTCAGAGACCTAGGCCTTACACCCAGCTCAGAGACCTAGGCCTTACACCCAGCTCAGAGACCTAGGCCTTACACCCAGCTCAGAGACCTAGGCCTTACACCCAGCTCAGAGACCTAGGCCTTACACCCAGCTCAGAGACCTAGGCCTTACACCCAGCTCAGAGACCTAGGCCTTACACCCAGCTCAGAGACCTAGGCCTTACACCCAGCTCAGAGACCTGGGCCTTACACCCAGCTCAGAGACCTAGGCCTTACACCCAGCTCAGAGACCTAGGCCTTACACCCAGCTCAGAGACCTAGGCCTTACACCCAGCTCAGAGACCTGGGCCTTACACCCAGCTCAGAGACCTAGGCCTTACACCCAGCTCAGAGACCTAGGCCTTACACCCAGCTCAGAGACCTAGGCCTAACACCCAGCTCAGAGACCTAGGCCTTACATACACCCACCACTGCGTGGTCGCGCACGGGTCCAACTCAGTGAATACATTCGCAGTGATTGGCCTGATTACCGACGGCGATGACACAGCCTACAGGACCGCCTGGCTCAGTACAGTGAATACATTCACAGTGATTGTCCTGATTACCGACGGCGATGACACAGCCTACAGGACCGCCTGGCTCAGTACAGCCAGGAGAACAACCTCTCTCAACACTGACAAGACCAAGGAGCTGGTGGTGGACTTCAGGAAGAAAGGTGGAGAATAGGACCCCATCACCATCAACGGGTCCGCAATAGAGAGGATCAGCAGTTTGAAGTTGCTCCACGTCCACATCTCTGAGGAGTATGTAACCCTCTCCTGAGGTACTATTTCAATAAATTAAGATATAACAGGATTCTGAGTCTTAGCTGTTGATGGTGAACTGACTAACTCTCCTTGTTTACAAACAAATCAGATAAGTGTATGTAATTGTAATTGTGTGTCCCCATAAACCAAGTAAGCATATAAACCCATATACAAACAAAATACAAAGGACAGCAATTTAGAAGGAATATACAAAATATGTTTCGTTTATTTTAGGTATATGCTGTGAGCTACACTATGTGCTAGGGTTTGTATGTCAGTGTGCTATACTATGTGTAAGCCTATGTGTTGGTATGTAAGCTGGTGTGTACGTGTGTGTATGTGTGTGTGTGTGTGTGTGTATGCAAAACAAAAATAACAATCAAGTTGAAACAAACACAAACCTTACTACAATCAATGAAAAATAATAAAGAAAGTCCAGAGTTCTAGATTCACAGTTTGAGGATTACCAAGCGCTTGGGCTTTGTTGGTGCACATATGAAAGAAAAATAAGTCTGTGGTATCAATAATCCGGTAACTCCCAATTACTCACGGTAGAATGGTGGAGGTGAAGCAGATGCGGTTGAGTTGTAAGATGAGTTGGGTTGACGCGTTGCACACACAGACTCAGTCCTGATGGCGGCAATGTTGATAACAATCCTCTGATTCAGTCTAGGGTACAAGTTGCTGCTCCGGTAGCAGGCAGAACGTCCCCGGTTTGGTCGTTGTACACGGTACACGTTTATCATAAAATGAAAAATAACAAACCGGCTAACCCCTTTAAACTGAAACAAAACCCGAAATTGCTAAATGTCAAACAGTAGTCCAAACTTAAATCACAAAATAGTTGCACGCTCTCCAAACACACAGCCAACTCTGCCACAGGTGTCTGTTGTCCTCTCAATCATTCAATCATCTGTCACCCCCTTGCACTTCCTCAAACTCTCAACATATAACTTCTCAAGTGATCTGATTGGCTTAGGAGCACATCCATCAAACATACAAAATAATGAAATGCGGAAAATACACACTTTTGGTTTCTGTTTATATTACATTTTCAGATCTCTACATACTCCCCCCACCAAAAGACAGCATGCCCCCATGCTGGGCTAAATGACATTTATACAAATTAAGCAATGGGCAGAAAGAGTGATACTATAGGCATACATGACTTGCACTGGGCAAAATAATTACACCACCATGCATGATCACTATTGTAGTGTTTGGCAAACTGTTGCGTAGCTGAGTGAGCATTGGTAGATCCTACTACTACAGACTTTATACTCTGCTTTCCTGGCTGTGTGTAATGTAAACGTTCTACAGGCTTTCTCTCTCTCGCTAATCTCCTTATCTCAGGTTCTGGATTCACTACATTAGGCGTATCTGTAGTGTGTGCGGTTTCAGCAGAACTCTCCTGTTCTACTCCCTCAGTCTCATTTACTACCTCATCTATCAAAGCAGGTAGATTCTCTAAAGATTCTAAGCTGGCTGCAACTTCTGACACTTCTGTGGCATTTGTGGTAGAATTGGACTCTGATGCTAGATCCAGTTCCGGACCTCCAGTTGTTCACAGAGTTCATCAGGATTGTCTATGATCATGTCCTCTGGGTAATACCCATACTCTGACTCAGAAGAATGTTGATCTCCAACAGACACATTAGCATCTTGGTGAACCTCCGGAGCTTGATTCCTCTCTTTTGCTTTTCGATAACGGAGGGGTCTTGGAGAGGGAATAGGTTTTGGGTCCACCTCAGGGCTCAGTCGGACTTGTTGCCCCAATGGCAAAATATGATTGCGGTGCTTTAAACCTTAATGGGTCCTGAACCATCCACAGGCTTTAGACGATAGACTGGAAGGTCAGACATTTGACTTTCAACCACATATGGATTTGCTCTCCACCGATCAGCAAGCTTGTGTTTTCCCTTCAGTCCAAGGTTGCGAATGAGGACTCTGTCTCCAGGATTTAAGCAATGGTAGCGCACCTTCTGGTCGTATCTCTCTTTGTTACTTTGGTTCATTTTAGCAGAAGTGGCTTGGGCCAGCTGATAGGCTGCTTTCAGTTCTCTCTTCATTTTAGATAGGCCTACGTATTTCAAGTGAGAGGTTGTTGAGGTCCCATCTGCTGACACACCAAAGCAAACATCAACCGGAAGTCGGGCTTCCCTACCAAACATTAAAAGGTAGGGTGAATATCCAGTAGCTTCATTCAGGGTACAGTTATAGGCGTGTACTAGATGTGCAATGTACTGACTCCATTTGGACTTTTGATTTGGCTCAAGAGTTCCTAGCATATTCAACAGAGTTCTATTGAACCTCTCCGGTTGAGGATCACCTTGTGGTATGGTGAAGTTCGTGATTTTCTCACACCCAACATGTTCAGCATCTCCTTCACTAGTCGGCTTTCAAAATCCCGACCCTGGTCTGAATGTATACGAGTCGGTAGTCCATAGTGAATTAAGTATTTCTCCCAGAGAGTTCTTGCAACCGTTAAAGCTTTCTGATCCTTGGTTGGGAATGCTTGTGCGTATCGAGTGAAGTGGTCAGTGACTACCAACACATTGCACACATTGCGGGAATCAGGCTCGATAGATAGAAAGTCTATGCAGACAAGATCCATAGGGCCTGAACTTTGGATGTGGCAAAGTGGTGCAGCTCTTTGAGGCAGAGTCTTTCTCTTAAGACAGCGCTCACATGTTTTGCAGTAGGTCTCTACGTCCAGCTTCATGCGGGGCCAGAAGAATCTGTCACGGACTAGTGCATATGTCTTGTCAAATCCCAGATGTCCATTGTTGTCATGCAATGATTTCATAACAATGCTGTGAAACTGCTTGGGGAGCACAAGTTGTCGCCGTACATGCTGGTCAGATTGATTCACTGTTCTGTATAGCAGACCTTGCTTGATTGACAGCTTCTCCCACTCTCGTTTCAGAAGGGTAAGATCTGGCTGGTTTGTCTGTATTTGACTTGAGGGTGCCTTCTGATTAACAGCTAGCCAGGCTTCTCCTATACACGGGTCATTTCTCCGAGCAGCTTGAAGGTCGGCTGGACTGAGTGTGGGCAGCTGATCAGCTACTACAGCAGTGGTGTGACAGAAAGCCTTGGGAAGTGCAGATACATGAGCTCCTATTTGTTCGATCAGACATGGGTAGGAGTGTGCTGATTGTGTGCTACATGACACAGTCTGACAGAGAGCCCGTACTCCTGGAGCTGGAATTTCTTGCCATTCATCATCTGGTGCCATGGTGTCATGGGGACGTCGGGACAAAGAGTCTGCGTCAATGTTTTGCTGGCCTGGTCTATACTTAAGGCTGAAAGTGTAGGTGGAAAGTGCTGAGAGCCAGCGATGACCAGTGGCATCTAATTTAGCTGATGTTGTCACATACGTTAGAGGATTGTTGTCTGTTCTAACTTGTACGGTGGCTCCGTAAAGATAGTCATGGAATGTATCTACAATAGCCCATTTGAGAGCTAAAAACTCAAATTTGTGTGCTGGATAGTTTTTCTCAGATGGTGAGAGACTTCTACTTATGAATGCAACTGGGCGTAGGCCCTCCTCATGCTCTTGGTATAAGACACCACCGAGCCCTTCCAGGCTAGCATCCACGTGTAGAACATATGGCTTCTGTGGATCTGCAAACACCAATACAGGTGCTTTGGTGAGCCGGAACTTGAGTTCTTGGAAAGCCTGTTCGCATTTCTCACTCCACCGAGAGCCAAAGGGTTCAGAAGTCTTGAAGTATGTCTTATCAGGTGGATTTGCAATCTGACTCCCCTTGGAGCGGGAGCAGGGAGGAAATCCTTGAAGAAGTGTGTTGAGGGGTCGGCAGAGCTTAGAGAAATCCTTGACAAAGCGGCGATAGTAGCCACAAAATCCAAGAAAGGATCTGAGCTCTGTCACAGTTCGGGGTCGTGGCCAGGAGACAACAGCCTCGATCTTGGATGGGTCTGTCGCTATTCCGTCCTGCGACACCACATGTCCGACGTAAGTGACAGATGTCCTGCCAAACTGGCACTTGTCAAGTGATAGCTTCAGACCTTCCTCTTGAAGCCTGTCGAGCACCTTGAGCAGCCGTTCTTCATGCTCTTCGAGTGTTCGTCCAAACACAGTTAGGTCATCCAGGTATACTAACACCTCCAGAAAGTTCATATCACCAACCGTACGCTCCATGACTCTCTGGAAAGTGGCCGGTGCACCTGAAACTCCCTGGGGCATGCGTTCAAACTGATAGAAGCCCAACGGACAGATAAAAGCAGTCTTCTCCTTGTCAGCCTCATCCATGGGTATTTGATAGTACCCGCTCCTCAGGTCGAGCAGTGAAGAGCGTCTTCTATCCGCGGGACAGTGTACTGGTCCGGTATTGTTCGAAGGTCAAGACTTCGGTAGTCCACGCACATTCGTACTTTGCCTGTTTTCTTGCGGACAACTACTATGGGTGATGCATAAGGACTTCGCGATGCAGAGATGATGCCATGATTTTGTAGGTTCTGTAGATGCTGGCGCACATCCTCAAAGTCCGCAGGTGACAAGCGACGTGACCTCTCTCGGAAGGGCCTGGCATCTTTTAGTCTTATTTCATGTCGGGTACTTTTAGAACAACCTACATCCCATTCGTGCAGAGAGAAAACCTCTTTCCTTTCCATCATTTTCTCACAGAGATACCTTTTTGCCTCCTCTGGCATAGGAGATGCTCCAAAATCAAAAGATGAAAGGGTCAATTTGGTTGCAATCTGCTCCTTATACGTTGCTCTTGGCGTAGGAACAGGTGCTACTGGAAAAATATGGGCTAGTGGAGTCCCACGTTTCAATGAGATTCCTCTTGATGACAAGTTCTTCACCGTCACAGCAATACGCTTACTGGAGACGATGGATGCAGGGTGACCCTCAGGCCTCACCCACAACTCTTCAGGGGAAAAGGTGTCATTATGCTGATCTATCAGCACTAGCTGGCCTGTGAGAACACAAGGAAACTTTGGTAGTCCAGGGACACTAAACACTTGTCCTGGTTGCAAGATGATTGGCTTGTGTTGTGTGTAAACCACACAGTTCCACAATTGTCTGTCTGTCCTGATGCTTCAGACTTGGTGAATGTTTCATAAGCTTCTCGTAAGACGTAGGGTCAAAATTCCCAGAAAGCTTTCTCCAGCCTGTTCTTTACAAGACTCCACCAACTTTCTCACCAGCTGAGTATTTGTCCCCACCAGAACAGCAATGTTGCCATTTTTCACACGGTCTGGACACACTAAAGCCAAAGTGTCAACCGTCTGCGGCACTCCAGTTACAGTGGCAGTAAACTCAAGTTGAATGGACAGATAACCATCATAGGGGTATTGGTGAGAGCTTAAACCCCATATTTCCAGGTCTTTGAGTGGCTGAAGAGGCAAGTGTTTCAGATAGGTGTTATAGAATCTGCGATACAAAATAGTTACTTGGGAACCACTGTCAAGCAAAGCTCTTGCATAAACTCCTTCTATTTGGACAGGTACATCCGAGGTGGGCCCCACCAACCCTGCAGGTAACTGTTTTGATCCTTGCTTTGCTGGGGGTGAACACTGGGTAGAACGTATTTCATATGGAGCCGAGGACCGTTCCTTCACCTGGCTCCGGAGAAGTTTCCCGGCTGCCTGGTTGCTTTGATCAGCTTCTGATTCACTTTCCTCAGATCCTCAGGTTCCTTGCACTCTCTCCTAGTATGTCCATCTTGTCCACACTTGTAGCAGAAGATTCCTAATGGCAGCGGTCTGGCAGACCAAGTGGGTTTCCAAATTTTCTCTCTGGGTGACGTGTCCCGAACAACAGGTTCTGGTGCTGGCTGAACCCAGTTCTTGCTAGTTCTTGTAGATGTCGGGGTGATTCTCAACAGTCTGGCCACCTGAGAAGTCAAATCCTTTACCTCATTTCTTAGGCTGTTCAGCTCAGATGTAACCGAGGACTGTGGTGCAATAGCTATGGCGGCGGTAGCAATAGCCTTTACCCCTTCTCTGGCACTAATCCAATCCTCTTCTTCTCTTACGTGACGCATCAGCTGAGAAAAGGAAGCAGGATTGGTCAAGGTGTGGCTCATCCTGACACGGAGCGCAGCCATGTCTCGAGTGAGTGCACCCTTAATAAGCTGTTCCATCCGAGCTCGATTCATGTGTGCCGCTGCAATTCCTCCCTTTAGAAGGGCACAATGGAGAAGTTTGTCCAAGCGATATAGAAACGCAGAGAGTTTCTCTCCATCATTCTGGTAGGTGTGTCTGAACTTAGTGAAGATGTCTGCTCCACTCTCTGTGTTGCCATAAGCAATGTCAAGAGCAGATAGATAATCAGTGGCCGTGGCAGTACTAACTTTAAAAAATCGGACAATATCAGTAGCAGACCCTTTTAAACTCTCCACTATACGCTGTCTCTTGGCGGCATCAGTACATTGCCATTCACTGATCATTTGGGTAGCCTGTTCCATCCAGGCATCATATTCCTCCTCACCTGGAGGTATAGGTCTCAGTCCTGAAAACACTCAGTTTTCTGTAGCTAGGCCCATCAGTAGACGCTTGGTTGCACTAGTTTGCCAATAGCAGTTACTAAATCAATGTTCACATCACCTTTGGGAGCTTTATCCTCTGAAAACATAGCCTTAAAATCATCCATTGACTTGCCCTCCTGCTCCAACAGTAACACCAGCTTTGCATGGAAAGCGTCCTTTTCTGGAGCATGTGTCTCGAGGTCTTTCAATAAATGGACAGTCCATGGCCCAGCTTCTCCTTCAATACCTACTAGTTCAGGTACAGTATACTGGGTTAAATCAATAGTAGTCTCCGACTCTCCACTAATATGAACAACTGTGTACCAGACTACCAGTGGAATCCCCACGGCATCCTCGAATCTTGGTACGACCCAAGACTTTCACTGTGTTTAAGACCTCAGCAATGGTCTTCTTACTAGTCTCTATGGGCACATTTCCCAATAGTAGGCCAGTAGAGAGACTGATATTCTCCTGCTGGGCCCAGTCTATAGCCTGAGTCAAATCCATTGTCTTGGTACACTGTTACTGATTGATGAAAATACAAAATCTGACCTGTCTGGTAAACAACAAGGGAATCTCAGCGGAGCCTCCAAAATGTAACCCTCTCCTGAGGTACTATTTCAATAAATTAAGATATAACAGGATTCTGAGTCTTAGCTGTTGATGGTGAACTGACTAACTCTCCTTGTTTACAAACAAATCAGATACGTGTATGTAATTGTAATTGTGTGTCCCCATAAACCAAGTAAGCATATAAACCGATATACAAACAAAATACAAAGGACAGCAATTTAGAAGGAATATCAAAAATATGTTTCTTTTATTTTAGGTATATGCTGTGAGCTACACTATGTGCTAGGGTTTGTATGTCAGTGTGCTATACTATGTGTAGGCCTATGTGTTGGTATGTAAGCTGGTGTGTGTGTGTGTGTGTGTGTGTGTGTGTGTGTGTGTGTGTGTGTGTGTGTGTGTGTGTGTGTGTGTGTGTGTGTGTGTGTGTGTGTGTGTGTGTGTGCGCGTGTGCGTGTGTGCGTGTGCGTGTGTGCGTGTGTGTGTATGCAAAACAAAAATAACAATGAAGTTGAAACAAACACAAACCTTACTACAATCAATGAAAAATAATAAAGAAAGTCCAGAGTTCTAGATTCACAGTTTGAGGATTACCAAGCGCTTGGGTTTTGTTGGTGCACATATGAAAGAAAAATAAGTCTGTGGTATCAATAATCCGGTAACTCCCAATTACTCACGGACGGTAGAATGGTGGAGGTGAAGCAGATGGGGTTGAGTTGTAAAATGAGTTGGGTTGACACGTTGCACACACGGACTCAGTCCTGATGGCAGCAATGTTGATAACAATCTTCTGGTTCAGTCTAGGGTACAAGTTGCTGCTCCGGTAGCAGGCAGAACGTCCCCGGTTTGGTCGTTGTACACGGTACACGTTTATCATAAAATGAAAAATAACAAACCGGCTAACCCCTTTAAACTGAAACAAAACCCGAAATTGCTAAATGTCAAACAGTAGTCCAAACTTAAATCACAAAATAGTCGCACGCTCTCCAAACACACAGCCAACTCTGCCACAGGTGTCTGTTGTCCTCTCAATCATTCAATCATCTGTCACCCCCTTGCACTTCCTCAAACTCTCAACATATAACTTCTCAAGTGATCTGATTGGCTTAGGAGCACATCCATCAAACAAACAAGTATTTTCTCAAAAATACAAAATAATGAAATGTGGAAAATACACACTTTTGGTTTCTGTTTATATTACATTTTCAGATCTCTACAAGTATACTAAACAGGTGGTAAAAAAGGTGGCTGAAGAAGCTTGCCATTGGGTCCAAGATCCCGAGGGCCTTCCGCAGAGGCACAACCAAGAGCATTCTGACTGGGTTCATCACTGTCTGGCACGGCAACTGCACTGCCATCAACTGCAAAACGCTACAGAGGGTGGTGTGGACAGCCGAGAGCATCAGTAGATGTGAACTTCCCTCCATCCAGGATATATATATATATATATATACAACAAACGGTGTGTCCGCAAAGCCTGGAGGATCATCAAAGTACCCAGCTACCCCAACTCTTCCGGAGCCTCAGGGCCAAAACTTAGAGCTACTTCCCCCAGGAGATCGGACTCATAAACAAGCCTACAGTAGACAATTGACTATCATCCCCAAGCACATCCCATGTATACGGACTACCTAAACCTTAAGCTTTACTCAACATTACCTCTCACACTCACTGCCACTGAGTGCAATACTCATGACATCCTACTTGTACTATTTTATTTATGTTACTATTTGTACTGCTAATTGTATCCTGTCTTATTTGTCACTTATGTCTTGTACTATTGTCACTTTTTTATCTCGACTTTTCTTGCCTTTTGCCTTATTGTCTTGTGCTGCAATGTCAGGAACCAAAGCCTACACATGTTATTCTCTTACACTTGTGTAATGTGTTGTAACAATAAAACTTGAAACTTAAACTTGAAACATGAAACTTTATGCTTACAGGCCCTGGAATAAAATATTGTAACAATGTTGTTTATGCTAAGTTACATGCCACAGGGTAATCAATAGCTAACTAATGCTGAGGATGATAATGGGATAACCAAACACAGGAACACATGTGCCATGATAATCCTGGAATGCACATTAACACAATAGCGATATTAGATTAATCATTTTGTCTTGTCTTTGACAGCTGTGCTTCTTCACCCCGCTCTACCATTGCTGCACAAATCAAGAACACCTTTGGGATGTAGTAGAACAGGAGATTCACAGCTTGAAAGTGCAACTAAAAAATCTTGAAGAATTCTGAAGAATTGTGTGATGCAATCATGTCATCATGGACCATAATCTCAAAGGAATGTTTCCAACATCTTGTGGAATCAATGCGACAAAGAATTGAGACTGTTTTGAGAGCAAAGGGAGGCCCTACCCAGTATTAGTATAGTGTTCCTAAAAGTATTCCTATAAGTGTACCTAAAGTGTTCGTGAGTATAATCTAGATATACCAAGGCAACTACATTTGCCAGACCAGTTTCCAGGTCAGAACACACTCTTGATGTTCTTGGATAAGAATATTCAGAAAGGCATACTATGAGTCACACACAGGTAGAGAGCACATGGCAGCCACAAGTGACTGAAGGAAAATTTAGAATTTGCGTAATCCTTCCTTGCAAAAAACACCTCTGCTGTGTTTTGCTCAGGTGCCTTGCTCAACCACCGCGACCATGGCGACCATGGCCATCCTCTCTAGGCTCTGGCGTCACGCTTGGTCATCTGCTGTTAAAACTCTTTGAGGGAAAGTAGCCCTGCTAATTTGCAGGATGTGGGAGCACCCTGCTACTTAGCATGCATGGATGCAGCTTTGAAAGCACCAGGAGGCTGGGAAAAGGTTTGGCTTTCAATGTGGACGGGCAGAGGCCTCAATTTCACCTACTTTCCTTTTTAAGCAAATAATCCCTCCTCACTAATAGGCAAGGCCAAGTAGCCAGTGTCTTGACAGCAGGGGAGGCTGGTGGAGTTAGAAATCAGAGGACTGGCTCATTGTAATGCATGGAACGGAATGAGGAATGGTATCAAACTAGTTTGATACCATTCCATTCTATCTTTTTACTTCACCAGCCACTCATGCTCAGCATCCCTCATACACTTTAAATACCACAGAGTGTATCTGGACAACTTGTTGATGTTGTGTTCCTATCATGCTGCTGGCCTGTATTGATGCCCTGTCTGTGTAGTTGTAACCTTTTTTAATGTTTTACTTATCCAGAGCAAGTTACAAGTACATTAGTCTAAAGTAAGTGAATTGACCGTACACCACAACCATCGCAAGTAAGATTTTCTATTAGAATAAGTGGCAGCGAGAAAGAGAAGAAAACTATTGTTGCAACTGTTACAGGGAATGTTATCACAAAAACAATTCCCTATAAATCATATCGATTAGCAATGAAAGTATATTCTATTCAATTCTAATTCAGTTTTAAATATTGCACAGCTCTAGACAATAACCTCTTCCAGGGACAGGGAGGCGTAGGATAAGCCAGTGTTATTGGTGATGCTTTGGTGTGTTCACATAGGCTGTGTTTACACAAAACACCGGGTCCTGGATGCACCAGCACCCATATTTGCTTTGGATTTCTTGTAGTACAGTGGCTATGGAAATAAGTTGTTGATAATATCACCAAATCTGTCAGAAAGGTAGATTCATGTACCCTGAAAAGATTTACATACAGTATGGAGCCACCACAGATTTGGTCCCTGGTGGCCATAGCAAAACGGTGGCTGACAGCACCACTATTTTACAAACCTCTCATTCTCAAAGTGACGATTGTGACAATATCACCAATTTAGCAAAGAGGTAGATTTACCCTGAAATGTGTTGCACCGCAGAGACCATATATTTATCATTAGACCAAATAATTAAAAAGAGAACCAAAATAAATATACACATTCTGAGCAAAGTATCGCAAATAGACATAAAAAGCACATACAAAAATGACAATTTCCCAAGGTAGTTTTAATTTGTGGTTGACTTTGCACAGAGCATAATTTATTATTAATAATTAGCTATTGTTTCTTCAATATCTTCCGCTGTGACTGTTGCCACCAATGAGAACGTCAGGTGACAAAAGAGCTTCAAGGCACAAAGCAACACAACTGAGCAGAATACAGGTTGTGCTACAAGACCTCCGACAAATAGAGGATATTGGATACTCACAGGCAGTTTTTGTTTTGGCACAGGTTATGCAAATGAGCTGACGTCGACTCACGCTCTTGTTATAACATTAATTAACACAGTGCTACCTTGCTCAATATTTGGTAACAGAACCACTGTCTGCGGATGTAGAAATTTACAGGATTCCACTTTTAATTAGGCAGTCAAGCACAGGTGTTTCATCCTGTTTAGGACAAAATTAATTAGTGATGCTCAATGACATTTCTGAGAAGAAACGGCAGAATGTGCCAAAATGCAAATTGTCCCTCCAATGGCGTTGTGGGTTATTATGCATTGTTTGAACCAATTATTTCAGTTAGTTAATCATTCGCTAACTATTACAAAATTAATATACCACAAAATAATGGAAATACCCCCACTTGGGAGTTGTTGTGGATGTGCTATTAGACCTACAACATAACACCACACATATTAGCCTAATGGCTCATTATGTTGACTATTGACCCCCTGTAATACAGTATGTACTTATCAAAGTTCAATCATGATGAAACTAAAGGACAATTTACCCAAACCCCATCTTAAACATGTAAATTTACCCTCAGAGATTACCATGTTTAAGTGTTAATTTTCATCGAACATAAAGTAATAGCGGCTCATTACAGTTAGTCAGATGACGTGGAGCAGAGCTGTTAAGGTGAAGTACAGTTGTGTAGATGAGAAACAAGTTGAAGTACACTTCTGTAGATGAGAAGCAAGGGGAAAACCAAGATTTTGGTTGTTGGAACATCGTCGAATGTTGACTTAACCCCAGGCTTGATATTAAAATGTTCTCCTTGTCTGCTTAAAGCAGCAATTAGAGTGTTGTGAAACAAAATGTTAGATACAACAAAAATCTCTCTCACACGATATCTCTTCTCACTCATTTGGGGGCAAACACTTTTTTATCTAAGTTAGGCTCCTCCTCACATTTGTACATTGATAAAAAAGACCACAAAGTGAGCTCTTTTTATCCCAATCGTACCACCTAAAAAGACCAAAGACTTCCAACAAAAGGGCCCTGACTAGACAGCAGTACAGCAAGCCTCTGGCTACAGCGATGAAGAAGTAGTCACTATCCTGTGTGGTATGTCTGCAAATTAATGATAGAGAAACGTGCCTTCGGAACTTTACCAGCACTCACGTCACCATTACCTGCAGTGAGCCAACCAGGAACCTGTATTACCTTTTCATTGGTCTGGCCCCATTCCAGCCAGGATACAGCCCACTCATGTTCATCACAGGCGTCACTGCTCCTCCCCTCATCATTTATCTTATTCTCATCGTCACTTTGCTGTTAATCATACCAGTTTGGACTGTAGCCTGTGTGTGGGATGATTGTTCAATGGCTTCTGTTGAATCTCCATCACGAGTGCACAGTATGCAGTATGCAGTATGCATGGCATGGGTCATCTGAGGAGAGCGTGGATGTTTCCTCTCTCCCTACTGTCCTGTTTACAAAATGGCCTCAAGAGCTAAACAATGAATACCATGTGTGGACCTGAGTCGTCCATACAGTACAAACACCAAGTACACCTAACCGTGCATCACCACTGGTTTACACATACAACAATGCCTTGCAGGTCAGAAGAACATGAAGTGGAAGAAAAGAAAAAAGAAAGAAGAAACAGCCGGGCCCCTTTAAATAGTAATGCAACAGCAACACAAACAAGGGATGCGTGATCGCATCGAAGGAAACCTGCTGTCGAGTGTTGAATCTGGCTGTCTGGGAAGTGCCAATGGGGAAGCGTGTCAGTTTTATAGCCCAGCCTGGAGGAGAGGCGTTGGCAGGGGAAGAGAAGGCACTCATCAATGTTTATTAATCATCAGCAAGATATGATACTGTAATAGCTGTGGTATTTTTACACCCCATGAAACATACACAAAGCGGCTCTGGCTACAAGTGGAATTTACTTAATTAGTCATAAGTCTGCGTTAAAAGCCACGCAAAACTGTTGCTGGTATAAACAAGAAGACTAAGTTGTCAACTCATCAACTGTCAGTCAAGGACGTGGCTAAGATGTCTGATTCACAGAGTTGTGATTGCAAACAGTCTGGCTAAGAGTTGGCGACTGAGAAACACTGAATAAGCAGGAAAGGTCTTTCTGTGCCTGAGGTGAATCTTTGCTTGTCAATCCCAACGGCAGCAGCAGGTCTGAATGGATGTTGCAGCACTTCTTCTGTCCTTGTTTCTGAGTTGTGATAGTTACATGGGCTGGCCAGCTCCAGACCTCAACCATCCAAATTGGTGTCACACTTTTTCTGAAGCTCAGCATTGACATTAATCGATCAATAAATTGTTGGTGTTTAATAGGCTGCAGTTATTGTTGTATATTTAGGTGTGTTAAAGCCAGGCCTATAGCCTACTATTGTGCCTGGAGAATAACATATTGTGTGGAACAACCTTTTCAAACAGGTGTAAACAGGGATCAGTCATTATAAGCTCATATGCTATCAAATAATCATTAACAGTAAACAAACATTTATCACGCTAAACATGCTAGACTGAGTCATTAGAACTGTGAAATTGGTATTTGTATTCCAAACATGTAAACATCTAAAAAATAGATATGTTTATATATTTTCCTTACTTGGAATCTGCTGCACACTAGTACATCTGGTTCTGTTACATTCTTGGTCATCCAAAATGTCTGTTTAAACGCAAAGCGACAGTTAAAATAACACGTGTGTGCTGTGTGCAGACGTACAGTATCATATTAGTTTCGACCTTGAGTGGCAATTATAAGCATGTTCTAATACTGGTGCATGGCGTGCCACGGTTTGCTGAATCCCATAAAACAGCTTTGCTTACTGTACAGTGTGTACAGTGTGTTCTTACCAGTGTAACACCCGGTACAGAGTAGAGCCGACACAAAAACACGTAGGCCGACTTAAATGTTCTTTCGCTGACGATTTCTTTAAAAATCTGTATTGTGCAAATAGCATCTTTTTTATTTGCAACATTCATTACACTTTAATTTAAGCTCTTTTCTGATTTATAAAACTAATCAATTACGATCCCGGGCCCGACTGGCAGCACCCTATAATTGGGTGGCTGCTTTCCTTTTCTCAAGTGCCCTTCAGCCAATCGTTGCAGACTAAACAGGTGGCGTCTGAGGAAACAAGCTCTTCCAGTCCATAAAACGAGCTAACTAGCTCCCCGAGATTACCAGCCTGTAATTATCCTATCATTTGGGTTGTAAATCACAGGTTCTTGTCATGGTATCATCAGATCCACAGCAATTTTGGGGCTACAAATCTACCTGGTCATTTGGGGAGCTCACGTGATGCCATAGCTAGCATGGCTAGCACCCAGTGGTGGGAGACTTTGCTGGGCGTAGCAACAACTTTTGGTAATACATTTGAAATGAAATGTATCTTTATTAAATCAAATTGTCCTTATATATTACAATGTTCAATATACAATACAATATATACAATATATAATTCAATGTTTATATCTCATGACCAGTCTATATTGTATATCCCATGAGAAAATTAGGTCATAGGCCTAGAGCATTCAACTGTTATTATTATTATTCTTGAGAAGTCTGTATCCATCCATACATATCCATCTATGATGTGTAATTGAGGGGGGAAGAAAAAGGCATACCGATGCCCAAAGGAGAGCACACTAGAAATATTCTGGAATTTCCCTTAGTCAAGTCATGACATTAACAGTTCCTTGGTGCCCACCCATCTCCGTTCTCTTGTCTCAACAGCTAACCCTAGATACCAATGATACACTCCACCCATTATCACAACTATCAATCATTTGCGTGTGTCCTGATTATTTGAGACAATGCCAAATACATAAAAATATCTGAAAGGAGTCAAGAATAAAATCTCAGATCCACTTATTAGATCTATGTGTAGTATCCACTCTTATAAATGTAATGCATGTATTGTCATTAAATTCTTTGCTGTACTAGCATTGGTTCCATAGAAAAGACTAACATTGGTTCCAACAATATATCATCCTGATAATATAAATATAGAATAGAATATATATATATATATATATATATATATAAAAATATCAGAATATGATATAGAAAAGGCTAAATTTGAAGTAGTAGTAGTAGTTTGGCTTGTTCTGAGTATTTGTAAAGACACCCAAATCTATTAACTTAACCCTTTCCTCCTCCAAACCTAGCTACTTGTTGTGTCACTTTCACATACCCATATCTTCCAAACACAGCCGACTACACTCTGTTCTGTCTGCTACGTTTCTGTTTGCTAGAGGACTTGGCTATATCACAATTGGCCATAAATAAGTGTATAACTACTGGGTCTTAGAAGTAATTGGATAATGTTGATTGCAACATTTCACTAATAAAACTGATTAAAGGGTCAGTGAAGAGCGGGCCACAGGGAGTGTTTTTAATTTGTATTAAATAACTTATTTAATTACAGCTGTCTGAGCCTATTGTCCTGTTTCTGATCAACAGGCGCCACACACATGCACGCATGTGTCTGAGTAGTGCAATCACTTATATCATTATTTGACACTTTCCCTCATAAAACACCCTCTCTATCACATAGAGCTAAGCAGGAAAAGATTGTGAAACAATTTCTGAGAAGAGGACAAATCTACTCATATGTGAACACACAACCTTCACCAAAGGAAGACCTAATCATATTTTGTGTTACTTAACTTCATCAGTCAAACAGGAGAGAACAGTGCAGTTGAAAAGAAAATAGCTTCAAACATGAGAGAACCTAAATAAAAACATCTACAGTATGTCATGTCAAGTTGTTCTGCTTTCTTTGACATACATACTGACACACAGGTGCCACACAGGGGGCCTCCTGATATCATTGTGATTAATTACATACATCTTTGAATGTGCCTCAGAGAAGAGACGTTTAGAAGATCTACACCACGGAGCTACGGTACATGAATGCAATAAATATAAGTGTTGCAGTGGATAACATTGTTACTTGACAGTACTACAAGAAACTACATTAATGTATATTTGGAATGGGAGATGGCTGTACAGAATTGTATCTGAAACTTCATCTAACTAGTTTCAAATCAATAGCATAGCATAATCATGAAAGAGATTTATCTTGAAATACTGTGGCATACAAAGCTGAACATGTTGTGCACCTACATGCATTCTACCATCTGTTATTGTATTTGCGCCTCTACAGTAAATTTCCAATTTCCATGGCAACACCAAAGAGGCAGGTAGCAGGAGCGTTGTAAATGTTTGTGCTTGAGTATGGCCGTTTGGGTGCATGTGCTTCAGTAGTGTGCTTAGTAGTTTAATTGAGTTAGTGCAGAAACTTGAGCTCTATGGTTTAGATCATATAGGCATTTTAGGACAGACTTTACTCAGTGTGAATACAACACAGTGTGTGTGTGTGTGTGTGTGTGTGTGTGTGTGTGTGTGTGTGTGTGTGTGTGTGTGTGTGTGTGTGTGTGTGTGTGTACACGTGTGTACGTGTGTGTGATAGCACACAATTAAACAATTAAAACAATTTAATTTAGGGTTAGGAATACAATATTTACAATATTTAACATGAATATTTGTTGTATTATGTATGCTAACCATGCATTTATTGCAATGGCTGTTTTCAATATATCTCAGGTTGAACCCAGAACAATATTCAGCCGCAATTAACAGGAATATGAATAGTTTGCTCATACAATTTCTTCATAGTTTATGTGCATAACTTCCGATAATGAGACTGTCTATTGTAAAAAGGTGACGAAAATGATGCAAATCTAACACCTCTCAATTGCTCTGCGTTTGAAGAATTAGCAGGTGTAAATCACAACGCATGAAGGTGACATGAATTAATTTTCCAGCTGGTAATGGAATCCCACAGTCCTATCTGAAAACCCCTCTGAGCAATGCTTTATCAACCTATTGTATTAACCTACTGTAGAACAAAAACAAGCTATTTCAAGTTACAATCACATAATGAATGAAATGCAGGACAGCCTGAATAACAACAATGTAGGTATTACATCATTGTCCATTCGGGGCCTAATTGTATAACTGCTCACTGCCATGCTGTGCTAATAGATAAAAAATAAAAAATAAATCAACAATGTGTTTACAGCAAAATGTAAATCTAATGGATATAATATGAAGATCCACAATGTGTTTACAGGAAACGTAAATCAAACTCGCACAACACAAGACTATTTGTCTTGACATTCCAAACAGTTGTGAGTCTGACTGTGTAGCTGTTTAGCAAAACGCCTCTTTTCACTTTGTTTTAAAAGATTGCTTATTGCATCGCATAATTATATAATTCTGACTTCATTTGCAAAGAAGGTATATGTCTGGATAGTCTATCACCTTCTCCCTAAGTCGAAAAAGGGGAACAAATGTGGTTAGGGCTAGTATAGGCCTGCTGTAAGTTTACTGTTTATGATTAACAATGGGGTACAACTTCTGCTAAACTTGATATTCGTATATATATATTTAATTAAAATGTACTTACTTTGGATTGTGTTGTTGCTGCCGTATGCCGTAGGCCTAGTCTTGAAAGTCCGCGGGGAAGTCCAGAAAGAAGGCGAAATATTTACATTTAACTGCGCGAACAGACTGTGACTTGACATCCGAATGTTAAATGCCTTATCACTCTGACTAGGCTATATTACAATTTTCAATAGCCTATTATTGTCATTTGATGCATACATGTTTTGCCCGATTTCATATGAATTTCTTAACATTTGAACAATTATTCATTACATCAGGTGTATTTACTCATCGAAATTACAGAAAATAATTTCAAAAACGTTGTTCCAGAAGAAAATATTGCCTAATATGCCTGCCAAACTACCACATAGCGGGAACAAGTCGTCTCAGTTTGAAACGGTGATTAATGAGTTGGCTCGGTGGACTAATAAATCTGTGACACAATGGACAATTGACAGGCCTACTTACCATCGACACTGGATTATACATGTCTTGGATAGTTTTGACATAAAAGCATATCTAATATAAAGCTAAAGTCTGTAATTGCAGTCCCTCTCTATTCAAATATACGATTTCTAAAATTATCACTAAAATAGGCCTAATACAAAGATGCATATTTGTTGTTATAAATACTGGTCGGTGATATTATACTAAAGAGAAAACCCTCCCCTCTGTGAGTGTGTAAGAAACACGTTATTAGCCATGTTTTCAAGCGTCTTGTTTATCTTCAGAACACGGAGGTGTGTATGTCTCACGCAATTCTAATGACAGTGTAATTTAAGTAACCTATGTCGTTTGTTTCGTGTCATGTCTTTTATTGAAACAAATAAAGCAAAATACGAATTATTGGCGCATTATTGACTCATTTCATGTTTTATCTTGCGGACAATGTTGTTTTTATGCATGTGATTGGGCGTCTGTTTTTGATAGAAACAAATCCTTTTCTCATATATTTGTTTGTTGTTTAAAAAAAACAATTCATAGAATGGTTTCAATGTAAAACCCAAAGCTTAGAGAATAAATCCTCTCATACACATTTGCACATAATGTATCACTATATATGTTTCTGAAAATAATGTAATATTGATGCTTTTATTTTCCTAATGTCTGAGTACATGGTTGAAAGTACAAAAACGTTCACTCTCAGGCAGGGTTAAAAGAAAATCGAAGTGTACTTATAGTGCATTACTTCTATCTATTAAAACAAATACAAAAATATATTTCACTACTAAGTGCTACATAACATCATGATATCCCAGGTATGGTTATGGTTGCTGAAACAAATGCATCATGTTGAGGTAATTTAGTTTTTCATGTTATTATTGGACCAATAATCCCCATCCACTACACATTCTAGATGGTCTCTGAGTTGGATTAATCCACAATTATTTAATCGAAGACCAAAACAATCTTGTGACAAAATAAAGAAAGAGTACACAATAGCCTTAGACAAAAAAAAAAAAGTAAAAACAGGAAATCCGATGCATAGAATACCTTTGTTACAATGTACATATATACCTACAATTCAAATTGCCTAAATTAAATGAGAGACTCAAAACATATTCAAAGGGTGTGTGGCATCTGGATAATTGATAATCACCAGCGGCAGCTTGCTTTTTACTGAGACTCGTCCAATTCTGTTGACCACCAGACAAAATGACCAACATGTGTACATATTTAGCATTGAATAATGAGATACAATTATACACCCCAACAAATGAAAAACACTAAAAACAATCATGATGTTTTGTTTAATGCAAGTGTACAGTATGTAACATAAGGACAATCTCACACTCAGGTACAGTCAGAAAAAGTCAACTGTATAGGATAGTTCTTGCAATGGTAAAACAGTCACTCTTCAGAGGGTTTGGCAAGTCCATATTGACAGCGGTCTGGGGTGTGATCAAAGTCACCAAAGACCCTATAGCCCAGCAACATCAAATGTGTCTCTCTCTGGATCAGAGAGTGCTGTTCGTGATCGTTCATCTGTTTTATCTCAGCCCAGGATGTGCCATAGAACATCCTGATCGTTAGAGCACACAATGCATGTCATGTACATGTCAACAGTCAGAGTGTACAGGATGCTTGATTGATGGGAGGTGACTCAAGGTGATGTCGGCTATGTGAGTGACGTCAGTCCTCTGAAATGACATCAATGTCCTCGGAGCTGCCCTGCTGCGTGGCGGACCGCCAGCGGCTGACATGCTGGCTACCTTTCCTCTTCTGCAGCGACTCGGGGGACTCCTCCTCCAGCTTCTGCCTCTTGTGCTTGGTCCTTCTGTTCTGGAACCAGACTTTCACCTGCAAGGAGACATCACGTTATTTTGTTTTGCATTTAACCGTTATTTTTTCTCATCAAGATCATATCTGAATGAGAAGAGATACCTGGTCCATATTAAGTAGTACATCAGATCTACTACAGGATCTAGACTTAGCATCACATTGCCTAAGGCATTCACAGTAATACTTTACCGCGGCTCATTTATCTGCATTGGAAATCATATACTATTTCTGTTTCATATTTTGGATGTCGTATAATTATCATTGGTATGCCATATCGATTGTTAATTTAAGTGTTGGTCTTGAAAGGTTGGGCACATTACAATACAGTGGGGTGCAAACATTTGGGCACCCCTGGTTTAAATGTCTATTACAATTAATCTCCAAGTGATTGAAAGCAAACCTGAACACTAAATGCTACAAAGTTAAACATGACACCTTTCTGCACATTTTAAAGCAAGGTTTCTTTTTAAATGATAAAAAAGGAAAAGGGCCCTATGCAACAGTTTGGGAACCCTTTTGGATTTTGCTGTGTTACCTTTAGAGAAGATGATTACTAAGGCCCAGACCAAGGTGATTTACTCGTTAGGGCTTCAATGAGTCAGGTGAATATAATTCCAGGGTTGAACTATATATTCTGAAGTAACTCCATGCCTCTAAAGTATCCGACTGCACCTCTAAACAGTTGTCCAAGGATGTCAGAATCAAGATAGTTCACTTCCACCATCAAGGAGAAGGCTACAAAAAACTCTCGCAATGTTTCAAACTACACATTTCCACTGTCAGAAACTTCATCAGAAAATGGAAAATAAATGGGAAAATTGATGTCAAGGCAAGATCTGGAAGACCAAGAAAACTTTCAGATAGAATGGCCCGAGATCTGGTGAGAAATGCTCAGAAGAACCCACACATCACTGCAAAAGAGCTGCAAAAAAGAGTAGCAGACACCGGTCTAGTTGTTCACAGGACAACAATACAGCGTACCTTAAACAACAAAGACCTACATGGCAGAGTTGCCAGAAAGAAGCCTTTCCTACGACCTCACACAAAATGAAGCGTCTGAAGTATGCAAAAGAAAACCTTGAGGAACCTGAAGCCTATTGGAACAATGTGCTTTGGACTGACGAAACCAAAATTGAACTTTTTGGCCACAACCAAAAAAGGTATGTTTGGAGAAAAAAGTGAGAAACATTTGTAGAAAAAAACACATTGCCAACTTTTAAGCATGGAGGTGGATCCATTATGCTTTGGGATCCATTATGCTGGGGGCACAGGCAACATTGTGCGGGTGGAAGGAAGAATGGATTCCACCAAATATCATGACATTCTAGAGGCTAATGTTCTAAGGTCAGTCCAGAAATTGAAGTTGAAGAGAGGTTGGGTATTCCAGCAAGATAATGACCCGAAGCCGAAGCATACCTCGAAATCAACCATGAAATACCTCCAGGAAAGACGGATGATGGTTTTGGAATGGCCATCACAGTCCACAGACTTGAATATTATTGAAAATCTGTGGAGAGATCTCAAACATGCCGTACATGCAAGAAGGCGGAAGAATATTTCTGAGCTAGAGGTGTTCTGCCAGGAAGAATAAGGAAAAATTCACAAAACAAGAATTGAAAGACTCTAACCCTAACCCTGGCTACAGGAAGCGTTTACAAGCTGTTATAGTTGACTGAGGAGGAGTTACAAAGTTCAAGCTGACAGGATTCCCAAACTTTTGCACAAGGCCTTTTTCATTGTTTTATTATTTTGAAACTGTAAAAAGTACAAAATAAAAATGTATCTTGCTTTAAAATGTGATGAAACGTGTCATGTTTAACTTTGCACCATTTAGAGGTTAGGTTTGCTTTCTTTCACTTAGATATTAATTGTAAAAGGCATTTTGACTAGGGGTGCCCAAGGTTTTGCACCCCACTGTACATCAAAAAATCAAAATGTAAGTTTGATGCATGCCAAAAGATCATTGAGCATCAGTATATCAAATGAGGTGATTGTAAATACCTAAATCACTGTTGATTAAGCATGTCTTTGGCAAATTAGGTCATAAATGATTGTGAAATATGCGTTGTTAGCAGTGCCTTCCCCATCTCCCTAGCTACACGCCAACAAACAATCTCCCATGGTTGAGAAACCTTGTGTTGCTGGAGCCTATGCTCGTAAAGGAGGTGTAGCAGGTCTGACTAAACGCATACTCATATCCCCTGTTTCAGTATTCTGGAATGCAGCCCATGCCTTTGGGGGGTTAGGGTGCATCAACATCGCCGTGCCTCCTTTACCTGTGTCTCTGTTAGGCAGAGCACGCTGGCGAGCTGCTTCCGTTCTGCGCCCACCACGTAGTGGTTCTTCTCGAAGGCCCGCTCCAGTCGCAAGAGCTGAGAAGGAGAGAATGCCGTGCGGATGCGCTTGGGCTTGCGGGAGAAGGGCCCATGGAGGAGCAGGTTCTCTGGGCTGTTGTCCTCACCTAGGGAGAGAAGAGAGGAGAGGAAGGGAGAGAAGGAGGAGAGGGAAGGAAGTAGAGGTTTTGAGATGACAGACAGGAATGACACTAGCTCTTGTGTAAGTGTTCAGAAGTTTGACTACAAAGAGCGAAACCTCATGTTCTATTGTAACCCAAGCAGTAAACTGACACCAATGACAATAGCTGCTGCAAAACAACCTAAGGCAGAGCCTTGACGCAGACCTCAGAGTGGATTCGCATGGCATGCTCCCCAGTGCAATATTAGCCATACAAATGTGTCCCTGTGGAGCTCTTGACTTGTGTGTCTTACAGTGAGTAGCAGCATGAGTAATTAATAAACAGGTAAATAATGATGTTACATCCTTCTGCTGTCCTGTCATTTCGCAATGCTGCTACCACACCTCATTCCAATGATACATGCTTGCTCTAGTAGTGTATGTGCTGTACGTTTTCACATTTCTGGGGTTTGGAGATGCCAAATGGAGATGATATACTGCATCAGCTCACGTTTGTCATCACACAGTCAGTAAATGGTGTTGTGTAATTGACATAGCTACGTATGCCCTGGTCCCACTGACAACCATCTTCAGAACAATCTTTACTGGTGACTGATACATATAGGCCTACTGATCCTACGTAAATACATACTACGTATTGGGAGCGATCAAGATTAACGTTAAAAAAATAAAGTTACTGGATTCAATGAGTCACTGATCTAGTTTCAATGAGTCACATTTCATTGAAAAGCTTAACGGTGTACTACCACTGTGGATACCAGCTCAGTGACTTAATCTCTCCATAGAGTGATGTTAAGCTCATTTGTATACACAAGTGGGGCCTTTAGTGCATTCAATGTTCCGCATTAAGTAGTAATGCCTCGTGTGACATCATACGTAAATATCTTAGGTCTGAGAGATGCAAAAACCATTTGTTGTGAAGATGGTGATGTGCGATTAAGCAAATCTAATCTTGTGCCCATGTCTGATTTCATTCAACACAAGACAATAGCAAAATGTCGTTGTTTTTCTGTTTCATGATAGTGTACGTGACTTTTTTAACCCCAAAGGCAACATCTGGGGTGTCTGGTTTATGGTCCGTTTATTAAAATCATGCATAAAAAACAAGAGACATTTTACATAAACAAATAGACATAGAACTTCTTTGACCGCCATATGTAAAAGGTTGAATCATGCTTGAAAGGAATATTCAGCACAAATATAACCTCAAACACGTGTACGCAAAGTTGGTTGAATCTAGGCTGTTGGGGGACAGTTTGTGGGATACACGAAAGGCTCTAAACAATGATCGCCTGTC
Source organism: Nansenia antarctica (assembly GCF_963989245.1). Classification (NCBI taxonomy): domain Eukaryota; kingdom Metazoa; phylum Chordata; class Actinopteri; order Argentiniformes; family Microstomatidae; genus Nansenia; species Nansenia antarctica. The sequence continues at coordinate 29,386,713 of NC_137688.1, forward strand.
AAACCTAAATGAAAGGCAGTAGTGATGTCCAGTATACATTGTTATGCAAAAAAAAAATATATATGCCTGAAAATTACCTACTGACAACGACTTATGGCAGGCCATCATCTTGCAAATATGTATGGTTGCAATACGTTTTCCTACTTTTATGGAAGACTGTAAAAAGAATAAAATTATCTTGTAATGATATTGATAAGATACACCATAGCCACAATATATTAATATTCACTCATTTCAGATGAGGATAATGTGACATAATAGTCACGAAGGATTGACTCTCTTTGTTGGTTCATACATTGTTAGACATTGATCTGTTATTTGCCTGCTAGGGGTGAAAATGTGTGTATCCAAACAACTGTATATTTGAGAACATTATTAATGCATATGGTCAATATCTATTATAGATAGGATCTGCACTCCTCTCACACAATTGTTTTCTATTTACAAACCCACTGTCTTTTTCCTTAGCACCAGGTAATGATGTTTCCTTTGCTTCTACATGTATAGCTATTAGGTAGATTTTACAGGTCACAAAAGACAAGTCATGGGGCTTCCTACTAACCAAAACGATCTACTATATCGATACTATATATTTTTCTGCCCATTGCACAGATTGATATCACTTATTGCCTCATTAAATATATCTTCTCTGTTCGTCAGAAGCCATTAACAGTCAAGGTGCTAGTTTCAAATAAATGTATGTGCAATTCGCCTCCGCTGACTAAAGAGTGTATTATTTCACAGTCCATCGTTGACAACAGTTCTCAGCTGGTGTGCTGAAAAACCTTTGAACATCAGAGCCTGGGCCAAAACAATAGAGACATCTCAAGAGGCAAAAATGTGAGGAGCACGGCTCACATGGTGCACAAGAATGTAAATAGCGAGCTCTCCAAGACCCACGGGTGTTGAAAGAGAATCCTTAATGCTTCTCAAGGAGCAGTGAACATCAACCAGCCAAAATGACCCCGACCAGAAGCCTGGAGTTGTCTTGGCCAACTTACTATGCCCTAAAAAAAATAAAAAGTCAAATATTTTCTAAACTTCCCTGACCTCATAGAAATACTTATTCTATGGTGCATATGGCTTGTAAATTGAGGAATCAAACACAATATTGTATTTAAAACGTAGCAAAAACTTTATGGACAAAAACATATGATTTTTCTTTCCCCCTGCGATTCCTCTTCCTCCCTCACACACTTGCGCATGGCTGTTCTGGCTGGCTGTTCTCTCATGCAGTCTTCGAGTCTGGCATCATCTGCTGTGTGTGGCGTCGCTTCCAGCTTTCCCCTGAGAAGACTAAACGGGGGGGGGGGTGTCCTCTAAAGCACTACAGTAGGCTTCAGCTCTAATTGTGGCACAGCCCTCCTGAAGAGAGGGGGGGGAACCCTCTGGGGGGGATGGACTCAGCGACTCAAACAGACAGAGGCCTTCTACTGGGTGAACATGCCCCCGACATGACTACCAGGGAGCAGATGGCACCCCCGAGCTGCGTTGCTACCAGTCCCCTGGCACAAACAAGCTTGGTCTTGTCAGCACTATAGGTGGGGGTCCAATCTCTCATTAGAGCCTTTGGAGCTGGAGTCTCATGTACATGGCAGGCTGTATACAGAGAATGGATTATTTTGTCTTTCATGACCTGATTTGATCCATGCATGTAAAGTTTCAGAATGCGTCAGTATACAGTAGAAGGGAAAAGGAAACAGCATATTCTCAAATGAGGCATAAAGGGTTCTAATGTAGCCACAGTCATATGATGATATAAAAGCCTGATTTAGGATTTTATAAGCAAAAACAAATTTTTGCAAGAAAAATACGTGTTTTCTGATATAGGCTACCATTATATCACCATTAGAACATACCACTATATATCTTCTAGCTGAATTGATCTCTCTAAATAATAATATTAAAATATTTTTTGGTCAATGATTATTCTGAAATAATAGTTTTTAGCCACTCTAATATACCCTTGCACAAGTGTTATACAATATCATTGTCTGTCTGTCTGTCCGTCCATCTGTCCGTCTGGAACAAACGCGCTAAAATGAACTCTAAAATTGACTTTTTTTCTCCTATGAGTCAAGCTCTTCCGCATATCTGCTGACATTTGATGCTACCTAATGAATGACAAAGTGTCAGCTCAGAAGACATCTCCAGACGGAAAAGAAAGAGGGGTGGGTGAAGTGTCTGCCCTCTTTCCTGATAATAACAACTCTACACTGAAATGTACCCTAATCAAAAGAGATGCTCTCACACATAGGACCTGGTCAGTCTAAGATCCTGTTTATATTGTGCTGCATGATAGCACCAAAGGATTGCTACCCTCTCTCTCTCTCTCTCTCTCTCTCTCTCTCTCTCTCTCTCTCTCTCTCTCTCTCTCTCTCTCTCTCTCTCTCTCTCTCTCTCTCTCTCTCTCTCTCTCTCTCTCTCTCTCTCTCTCTCTCTCTCTCTCTCTCTCTCTCTCTCTCTCTCTCTCTCTCTCTCTCTCTCTCTCTCTCTCTCTCTCTCTCTCTCTCAAGACCACTCAGGAAGTGGCAAAGTTGGAGAAAAGATTCACATGCATTTTCCAACAGTAATTGACACTTGTGATAAGTAATCCTTTCCCACTCAATCCTCTTGGCTGTATTTAGCCTTGTCTAAACAGTCGTTTTCATGGTCATTGGACACCATCAGTGAGTGGATCTGGGCCTGTCTGTAAACAAAGGGACTTTATCTGATCCCCTGATCTGAGTAGCATTGACAACAACATCTGACTTCTGTTGATCAGATGATATACCCTGAAGGACTACCTGGGCCCTGACTACAGCCTTAGAGCACACCTGATGTGGCTAACCTTCCACTGAGTCAACCAGTCAAATGTGAGGGTTATTGATCTGCTTGGTTTAACAAATTGCTCTGTTTTTGGGACCACCCAGCATCAGTTTCAGCGTGGGATGTTAACATAAGCAGCCCTGAAAACAGATTTTTTTTGTGCACCTGGAAATGTAAATGTTTTTTCTCTACAATATTAAAGTACTGGTATCGCTTCGAAATGCATGGATTAATTTATTAATTAATTTCAGAGCTTTTTTTCCACTTTCACTTTTCCGTTTCTCCCTGTAATGCCAAAGTGTACTCATTTCATTTCTTTATCTAAAGTTGAACACAATTTGCAGATTTAAATGTGCAGTTTTTCCCAATGTATCAATTTATATATTTACATTTATTATTATACATGTATTACTATTACTAGTATTATTATAATTAATATTGTTATTATTATTATTGTTGTTGTTGTTGTTATTGTTATTATTATTATCATCACATTATTAACACCATTACCAGTAATAGAATTGCTAACGTAGGCTATGTATTACAATATTATTAATATGCATTACTGTTTTATTGTACACATTAATTAAAAGCAATCTAAATTCGAAAGGAAACTATTTGTATATGATTGTCTTCTTATGTAATCACACTGCAACATATATTTTGATCCAAATTGTGATTTGGTCATTTTCATCGACTAACAGCATAATAATCCATAGAAAATAACAAATCTATTTTACGGTTGTTTAATAATTTAATTTAAGAGATAAAGATTATAATGCAAGTTTTGGAGAAATCGTACTGTCTTGGATGTGGCTACGTCTTTCCTATTACCGCCGGGATGAGGACTATGTTTTTTTTTTCTTCTTCTTCTTCTGTTTTTTTTTAAACAATATCACCACTGGAACAACAAATACATAACTTAAAATGTCAAATTACTCATTATCCATTTACAATGAGTATATTTGAAAACACTCACTGCTAAATAGAAGAAGAAAAATAAGCCTACACATGGGGATGCTGACACGTTCCTGCATGGACGGACATCGCTCATAGTTGTAGTGTTGGTGAGTCCATAGACTCTATGGAGAATATTTGATGTGCAATAGCCTTCAGTTTGTCTTGCTCTGATGATTAATGCAATATTCTCAAATTGTTTGAAGCTTGCAGACACAACACGTCCTCCCTGGAATAGGCATACACGGTAACATCTCGCGTCTTCTCTCCTCTTTCAGCAGTGCATCAGTGCATTTTCTATTATTTAACATCTTAATGTCATGAGTAACGTGCGCGTCAAACGTGTGTCTTATGACATACAACAATAAGGTTAAGCTCTAAGATATTCTTCTAAATTAAATTGCAATGATGACCTATACAGGCAACATGACCTACCTTGGAACCTGTGCCCAAGATATCGGTTTCGAAGAACCCACGGATAGAAATTCAAAGCTTCTCTCTGATGCTGGTGGAAGAAAGGCTGGGAGGGCATCTGGAGTGGATGCAGAGGCAGTGCGGAGTTGGTTGTGTGTGTCCCCGGGTCTGGAAACATCAGATCTGGGCTGCTGTACAAAGTCCTGCCGGAGTTCTGAAAGCAACTCCCAAAGGGAGCAGTATGGTGAATTGATTCCGTGAATCTCAACGCCGTTGGTCTAATAGGTTCTTCCCCTGCAGCCGAGGAGTTTGCGTCTTTGCCGACCAGGGATTCGATGGTAAAACATTTCTTACTGTTTTGGTACATGATATCAAATATGTAATGAGTTCTCCAACTCAATAAAAAAATATATAATATGATGAAAAAAGAACCAGTGAAAGTCCGGCCACTGTCTCAAAAATGCTCACAGTGGTTCCTGAGCAGTCCCCGGGAAATCCATAACTTCCCTTGCCCGTAAATACCGAGGAGCCTGTGTTGTCCTTCTGAAAGCAGTTCGCCTGTCAACTATTCTTGTTACTCTTGTATTCAATATGAACGTTTTTTCGCTCCTGGAACAAAACGCCAAAATCAGATTCTTATAGCCAAGTGCAAATCAAATTGCCATAAATCATTCGCGATATAAAGCGTCAGATCAATTCGTTTATGATGACTTCAGGTGTATGACAGACTAGCGCTTGTCTCATCACTCCTGAGAACCATTTTTGGACTTTGCTCTATAAGGATCGAGGATCAGTAGCTTAGCTAAGCCTTTGAGAACGAGCTTGTCACTCATCAGGCTCAATACCTGCCTTCAACTGGCGGTGACAGAGGTGTGGTGAGCATGCGCAGATGTCACCACAGAGCGCATGACAGCCATTTTGTTAAATGAGTGGTCTCTAGTTATGCATTTATTTGAGTCTTATTTGAGCCATTATCTTGAAATAGACTAACAGAAGCCTGATATAGGCTACATGCTGTTAGTTGTTAGTGAAGTGTATTTAGTAGTCAGTCATATAGGCTAAATGGTTCAATTGTCTCAAAAGCAATTTAAAGTAGGCAACATCATACAAAATAATAACACAGTTATCCCAACTATTGGGTAGGCTACTGACTTTTTTTCTATTTGCTTGAAATGTGAAGTTATGAGACTAGCAGCTGCATAGCCGACATCTAGCAGGCCGAGCAGGAACGAGCAGTTGACAGTTCCACCTGCAACGTATTCAATCACTTCAATCTCAGGGCCAAAGATCAGGCTGACTTGAGGAAATGTGTTTACCACTCCTACATCCATGGCCTCTAGAACCTCTTTGAGGGAATTATCTAGCCTATTTGTAGGCCACATACTGACTATGAGCAACTCTATCAAGGCGTCTTAACCCAATATGGGCCGAAACTTTTTACAGATGGATTGTTTAAAGTGTAAGACAGGTCTTTGACCGAGGTCAAAAGGGCTTGGAAATGTGTCTCTCTATACTTCAGTTTCCAGGGTGCCTTCCTTCCCCTCCCTCTTTTGTTCGTTACAATCTTAGATGTTGTTGAAGGAGGGCGGGGGGGGGGGGGGGGGTACCAGAAAGTAGATCAGAGTCCCAAGGACCCAGGACAGATGTCACCCCATTCAGGAGGCATAATCGTGGCTCAGGGACGGACGACACAAAGGCCCCCCTGCTTATTTCTTTCATGATCTGCTCTGCGGAAGCCCATGTGAACCACGCAGGCCAAAGATCCCTTTGAGTCCCAAAGTAGTCCTTTCTCCACCCCTCTTGTCCCTGGCTGCCCAATCCCTCCACATATAATTAATAGCTTTTACTGCCAGATTTTGCCCCTTTACCTTTGATTCAGATGGCCATTAACATCTATTAATTTTGCCTCTGGCAATTAATCACAGATTTCGCTGGACTGAAAGAAGGTATTAAGCAGTTGGAGTTTTTGTAGGAACTGAGGGTGTGAAGCTGAGTTAAAATGTGATTATTGTCCCCGTGCCTTGCATCAGCTAACTGGTGTTAAGCCCTCTTGCAAGGAATGAGGTTATTTTCTTTTACTGGTCATTAAAAAGGCACTGCAAAGGATATCACAGGAAATTGCAGCCAATTATTATAGGCCTATTGATTCTATGGAGTATTAGGACATTACTGCAGTATCAATATCAGTATAAAAACTCTATTAAGCAGAACCAGAGTAGCCTAAAACACACATTGATACATTAGGTAAAACCGGATCACGTTAGAATGTTTTTTATATGTTGAATTTGGAATGAAAACAGTGCAGTAGTTATTTAACTTCATTAGTTAGACATGGAATGTTTGGTTTGTGCCACTGCATGCAAGGTTATGAGTATATTTTCTGCTATATTTTATAACTGGTGGAGGAACTGTTCAGGAATGTCAGATTAAAGGTAACTCTTGAAATAATTGGTATGATGTAAATAAATGTAATTGTTTGTTGTATGCTTTACTAACGTGGCCAACGCCCTCTGGTGGATGTTTAAAGTCTCAATTGGTCTTGGTAGACTTCTTGAACAAAACCATGCTTTTATGAGAACATTGATATCATGTTCAGAATCAGACTAGTCAGTTGGGTTAAATCTGATACTAAATAAATGAATACACACATGGCCAACATATATTTTTGGGCTTGCAGCATTTACAAAAAAGCCCTTATTTTTAAAATAAAACTTGATTTGATTTAGGGGTTCAGAAGTTAGCACATGTAGGCTACTTTAAAGAAATTATTTCCATTTCATAATGTATTTCCAATAGATTCCAATAACATACTCACTGCTTCGTATAGCCCTACATGAATGAGAGTATATAAATCAACACACTCATATTGATTCATATAACTTTGTTACAGTTCAAGTATTTTGGGGATGCATACTGCATTGAATGCTATGGTGTTGAACTGATGCCCGCTTATAGGCATTAATTAGACATTTTTTCGTGCATAGATAGACTTAAATATATGGAAAAGCAACTGGCCTAGGGCCTATATCGCAATAATCCCCATAATATGTATTGTTTATTAGATTATTATTCCAAATCTAAAATGAAATAATATTTTCCTTTTGCCGTTGTTAAAAGGTATTTTGTGTTAGGCTACTTGAGTTAGGCTATTCATTTAGGCCTATTTGAAGAACTTGACTTATTTATTTCGACCTTTCACACAGACGTTTTCTGTCACCGTCAATTCGAACCCATAAATGTCAATTAGCCTAGGCCTATGGAGAAGAATGTCAACAGTATTGAGTCTGATTTAAGCTTTTTGCCTCGGCACACCTGGCTTCTCGGAACATAATACGTTGTTAAGTGGGATCCAGAACGCCTCGAGCGTGTTCTTTACTCACTGAAAACGAATAAACATTGTAAATGTACCAGTCTGAGTGTGTTACCTGCAGCAGACGCCCATCGCTCCATCCTAATCTGAATAGGCCCATAGGCCGACAAAGGGCATTAGATCTTCAATTGAAATATAAAGATATTTAAAAATGCCAAAACCATCAATAAATATTCTAGGCTATGTGGGATGATCAATAGGAATTCAGAAATACAAACTTTGACGAAGTGCATATTTCCTTCAATGAATATTATTTACAACAGCCTATATGAAAATGTATTTTATTAGTTTTTTCGTTTTAAAACAATAAATGGCTAACATGTTCATGTTCATGTCAGGCTACACAACATTCAATTCACATGAACAGCAAATTAGGCCTAATAACAAATGTCGAGGCTACACACACTAGACCTTAGGAGACCACGAGGATTATAGGATTTGATGACGAACAGCACATGATGAGACACGATTTAACAAATACACCATTGGAATTGTACCAAAACACGTTTAAAAAGATAAAACAATGCATCACTTGCATGGTCCAGTCATATCAATAGATCATACAACTGAAAGGTATACAGACAAGTGACTCAATGCAGGCCACACAGTGGAACCATTTAACAGCCTCTTGTTTAACAAGAATTTGATTAATATGAATGCGTAACGGCCTTAGCCTGTAAGACCTTCATTTCGGGGTAACATAAATATCACGTCAGTTAAAAATTCGCCCATGATGAAGATTCATCATTGTCCACTGATATAGACTCGTCCTCACTGACTGGCGTATCGTGATTAGATTCATTGCTGTCTGGCGCACTGGCCGCTGTGTCCCCGTGGCTCTTCCTCCACCTTGTCCTCCTGTTTTGGAACCAAACTTTAATCTGCGTCTCGGTGAGGCGCAGTGTTGAGGCTAGAAGCACTTTCTCCGCTCCAGTCATATATTGTTGCTTGCTGAATACAGCTTCCAATTTGGTGAGCTGCTCGTCGGTAAAGATTGTGCGGATTCTTCTCCGCACGGAGGAGTACCCCCTCGATAGACTGCATGACTGGCCTGCACATAGAAAAAAGACAACATTGTATTTTATTATCCAAATTAGGCTACACCATGTTAATTGTATGCAAACCTCTAAGCATGGCACAAAGGCAAAAACCTGACCTAAAATAGAGACATAATAATAACTATAATTAATAATAATTAAATCTTACCTTTATACATAAGTTGTTTATAAGCATTTGGTTGCAGATGAGCTAAGTAAAGTGGGTGAAGTGAATTCGTAGTTGAATGTCCAATATGAGCCCATGTCGCCATTGACGCCTGATGACGCGCGGCTGGTTGTTGCACTTGCGTCGCTTGTGCAGGTGATTCCCGGGAATCCACGGAAAGAATAGCTTCAATGCTGAAACCGCATGTTTTCTTTGCCCTGGTCACTGGAACATTGTTCGGCAGCCACGAAGACGTGACCGCATGACCATAAAAAAGAAAGGATGATGGCGGTGGTGTTGAATATGATGGTCCGCAGTGAGACCTCGCGTCCAAGCTGTGTCTAGTCATGTTGCGTGTGCAGTGTGACGCTGAGCTACGGCGCGGGACCAGACCTTTATACCCCGCCTAACCACTCTGGATCAAGCCCGAGGCCAGAAACGACTTTGAAGAGATTAGTGTAAATCAGCCCTGGTGGGGGTAGCTGAGGTTGACCGAAGGCTAATAGATCAATTACAACCTGACAAACACTCTACACGACTTCTGACAGCAGGATCTGTATAAAAAAGGTCAGCTAAAGTGACAAATGATCACAATCACAGGTCTATACGCATTATTCAGTAGTCAAAGTGGTTTTCCTTGATCTATGACATTCAAATGAAATGACCCCAACAAAAACATTGATTTGAGACCCCCATAAATACTTGAGACTATTCAGCAAATTAATCCCTAATTTGGGACTTAATTTGTTCCAGGGAGGCAAGCTTAATCACACAGTCAAGTATTCAGTATTTGAAAATGCTAAATAAAAAACATTTAGACCCAAATAGGAACAAACACAGTTATACTGCTTTATACATTCCTGTATTTTTAAAGTAGATTCAAAACACTTTAACAGGTGGAACTATTCATTGTCAGTCGAGTTCAAAGGTGTAAGCCCTCGCTAATGGCTCTTCACAGGATCATTATGATTAAAGAGACACCTGAAATGACAGGCTTGGCTTCAAGCACGGCCCTGGTGGCCTCATGAGACAGGTCTCAGACCTGCACTCCCAAGCCATGTGAAAAACCTACACATTTCCTGAGTTTCTAGAGCAACAGCACAGCACTGCAACAAAAAGAACCTCATTATAACATTATTATAAATATTATGGACAACAACATTCACGGTAAGTATTGAAAACACTCAAGCGCACTGATGAGCTGTGTTGCATATCGCTGCATTTGCAATGAAGGGCTTTAGAATGAGACATGATCATGTTTCTCACGTTCATAAGTCATACTTTATAAATACTGAATATTGTACAAATACATGGTACCATTGACTTGCACTGTATTTAAAAAAAACATTACGACAATATGGTATAGCATACACTTCTATGCTTAAGCTTAACCAAAACATATTTCCATAACGCCTGGTCTGTCCCTAAGCACCAAATCATAACTGATTTACCATACCCAAACCCTAAATGGCACTGATACCCAACACTGATAGTTGAGCACACGGTTTAGAAGGAGTTGACTCCAGTCATGGAAATGGCATGGAAATGGCATGCCAATCCAGTGCATCAAATAAAACAACTTCATAGTAACTTGGTCCACCTCTGGTGAAGAATGTAACACAGCAGCTACTGCTGAGGAACAGGGAAGGATTCCTGAACGTTGTGGTAAAGATCCATCAGGAATTCTCTCCAGAAACGTATGGTAGGGCCATGACTGTACCGTTTCCTCATTCGCGTACCATCGATAATGGTAAAGTGTCTGCTTGGTAAGTCCCTGAAGTTCGCTCTGAGATCCAATCACTTCTGAATACTTAATTAGGCATCTACGTAGCAGTTCTAACTTCTAAAACATAAAATATTAACTACAACAAAAGAAATACAGTTCAGTATAAATACATTCCATCTCACTAAATTGGGGATTTGCTGAGTTGAAAAGGCCCTCTCTCTATCTCTCTCTCAGCAGCCAGATGGCACCCATGTCCTTTGGAACAAGCATTGTCCTGGCGGGCACAGCAAGCAGGAGAGAAGCCGCGTCACTCTGGAGTCATGTGACACACCACATGAGCGGGCATGGGGGCCTGTCAGCCCAGCAGGCACCATGGAGTCTTGTCCTGGTCACATCCCAGGTGGGTATTGATGACGGTGCAGGGGGCTCCGCTAATGCTCAGCTCTTGTCTGGACTCCACCTTGTAGATCAAGTTAGTCAGGCCGCCCTCAGGATCCACTTTGAATTGCTCCTTCCAAAAACACAAGACAGAGAATACCAATAATATTATTAACCTCGGCGGGAATACAACGTATTAATACACAATGTGGTATACAATTTACTGTAGAAATACAGCGTACTGTAGAACACATATGTGACTGCTCCTGGTGTTTCTGGACACCTCTCGGAAATGAGAAAGACGTCAAATTCGTCTTTAAAGTTTTTTTTCTTTTTTTTTCTGATTTTCGTTTTTTTTAGCTAACATTCAACTCGAAGATGTGAAGTACCCACTCGTTATTTTTCCGAACAGTTTTACGTTCATTAAATAAGTGTAATCTATAACACAATGACTTCGTTTCTTGTTGTTTGATGGGGATTCATTATCTTTGATGGGGATTTTCTGTGCTTAGTGATTTCCGGTGTAGCAACTTTCAAATACTCATGTCGTCTTCAATTTGTTTCCGATTTCAATGTATGATGCATCATTTGAAAGCTTACAATCTGTAGTTTAAGCACATGTAAAAAACTGAAAAATGATTTCGCCTACAGGTAGCCCTTTTCATTGGGCTGTGTCACATATACAATATGACAGATGTGACCATTGCAGTGGGGGATTTCAATACCTGCTTTTGAGAAGCTACTCTCTTCTGGTCTCTCTTCCTCCAGGCGGGGTCGTGGATGTGGCGAAAGGTTTTATACCCGGTGGTTATCCCACTGGGCCTGAATAGCTGGCGATAGAGAGTGGGTGAGATTGATTATTCACCAGGGATGCAAACACAACTATTAGGGGTGTAACGGATCATGGCTGATCCGTACAGATCGCCCCCCACGGTTCGGCACGCATGTGTACCGCGGATCAATTGCAAAATGTAACCAAGTAATAATATTACTTAATATTAGTTAATATCCCTTGTAAATCACAATGTGATTGAGTTGCCATGAAAAGATAGACGCGACAGTTGCATGCTTTGTTTTAGCGCAATGATAGGTTGATAATGCAAAAAAAGATCTGTTGTTTACTCACTACACGTGAAGCTGCGTTCGTAAATTCGCTCTGGAATCTGATCAGCATTCATGGAACGCCTCTTGTCCAATCAAATTACGTGGTCCCTTTATGACGTCGGACTCAGTGTGCTCTCCGGCGCTCTCAGAGCAAATTTACGAACGCAGCCCAAGTGTATCATGGCGAGTAGAGTAGTGCTGGTAATGTTGGCGGCAGAGAAGAACTTGAAATGCCTCCCTCGTCATTTAAATCCCATGTATGGGAGCACTTTGGCTTCTCTGTCAATGGCTTCTCTGACGGGAGGCATGAAAAGGGCAGCGTGACAACTTCTGTAGGCATTTTTTTCATACCATGTTTAAAATAAGGTTTCACTTTATTATTTAGTTAAAAGTGGCACAAAACATGTTTATTCGTCTGCTTTAAAGAGCCCAGTGATTCACTGCTGCAACCAGGCGCCTCCTCCTTCTCTCTTACTGCATCAATTAAGTTGAATGTGTATTTCTGTTTAATATGTAGCCTAATGTTTGAGTGTAGAATATGTTATGTATATATATATGTATATATACTACCAGTTTTGACATCTTGAATGTTGTTGGGTTTTACAACCAAAAAGTGGTGTTTTTACAGAATTCAAGGAAAAATATGTTTAAAAAAAATTTGTTTTATGTTTTGTGTTGATCTGAAAAATGATCTGATCCGTGACTCAAAAACCGTGACACGATCCGATCCGTGAGTTAGGTGATCCGTTACACCCCTAACAACTATGGTGAAAAAAGAGAGAACTACCCGAAGTCGTTGCGGGTGGGAGGAGCGGTACGGCGGGGGCTAGTGTTATAAAAAGCGGTTATGACTTAATTCAATCGTTTGCTCTGAAGAAGCTCCTCTCACAAAACTGGCTACTCTTCTCTACACTCACACAACCCACCTCTGCATTGGATATGCCATCACACATACTGGCAGTTTAGGTGCAGCACTTTGCCGGATCTTCTCAGCTTGGTTGCTGGGAGTGGGGTCTCCTTTCCAAGGAGCTGTTTCACACTTTGTGTTGTTATGATAGTGGTCACCTTCTGTCTGTGGAGCTGTCTGTCTGTCTGACAGTGTGATATGCACGCCATTTCCTCTACCATCTAGCATGTCCTTTTTCTATCAATCAGACAGTGGGAACTTATGGTTCACTGACTTAACCTGAATTGTGGCATCTATCTTAGCCAAAATATTGCAATGAATTGGATTCGGTGAGTAATTCCCACTCTACCTAGTTAACTATAACACTACTTTACATTGTTAGCAGGCTCACAAAACAAGCTGTGTTAGTTGAATAGTGATGTGTCATTGATTTTCAACAACGCTTAGCTCGCGCTTTTATTTTGAAATCGCGAAAACGGAAGTGTCGGAATGTGCCTCTTGTTGTTGTTCAGACGACAGATGCCAAACTACCGACATGTTTGCTGTAATTATATGACTTGGCAGAAGGCAGGCATCAGTCAATAGCTCTTTCAATAGCCATATGACACCGAATGCATTTTTTTCTTCTATTTTCGGCCCAATACATACGGTGGCCGAACTTTCGGTGCATCCCTACTTCCAACTACACTTGCTCCCTGCATCCAGTTGTTGCACATGAACTGCATCGCTCATCAAATTCCCTCACTCTGAAAATGAAAGCAGTGTAACGTTAACTGCTGTTATAAACGGAATGATGACATGAGGTGCGTGTCCACTGGCGAGCGGTATTTTAGAGCTGACTACAGAGATGGTGAACATTAGCACTAGCTAACACTAGCTAGATATTTACCTTAGCTGGGTGCCGTTTAGCTAAATATACAGCTTGTTGGTGGACACAGCCTAAGTTAACTTATCTAGCCAGCTAGCTAACGCTATAGCGCTGAACTGCTCGAACCTGCTGAAAACCATGAGGTCCAGTTAAGCTAATGTAGCTAAGCTAGCTAGCCTAATAGCTTACGTTAATATAGACTCGGTGTAGCTAAGAGAAGCTGGATTGACACGGAAGCTTGTATTGACACGGAATACAATAACATTAGCAAAAAAAGATCTACAGAGCTAGTATTGACGGTCCAATCAAACTGCGCTCAACGGAGGAACGTTACCGGTTCACAGCAAGTCCTGACCCCTGACGCGCAATCCATTCAGGCTGTATGAATACACTACAGTATACTATAGGAATAGTTAAGGAGATTTGTCTGTCACCGCCCCCCCCCCCCCCCCATCCCAAATAAAAACTCTTCGGATCACACAAGTCACCAAAATTGACGTGAAAAAAGCGGAAAGCGAGTTGTTTGCATCCCTGATTCAGGACTACCTGCATGCAGAGTGGAATACAGATGCTTGTCGTTAATTCATTCAAGAGGAATCCAGGGATTGACCAAACTGCTCCCTGTGTCTCTGTAACACATCAGTGGAGGAGTCCTAGATGTTAAGCCTACCTGTAATCCAGCTGTTCTTAGTCTTCTGTAGAACTCGTCATCTTCTCTCCCCCAGCCCCAGAACCGATTGGACATGCCATTGCACTTCAGGAGGAGAGAACATAACACACTCAACACCATAGATCAAGTCCATGCACAATATTAGAATATGTATACATTTAGCAATGGGATTCCAATATCCGTGGTAAATATTATTGGTATACAATTTAACGTAGCAATTAACTTTGCAATTGGGTTACCATGTGGTAATGCTCCTTGGAGAGCAGCAGGATCCCCCCCACGTATGTCTTATAATGATATAGGGGGTGGAGCTCTGGCGAGGCCACATGGAACGGTCCTTCCTTTGGGAACCCGTAGTCCAGAGCCTCATTCAGAGGCAGCAGGTCCACATCGTGCATAGCAATATAATCTGTGTCGTTCCCGCTCTCTGTGTAACCCACGTTGATGAGAGCGGCTCTGTTAAACCTGTGAAACATAATAGTGCCAAGTACAGTCAAGTCAGCGCTTCATTTGGTGCTTAGAATCAGGATGACTTCGGTAAGACACAAACAGCCAGGTCATGCATCCGAAATTAGAATAAAGCTACAAACAAGGTAACATCCTTGTTATCTATGACGTGATTCTTAACGTTGTCCAAATCTCTCATGGCTAGTTCAGCTAGGCTATGCTCATCAGAATGCATGCGAAGCTCGTAAACAACCACTGGGCTACTACAGCGACATACCAACTCACCACTTACCGATAGTGATCCACTTGGTTGATGACAATTATCTTATGCAGGATTTTCTTCTTGTTCAGGTATGAGTGCATGAAGGGGACAAAGATCAGCAGCTCCTCAAAACGCTCTCTAAAAGGGATGATGAGGGCCAGTTTATGAGGACCCCACGATGGGTCGTCCCCAGTGGATACCTGTCGCTCCAGTGGGCAGGGCTGATGAGGGAGGCGGCCGTCGTCCCCCGCGGCGCGGTTCATGTCCCCCGTGCAGCTGAGCTGGAGCCACAGTAGGGAGACCAGCACCAGGATCATACACAGGCCGAAGAGCTTGTAGACGGTGCATTTCCCTGAGAGAAATCTGAAGGTACAGTAACAATATAAATAACTGAATAAATAAATCTCCATGATGCATCATGCTTCTGAAAATGCAGTAAATCCGCCTAAAAAACAACAACAACTGCGATAGCCATCCATGTAAGGACTCAGGCCTAAACAATGAATCCACACAATGAAAAAAAGTTGTTAGGCCTACATACAGTATAAAGGTGCACACACTGAACAATTTATCCTCAAGTGTCAGTAAGTACAATAGCTTCTGTGTAGTAGCAGAAGTGTGAGTAAAGGGAAATTAGAAACACATGGCTAAATGTTACAATAACTCGGTCTACATGCATATTTTGCAACAGCCACAATAATACAAATGTAGATGTACACACACATGCCTATTATCCTGATACAGAAATGTAATCAGCATACCGGTACTTGTTAAATCTAATGCAGCATCATTCTCTCACACAACACATTTGAAGAGCAACACACTTTAGGCTGCCTACACTTAGGCCAACTCACTTATTAGGCCTACTCTCCTCTTGAAGAATAACTTTTGGTGTCTCATTTCTTTGAAGTTGTACAAAGACAGTGTGTGAAAGGTTTGAACAATCTTAAACATCTGCGGTATAATCATCATACCCAACTGCATTACCTCATCATAACATTCAATGCCAGCGGATGTAACTGGCTTATAATGCACATAGTAGATTATAGAACATATATGTAACACATTGTTTTTTTATCAATCCACAGGACCTGATAGTAAAATGACAAGTCTTACCTTCTATCTTCCTTGAAATAGAGAACTGGTTTTCTTCGTGATGAGTACATCATTTTCAAAGATAAAAGTACCAAAAGTGTATAGATTGCGAAATAACAAGCAAGTCAACAAAAACTAAACGTTTCAGAGAATGATCTCATTCTCCACAGTCGAACTTCTCCATTCTTCCACCCTCTTTTCTCTGCAGCCGTCCCATTGCATTATATCAACGCGTGAAATATGAATCTTCTCATGACATACTGTTGCTAGCTATGCTTTCTGATATTCAAAGCGTTAACATTACGATAATAACATCGAACTGTATCGTTACTGTAAGCTAGCGGGTATACAGTGAGTGAGTGTCCACGTAGCATCTCATAGCGGAGCGAGGGACATGCTGTTCTCCCAGAGAGAACCCTGTGGATTTTGGGAAAACAAAATATTTAAGGCTAACGACATAAATAAGGTTCCATAGTTATCTTAGTGTTTTGAACACAAACACAAGTAAATTACACTGACATTAGATCATTCTATCATTTAACTATGAAACTTCTACTCAAAACATTATCAAAACCTTGATTTCGTCGATGTCCGTCCCTACATTGCTCCTAAAGGGAACCTTAACTCAGGCATTAAACGTTCCTACGTGCCACAAGTAGACATATCAAAGGACATGCATGTAATTACCACAGCCCTGTAGGTTCTCTGGTACACAGTAGCAACCTATTACCTGTTAATGGAAAATGTACCATACGTAATATCCCAATTAGGTTTGTAGAACATTTATGTAATCAATTATTCAAGTAGTCAAGCAAGCAAGCCAAATGTGACAAAACTTTATTTTTGAGTGCAATTTTAGATTTCACATTAACCGAATGTCTCAAAAATCCCCACTCCCCAAAACAAACCTTCACTAATTAATTCAAATCAAGATTCTGAAATCTACCCATAACAAATGCAGGAAATAATGATGTACCATATCAAGCAAAGGTCTGAGGATATTGGGGTATAAACAAAAATAACCGAACAAAAAACTTTTGCAACTAATATCCAGTAGGCTACAGTCAAATGGACAGATGGTACAGACTCATTTCTAAAGTCTGTATATTACCTTGATCCTTGTCAAAGCATGTTCAAGTGTACAATGGATGACAGGTTGTCTCACTTACCAACCCGTTGTACTCAATGAGCACTAGAGTTATCAGGAGCAGTTCTAAATTGAATTAAATCAGTGTCTTCATAACTCTACCTGAGTATTTGCAAAAAGGAAGCAGACAAACAGAAGAAACAAAACAAACAATGTCCAGAACCTAAAGATATCAAAGTAATCCAGGATCTCTTGGACATGTTGTACAAAATAATTTACACAAGCAATACCTCATAAAACCATATTCAGGGCAAATGTTCACTTTTGCCAACACCAAGCCAATGGGTTACAATAAAGGAACATCTTTGGCAGTGTCTTATGCATATAGGAAAAACTGCATTTCATTCTTATTGAAGTGAAATGCATAGTACTTCACATGAATAATTGATTTCCACATAAATACAGGAGAACTGCCATCCCAGACTAATATCAGAAATATGGCACCACAACCTAAATCCAAATTTAGTGATGTTTCTTGTCTCCTATAGCAGGTGTATAGATTAAACCATTAAACAGAAACTGTACTTTTTTATTAAAACTCTGCATATCTTTCTATACACACTGACCCCCAACCAACACTTGGATAAATCCATCAGGGATGAACGTACATTCATTTGAATCAGAATAAAATGGAAAGATAAGTATGCACATGACCAAACATAACAGTTTCCCAATTGATAAGTCACTATTTTTGAAGTATGGCTCGAAACTAAATGGGTGATCTCTCCAGGCCAGTAACACAACCATTACAATTGAAGGTAGAAAGAAAAAAAGAAAAACAGAGGGAGAAAAAATACATCAGTCAAAAAGTATCCACCTGGTGCAAGACCATATGAAGACCATATGAAGACCATATGAAGAGTATTCCATCACATGTCAGTGCTGCATAACCATCATATGGATTGTCAAATTTAGAGAGTACATGATGAAATACACTACAGAAGTGGTTTTAACCTTTGAAGAACAAAGTGTGCCATCATCATGTACGCTGTACAAAAATGATGATTCTGTCCCAAACTTAAGGATATAACCATTTTCTGGCCATGGTAAAATGTAGCAGAGGAACATAAATAAAACCAATTTCAGACATTGTCTGCCTTTCAGAAACATAGGGCATATCGAAATTCCAAAACAGAGCCCTTTCCAGATAAAATAAAGACAAATAGGTGGACTTTCACTGTCAGGATGGTAGCATCACCAGTCTGCACAAATATCTTTTGAAGGAAAAAGGATTCTGACTGATGTTTGAGTACTGCATGAATAGGAAAACAACAAAACACGAATGCAGTCAGAGTCTACACTAATTTCTTGGCTTCAAAGAAGCTCTTCAGATGCCTCATCTGCCAGAAGCCAATGGCCACAAGGATCAGCGTCTGGACGATCGACCACCACAACACCCTCTGGTTGGTGCTCTCACTGGTCTGCCTGAAGCGCTCTTCGCGGTACTGAAAGATGAAGAGCACAGATTAGAATTTCTGAGGGACAGTGCCACTCATACTTTTCATTTGATTGGACAGATCTCGTGATATAGACAGGAAAGTAAGGAGAAGAAGGGAGAGAGGGCATGTCAGCAGGGTATGGGCCGGATTCCAACCCATGCCGACATGGGCATACGTGTGCACTGTAGACCATGGTGCTAGACCACTGGACCACCCCAGGCCACCAGATTAGAAAATTCATAGCAGCACACATGGGTCGTTTCTGTTCCCTATGTAAGCTTAGGAGGCTTTTTTTTTTTTGGGGGGGGGTGTCTATGGTTCAGTTAATTCATACTGTTTGTATTGTATTTATTGTTATATTGTTGTAAAGCGTTTGGAGGTTAAAAAAAATAAAAATAAAAGAGAAAACACAATACGAATACATTTTGATTGACTGATTTAAATAAAACTGGTCCCAAAAGACCAAATGCGTAGGCTATTCCAGTCTCAAGAGTCTGGATCAGCGTAAGCCACTTACTCTATCTACCTGTTCTAGACCATATTGGGCAGACAGCATTGTCCTGACTTACCCTTTGATAGTTCTGCTCCTTCTGGATCTGGTCCACCTGCTCCACCAGCTGCCTCACCCTCAGCTGCAGCTCCGTCAGCTTGTCTTTGGCTGCGATCTCTGCATAGTTATTGGTATGCTCCCCGACTTGGATGTCCAAGTGAACCCTCTGATAAATAAGGTGTCAATGAGAGGAGCACTCGATGCAGTAAACAACAAGCATGAGACGTGTCGTTTTACAGTCACAGCCATATATACTTACAAGCATTCCACCAGCAAATAAAGCAAACTTCGATGAGTTGGAGTGGAGGCAGATCTGATGTTCTCCAGGGGTGTGTGAGGTGAAGGTGAATCTTCCCTCCGAACCATACTGACGAGACAGGATCACCTGTAGACCAGGGAGTGTGCACGCACGCACACCAACAGTCAGTGTCATCCATTTCTCTGGAATGTTTCTTCACAAGGGCATGTTTGAAGTGGATAACAATAATCACACGGATCTACTTCACATATCACCTTCTCATCAGGATCTTTCACTTCAACAAACATCCCTAGTCCCTGTGTGGCAGGCAGGTACTCTTCTTTCTGCTTGTCATACAATTGTGTCCGGTAGTTTCCTAAATGGAAGTAGAATTGTTAATAACATCAGTCACAAAACCATTCCATGGTGTGCAGATAGTGAACCCTATCTAGATTGGATGAAGAAGCACCTAGAAACAGAAAAAAGTAAAGTAAGTTTAGCATTTTACATTCTAATTGTTATGGTTTGTCAAAGGGCAACTTCTATCCATAGCAGAAGAGAGTATGAAACCGGAAGCGGGTATGGAAATGAATTCTGACCAAATGTATGTTTACAATTGTATGTTTCATAGTCATTTAACACGTGATTTCACTAAATGTTACAGATGTTCTCTGTAGTTAAAGAGAAGATAACAGCTCATGTTATAGGTGGTAATGCTCCAATAGCGTTGGATATCAATCGCCATAAAACCCCACTGAAGAAGAATCAACATTTTGGCACCAACAGCAATTTGTCATCTCAATGATCATGAGTCATGACTAGTTAGTTGACCAGCTAATTGAGTGCAGTGTTATTTGGGGTGGAGGATTTGACAGCTGTCTGTTTGTTGGCTAGCTAGCTAGTTGACACCGTAGCACATCTCTAGCTAGGTAGCTGTCAGTGTGCAGCAATACAACTTTCCGAGCCCTGGAAAGTTAGCTAGCATGCTTATTTATTTGACAGCTTAGAGGCGTTTACAAACGATACGGTAATTGCATGCGTGTCGTGGCTCATTGTTTGCGTGGCATTGCTTAGTAGGTCAGATATCTTCTAAAACGTTAGTTTACAAACCCTACTTTCGAGCTACTTCCGATGTAAGCTAAGCTATCTCAGCTAACAAGCTAACTTGAAAGTAGCTGCCCATGCTAGCAATTTCAGGACCATACTAAAACGAATATACTGACCGATGATCATTGTTTCATCCGGAATTTCCTCTATAAAGCATTTCTTCTCCGTCTCCCCGATGTGAAAGTACAGGGAGGAGACACAGCTGTAATAAACGTGTAAAAGCAAAACTGACAACACACAAGACTGCATTTTGACTGCCACCATCTTCCTGCCGGTGAAAGAAGACGACGAAATGTTGATCTGAAATGATGATCTGAGTCTGCGCAGAAGAATCAGTGCCACGTAACCTATCGCTTGCCATACTAGTAGTCCAATCAACACTTGTGTTTGACTCCTGGGTAATGTAGTTCAAGTGCTTTCCTCGCAACTGGGCTGTGTTCATTATGAATAACCTCCAAAAGCAGATATATACCTAAAGCTTTTTAAAACATCGGAAACACATTAGGTTGGGGGGCATTGCGAGTAGATATTGCACAAACGCTAAGCACAACCATCATTCGAATTACTGAATGTAGAATATAAAAACAAAGACTACAATAACTGGAGATAACTTTTTTTAATGAGTTATAGATCACTGCCCTCTTGTCACTTATGCAATGTAATGTGGATATTCCCATACAAATAACTGGGGTGTGAAAGAAGCCACCCCAAAGAAGAGAAACTGATTCAGAATCCTAAAAAAAAGAAAAAATGTTCCATAGAAAAAAATAGAAGGTTGTTGCAATCTTATAGCATGTTGAATAACCTTGATTGGCTGAAAATCCATTCATACACCTACCCACACACAATAAGGTATAACAAGGCCAAAACCTGAACAAGACTGCGGTTGTCAAGATTTACATGTATAGCTGATCACTATCATCGCATTCCAAATCATTCTTCATATACAGCTGCTATACAAACACATTATGTGGTTCTCCCATAATTTACAGTATAATCCCACTGTGACACACACACACACACACACACACACACACACACGCACACGCACACACGCAGTAAAGGCCTAGCATATGTTTGAAGTACAGCAATCTTATTCAACCGAAAAATCAGATTAATAAAAAAATAAAAGTAAAAACAATCAACTTCTATACATATGTAAACTATTCCAATCATAACCCATGGGTACAAAACCTAAATGAGAGCACAAAATAAACCATCTTTATACAACATTACCATACAACATGTGAAAATAAAGTAAGAATTTGACACTCAGTCACTGAGTTAAAAGATCCAGATTGACAGAAAGTAAATTGCATTTTCCCCCAGAATGGAAAGCTAAATTAAGGTGTGTGTGTGTGTGTGGGGGGGGTCATCAAACTGCCTCACCCATGTGGTCACCCCTCACCATGAAGCCCAGTTTATGCTTCTGCGTAAAATCGACGGCGTAGCTTGCGTAGGCTACGGTGTAGATTGACGCGCACCTCTCCAAAAATGTAAAGGCCGGTTTAGGCTTCTGCGTCGAATTTACGTGCGTAGACTACGCGAGGGCTATCCAAGTTTATAGTTCGACGTTGGTCCGCGCTGCAATTACACCGTCACATTGCTAGGTGGCAGTGTGTTTTCAGCCCCTGTGCTGTGCCTCTTCCGGTTAGGAACTCAACGGAGCTCAAAGCTCAAAGTAATAGCGATCTTTTTGTTGGTATGCTTGTTGTAAATAAAAGTTCTATGATGCATTGAAATGACATTAAACTAAGATAATACGATGGTTATAATAATTTTTCAAATCTTTATTAATAAGTAATTACAGA
This sequence comes from Nansenia antarctica, assembly GCF_963989245.1. Classification (NCBI taxonomy): domain Eukaryota; kingdom Metazoa; phylum Chordata; class Actinopteri; order Argentiniformes; family Microstomatidae; genus Nansenia; species Nansenia antarctica. Next base: position 29,409,214 of record NC_137688.1, read on the forward strand.
AAAGGTGAATGACATTTCTGTCATGACTTCCGCATTTTGGGCGACGAGAGAGTCGAGACTTGTCTGAATCATGTGCTACCAAGCGGACCAATCACAGAGCTTACGGTTACGTGCGCTCTGACGCGTGGTTAGATTTTTTGAGAGGAGCACGTCAAGGCTACGCACGGTCATGCGGGACTACGTAAGCTTACGCGTAGCCTACGGCGTCGACTTTACGCAGAAGCCTAAACCGGCCTTAAGTACGCGGCAGTGCCTACGCAACCGTAAGCTCTGTGATTGGTCCGCTTGGTAGCACATGATTACGACATGATTCCGACTCTCTCGTTGGCCAAAATGCGGAAGCCATGACAGAAATGTCATTTACTTTTTCTGTAATTACTTATTAATAAAGATTTGAAAAAGTATGATAACCATCGTATTATCTTAGTTTAATGTCATTTCAATGTATCATAGAACTTTTATTTACAACAAGCATAACAAAAAGATCGCTATTATGCCGCTTTGAGTACAACGTTCCAACGGAGCGCCCTATGGAAGCGTCAGGCACAGCCTTCCTGAGCGCGATTCACATTTACGAGATGTACAATCCTGTTTATTTAGAAATAAATGATTAGTTACAGGGAGCCCCATGGCTGTTCGTTGGGTTTAAATTATATTTATGATGGACATATTTAATGTTAAGTTATCTATAAGAACTATGATTGGTCCGCTTGGTAGCTTCACATTCCGACTCTCGTAAATGCGGAAGTCATGACAGAAATGTCATTTACTTTTTTCCGCGGACCAACATAGAACTATAAACTTGGAGAGCCCTCGTGTAGGCTACGGCGTAGCCGCGCGTAAATTCGACGCAGGAGTATAAATCAGGCTTCAGTCACCCATGGCTTTTTTACCAACATAGGAAGATACCCATAACTTACTCTCATTGCAGTGCTTCAATGCTATAAACATTTATACAATCTTTAGAAAATTCACATTAAATGTGTTGAATCCATATTCGCAATAGTTCATTTCATGAATACCTCTCACATAGATTTTTAAAAATCTAGTAAAACCTCTTGTTCCTTTCCTGGCGTTTCTGGAAGACCACAGCGCCTACAACAGCACAAACTACAATTCCCAGTAGAGCACAGAGCAGAAGCAGGAAGACCTTCCATCCTGTAAGAGGACTGCTTCGGAAGTTACCAGTTGGGTCATCAATGTTATCTGAGAGAGCGTATAGGAGAAAAAATAAACAAGATTAACCCTTATTCTTTTCAGCTATCAAACTCTACATACTAGAGTATGTTGACAAATCAAATTGTATTACCAAGTATTGATTTAATGTGATCATTTTGTGCTACCTTTGGGGGACTTTAGCAGGTTAACACTCGGTTCAATCTTGGTCCAATCCAGATTGTCCTCATCAGGTGTGTGTTCCACCATCAGCTGGTACATCTTCATTGAGAGGATGTCGTGGTGATCTACGACAAGAGAGTAGTTCCGTGTCAGTATTGATCCCGATAGTCACAACTGTTCTACAATCTAATAGAAACAGTCTACATAATATATCTAATAGAAACAGTCTACATAATATATCTAATAGAAACAGTCTACATAATATATCTAACCTACCAGACAGATCCCCTGTAGCTGCAGAAGCTCCAAAGAAATATCCCGTAGGTAGGCGGACACCTCCAATGTCAATGCACTCTTTCCATTCATTCTTGTCATCAATGTCAACCATCACCTGTACAAAATCAGAATGGTGCCATTCATCAGGTTGGAAAAAGATTGTCTATTATGGTCTATTAATCATATAAATGAAAATAAACACTTTTTTTTAACACAAAGATTGAATGTTAAAATGAACCATACTGTGAGTCTGCCTTTAGAGTAGCGAATGGCAAGATAGGTGTCGTGGTCCTTGTTCCTGATCTCTGCGGAGCAGCCTCCCAGTTCCGCGGTGCGTCCATCCCTCCCATGATCGTACGGCAGGGAGCCGTTGCTTACCGTGGCAGAGATGTATGGAAAGGTACGCTAAACAAGCACATTACAAAGAAAACTGTTAAAATCAAATATATTCTTGATTTTATTTTATTTTGCACTGACAGAAAGAAAAGGTGCAGGATGAGGATAGAAACACTACAAGGCTTCATTCTTACGGATAAAATAATTAGAAAAGGTGAGGCATGAAAGCGTACTTCAATGTGTTATAATATATTACCGTGCAAAACAATAAGGTTGAACATATTGGAGTACAACATCAAAGCTGTAATAACATTTGATTTAATGGTTTCCACAGGTTGTGTGTCACGGTATTGACACATCCTTTTTTAAATATGTTTGTTTGAATGGTTGTTTCTGTTTATTTTGTCATGGTATTTAAATTAATCTAAAATGCATCACTGACTAGGGCTAGGTCATGGAATGCACTACAAATCACTGCTTTCAGAATCCATTAAATTCAAATCCTTTCACTTTGAAATATGACACACAAAAAAACGGAACGAAAACATGTAATAAAACGCCAATATTTAAATCCAGTACATTCAACTCACGTCAGCGGCTTCATCATTAGGGTATGTGTCTATAAATATGGCCAGCCCATGGTAATGAGCATTGCTGCCAAACACAGAACCTGCAATGAAAGAATCAGGTGAGTCACCTAGCAGAAGCACTTACATCCATTCCATGGAGGTCATTGCGGAAGGTATCCACAAAAATAGCCAGGCCAACATAATGATCTCGGCTTCCAAAGACTGGGCCTGGATGGAAGCAAAGATAAGGTGACACATAGGCAAATAACTGAGAGACTGACTGCTTAGACCGGCTGTGCCTTTGGTAGAAGCTTCCCACTGTTCCCAGTCGGAAACACAACATGTGCTGATTTAAATTGTGACTCTGAGAAGGAGTGAGGATGGATTCATTTAAGTGGACATATTACCTGGCTGTAGCCTCTCTTTAGTATACCAAATGGCGATACCATCTCCATGGAGATTCTTCTTCCCAGACCCATGAATTTTGTACTGCACATGCATCTCCCAATCTTTCTCGAAACAAGGCTGCATAGAGAAGGACAGTTAGTAAATTAGCTCAGACTCATTTGGAAGGCTGTTAACTAAACACATTTTACAGTAGTTTCTCACCACAGTATTCCAAACGGAGCCTTCTTTGCTTTTCTCGTCAGGTGTCAGACGCACATACTGGCTGGTCACTAATGTACTCCCTGTGAAGTCCCACTGACTGGATGAGCTAGTTCCCACACCTGTAAAACGTGATGAAGAGTCAAACCATACACTAGGGCTGGGTTGCACCAACCTGGTTTAAAATTGAAACCGGTTTAAATCAAGGTTTATCTACTAATCCTGTTGCACCAAACTTTAATCCTAGCTTAAACCTAGTTTAATTTAATCCTGGTTTAAATCTAAGCCTCTGCTAATCCAGAGTCTTTTAAATCAAGTCTGTTGCACCAGTAATTTTAAACCTAGTTTAAACCTGGATTAGCAATTATATTTAAACCACCCCTGGAGGAGGTTTATGTTAGGTTTATTTCAGTTTTAATGACAACATGGCTGCATATCTTCGCTGGATGAGAATAACGGAAAGAGTTTCTCGCAGGAAAATTCAAGACAGATTAAACCCAATTTTATTTTATTACATTTTAATAATAATTTTATTGTGATATCATTTTATAGTGATATAAAGTGAATAATTCAATTGTGAGTTTTCCCAATGGTATAGCTTTACAAAATACTGTTTACTGTCATACACCTCAATGGGAAGGTTGCACCAGCTATCAAGCATGGAAGTGAGAGGAACTCTCAAACGCCCTCCAGCATGTCTACTACCTACATGGATTGTACAGTATTCAGAACCATCTTCAAACCAATATGAATAATGAATACACCAACCAAATAATGTGATTGATTTAGCTGTTCATATTATAGGGTCTGATATCTATTTCATATGCAATGTCCTGTCCTTTTTACATACTCAGTATTTTGTTTCCCTCAAAAGTAACACTGCATTGAACCTGGGATTTACTAATTAATATTACACCTCTTGGAAGAGGAAAGGGAAAGAAAAAAAAACATAGACAAGGGTACAGTTATATTTTGTGTTCCCTTGTAAATGGAAAATTGTCAGTGTGAAATAGCGCTAATGGTACAGGGTAGAGTGGTAACAAAACTGCTCCCTGTTTTATTTTAGATTCAATGCATGACATTGAGCCATGGTGACAGAATCAATCAAGTTTATTGTTACATCCCATTATACAAGTATCTTTTTGGAGTTCACTAGACTAGTCCACAGTGTGCAGAATTGTCAGCAGAGTGTCAAAGGTATATAATAATATACCATGCCATCTACCGCATCGCGCAAGCCTACCACCCGGCAATCACTCGCAAAAAGCTCCGCTAGCACCATCGGTGGTCGGTGAAAAGCCGACGTGGCCGTGCAGCACGACCACTGCAGCCCCGCAGAGGCGGTGGTGTCAGTCGGCCAGCAGAGGTGGAGGAGCGGAGTGAACGGGCAGGTGTATGGAGGCTGATCATTGCTTGCATGTAGCAAGGGACAATTCCTTTGCTGCCGGGTAGGCGAGCACACAGGGCTGCAGTGGTCGTGCTGTCACGTCGGCTCTTCACCGACCACCGATGGTGCTAGCGGAGTTTTTTTGCGAGTGATTGCGGGTGGTAGGCTTGCGCGATGCGGTAGATGGCATGGTATATTATTATACTTTTGATACTTTGCTGACAATTCTGCACACTGTGGACTTGTGAACTCCAAAAAGATAGGCCTACTTGTACAGTATGTAGGATGTAACAATAAACTTGACTGATTCTGTGACCATGGTTCAATGTCATGCATTGAGTCTAATGCGAGCTGCTATGGGGAGCCGGTGATGGGCGCGGAGGAGAGGGGGACTTTGGGGAGGTTGAACACCAGACGGACGGTAACATCCTGGATGAGCTGCAGAGGTCTTATGATACCTTTGATAAGTAAGTAAGTAAGTAAGTAAGTAAGCTAGCTAGCTAGTGTCGTGTATTCTTATTGGTTATGAATCAAACAACAGCTAGTGAGTTTAAGATGATTTAATCCGAGTTACAAACAGATTTATACATACACGTGTTTAAGCTGGGGCCTGGTGACAAAAAGAGAGCGCTTCCTCCCTTCCTCGCTGGTTTTACCCAGTTTCCTAGATCCCTCCCTCTTATGCAAAATACAGTCACAGGTCATAGCCTATCACCTTATCCAGATGGCCATGAGGGCCGTCCCCTGTGATGTCACCACAGCCCCAAGTCCGAGGGGCTGGTCAGATTACAAGAACCATTGCACAACACTAGAAAATAGGATATATATAGTAGAAAATATACGACACATCCCCCCTCGGACCACCCAGAGGGTGTTCCGAAACTAAACGACCACAAAACAAAAACAAAAACACAAAACCCCACATAAAAAAATAAAAAAAATAAAAAATATTTTTTTTTTTTTTTTTTTTAAAAACAACAACAAACAGAAAAACTACACCAACACACAACACAAGAAGCACAATAACACAGACCAACCCAGGACCAGTATTAGGAACCAAAGATATCATAAACAAAAAATAGAAAACAACCAATAATAAAAAGAATTTTGAAAATAACAATCACAATTAAACTAAACACAGTTTATCATGCACAAATCAATACAGAAACTTCCAACGACCGATGTTTTCTTTGTCCTTGAAGCGTCGGGGTCAGAGGTTACTAGCACTTGTACCCAGTTGGAGAACAGCCTTTACCGCTGTCTCAGATTGATAACACTTCCATAGTCAGGAGCTTTCCATTTTCGTTGCGCTAGGAACAGAACCTCTCTCCTAGCTTTGTATAACCACCACATCACTTCTCAACTGACCTCAATCACACGATATAGAAACAAACAAACAATACACAAATAATGACATTCAGTTATCATAACACATAATTCTCCAACAGTAAGCATAGGACAAAGGGAATGCATTAATGCATAGATCTTCACCTCAGGTGAGGACTAGTCTTCTGAAAAGTTCATTAACGTGGACTGAGTGACTGATTTTCCAAAAACAGTCAATGAGGCCCTGCCTCCTAAGAAAGTCAAAAATCATGTCTGCTATAATAGGTGCTCCTATCTTGGCAAAATAAGTTTCCCATGCCCCTAAGACCGTTTCCAGCCATGCTATCATCTGCTGTCCATTCCCGTCGTTCCCTTTGATCTGCTGCTTCACTACCCTATTCATAGTCTTTAATCTTTTCCTAACTGGTCGTCGTCCGTCAGTGTCATTGAGGTTAAGGCAGCCGCCTGGTCCCCTCCCACGCTGATCAAGGTCTGGGGAGTCGCCCTCAGCATCATCTGAAGCATGGTGCAGGCACTCGCCAGCATCCCCAGTAGCACAGGTGTCCAGGCTTTGGACACCCCCAGGCTGGACCTCCAGACTGTCAACACTCTCTGCTTCGTTGGTTTCTGGTTCATTGGCATCTGGACAGCTTTCCGCTGTCCCCTCGGTTTCAGGCACTGCCGGTAATGTCACTGGCTGTAACACTGGCATTGCCACTGGCTCTGGCAACACCACAGCATCTCCTCGTAGCTCCTCCTTCTCAGGTTCTCTGGGGACCTCGGCACCTGTTGGCACAACATCCTGCCTACTCTGTACATCCACCCCCCTGTCCACCACCCGTGGCCCTATTGGGGTAGGGATATGCCCAAACACCACTGGTGTACCCACTCTGATGTTGTTTCTCCAACAGACCCCACATTGACCTAAAGCATGGTCAATCTGTTCCATCAAATATGGACTCCAAAACCCATATTTCTTGGTGATCTTGCGTCTTACCTCCCCCCTAGCCACATGTGCTAATCCATGAGCTTCCTGTATTAACATGCCTAATAAATCTGAGGGTGCTACAACCAACCCCTCATGATTCCTCCATAGACCTGTGTCATCCTGACTTGCCCCCCTTGCTAGCCAAACGCTCTTGTCTAACGTAGTTACTCTACTCTGTAACATCAATAAATCCTCAAGTGTGACCATGCCCTGTAATTGCTTTTCATGTGTGACCAGAAGACCTTTACCTGCCTTGTCTGCTCCTGTAATGGCTTTGGCTGCATCTTCTGCAGCCCTGTTACCTTGTGTGACATGTGATGAGTCAGACCTGTGTGTGGCACACTTCACTATAGCTAATTCCTTTGGCTTCATCATGGCTTGTAACAGCTTCATGATCTGTGCGTGATGCTGTATAGGCGTACCATCAGTTCTCTTAAAACCCCGCCCCCTCCATACAGCTCCATTAAAATGACAAACATTATGTGCATAGGCAGAGTCGGTGTACACTGTCACTCTCCGTCCGGTTCCCAAGTTGCATGCTTCTGTGAGGGCAATCAATTCAGCCAACTGAGCCGAGCAAGGCTGAGGAACTGCCTCAGCCTGTTCTACAATAAACTTTGAATTCTGTGCTTTAACTAAGGAATACCCAGCGCACAACGTTTCTCCTACCCCGTAACAAGACCCATCAACCCAATATTCTATATCAGCTCCCTTTAAAGGCAAAGCTTGTAGGTCTGTTCTATGCTTAATCACTTTGGCTGTCGATGGAACCTGAGCACCGCTGTCAGGTGTGCATTTTACTGTACAGTTCAATTGGCATAGAGCATCTCTCCCTAGCAGCCCTGTTGGCGTGTGTTCTGACACAAGTGTTGACAGAGTTGCTCTCTGTCCCTTGTACTCTAAGTCTACAAGCTCAGTTGTAGGAATCAGCTGTTTAATTCCCTCAAATCCGATTGTCTTCACATATTCTCTAGACATAGGGAGGTGCGTGGCGCCTTCAGGCTTCTGTGTCACCACCAGCTGGCACCTCCCACTCGGATCTTCCGGGCACCCCTATAGGCCAGCTGCTGGGCCTCCGTAAGGGTTCATCACTCCTGGAGCAGGTGTAGTAGGGGGCCAATATCCTCCTCCTTGGCTCCCCCCTGCGCCCCCCTGGGGCCTGTTGCAGCAGGCACAGGCTAGATGTCCATTCTGGTCACATTGGCATGGTTCTAGCATCTCCTTCCCTGCTGCTGTCCATCCCCCTGGTGGTGGTCCTTGGCCAGGCTGTGTGTACATCTGGCATGGAACCGCTTGCACCCCTGGTGGCCCTTGTGGGTATGGATACCCCCCTTGTGGCCCCTGTGGGTAGGACTGGTAAGTAGCAGGATACCCCCCTTGTGGCCCCTGTGAGTAGGACTGGTAAGTAGCAGTCTGCACTCCAGGTGGCTGTTGCTGTGGGGCTAAAGCCTGCACTCCCTCTATGTTCCTCTCGCTTTCAGTCAATCGCAAATGAGTCAATATTCTGAGGGATTCTTCGTCTCGTGCCTTCTGTATCTGAATGTTCTTTCGATATAACTCCACGTGATGAGCTACGTGGTCTATATAAACAGCTTTGTTCATGTGTCGTAGCCCCACCACTTCTGCTAGCTTATCCTTAACTGGGGTAGGAAGCCCTTCTTGTATTTTTTCCCTGATTATGGATTTTTCTAAGGGGTTATCTTCAGCGTCTTTCCCTGTCACACTTCTCCATTGAGAGTGCATACGGGCAATATAACCCCTGGGATTCTCATCCCCCCCCAGTGGCTTCACAATGATATTGTCTGGGTGAATGTGAGTAGGGTAGATCTCCCTGATTGCTTTCCACAGTTTGCCTCTGTTTGCTGCGAAAAGCTCTGGATCATAAACTGATGTATTGATATATCTATGAAGTCCTGCCTTCATCAATATTTCCTGCATTGTATCCAATCCTGCAATAAAAGCTAAGAGTCTTTTCAGGTCTCCCATCGCGACCTGCGTTCCTGTCAGTATCACGTCGACCCCTCGCGTCCACGAATGTCCTCCCTCTTGAAGAACTGGGAGTTTCTCGATCACTTCAGACAAATCTGTATGATGCCACGGATGATATTCCATCTTGTTACCCCGAATCAGCACTGGACAGTTCTTTAATGTATTTGATGACATTCGGTGACAATCTCCCTCTTTCTCCGGGCGTCTTCTCCCACCTTTCCTTTCGGCTGTGGCTATCATCTTCCTGCCCTGCGCGTTGTAGCCTCCATCTGCATTGTCGTCATCACTTGAGTCTGCACTGCCATCTTCGCTGTCATCTTCCTCGTCACTCCTGTCGTCCCCTTTTCCCCTTGGCTCCTTCTTCTTCTTCTGGGAATGATCCTCCAGTGCCTTAGCATATGGAGGGGGACTGGGGGCAGGACACTGAGCTATTTTCTGTCCCTCTACCTTAAATAGATCTAAAATAGCTAACTCTAACTTGCGTTTCTCTGATCTAATCTTTCCTCTTTGATGTGCTTTGTGCCCATTGATAAGTATCTCCAATGTTGTAATTAATTGTAAATTAAGGCTGCCCCCTTTCGGCCACGGCTGTTCAATGTATGCCCAACGGCTATTCCATTTCGTAGACATTTTGCTAATTTCCCTAACAAGAGGATTCATTTTTTCCACTACAGCCATAGGGGATAACGTAGCCAACATTCCACGATGTTCACTAATATCTTTTAACAGCTTCGTGGAATTCGACCCCATTCTACTTGGCTCAATATGCTGACAATATTCTATATTAGATAAGGTGTACGCTTCTTACAACCCACCTTATTTTGTCTTGTTTGCTAAACAAATGCTAGTCCAATATAACTGTATTAACCATCCCCACAAAAACCCTGCAACTCCAGAATAACAGACTTGCCTCTTGTGTATGTCAGTGCAGTATTAACTTAAATCTAATCTCTGTGTAAGTACTTTATACTTAAATGTGTTTCCTAATTGTTTATGAATGTATCTTAATTACTCATTCAATACTAATTACAGTTCTGGTCAACACAATTATTAAATCACAAAGATTGGTCAACACCTAAGTATTCACTGATTTACAAAAACCCTTTTACTGCTTAATTATCAAATATGTACTATTCTGCTATTCCTTAATCAAACACTGTGGAAATGACCTAACTAAAATAAAAGATGTAAATTACAAATATTAATTATAACCTGTAGAGAAATCGACTTGTTATTTGGAAAAGAATGAATGATTAATTATTAATTACACACTTAAAGAAATCGACTTGTCATTTGGAAGGAATAAAATGATTAATTATTCATTACAATCTGTAAGGAAATCGACTTGTTATTTGAAAGGAACAAAATGATCAATTATCAATTACAATCTTTTATAACCCTCTATTTATTAATGTATCGGACTGTTTCATCGACCTCAGCTGTATCTCCCTGAGGATTTAGTGTCTTAAAATGTATTGTCGTATTTCGACCAGCAGATGGAGCTGTGCTCCGGCTAACGCGCATCGATTGCGCATGCGCCAACTCTTAGCCAAGGCTATGAATGTTTTAACCGTAACTCTAAACTATTTAAAATACCCCGAGATCAATTCACCATATCTCTATCTTAAATACTATAGTCTATGTAAAATGATCCGTAAGAAATAAGGAATGTAATTAATCAGTCAGGTTCCTTTCCAAAGGAATGCTTTCCAAAGGAGTGCCTGTTTGCAGAGGCAAGAAGAGGGGGCTACAACCCGTCTCCCCTGAGAAATCACCGCGTGTTTGTAGCCTGCTCCAAAACAATCTCTCCAACACAACTACTTTTCACGACACAGCAATATCTTTCAATCCAGTTAAACCACTATTTATCTCATTCAAATATTCTACGTTCACGCTTCCCTCACAAAGATGGCCTCTGTGTGTGTCCTTTAGACTCTCTGACACACTGCAAATGGCGTCTAAATGCAAATGGCGTCTAAACTCCGCTGAAAGTACACTGCACGTTTCCCTCATAAAAATGGCGTCTAAACTCCGCCGACAGTACACTGCAACACCCTCATAAAAATGGCCGCCCACACAATAGCGTCCTCTCACACAGACAAAGAGTAATGGCGTCTGCTTCTTTCTAAAGGGCTCTGCACACACTCCTGCTACAGTTCTACAATAATGCTCTTTCTTACAAAACAGACTTGTTACACTTTATCAGAACACAATTTTACACACACACTCACGATATTCCGTAATACCGCTATTAGTTACACAACTAATATTTTAACATAAAAAAGCGAATTACCAAATTCAGCCCTATATCACCAATACCAATCTAATCGTATATTTACAAAAACGGACTTCAAAGTCCGGCTCTCACCAACCCCAGCTTAAAGATTATGAAAAGTGTGTTTCTATTCCAATAAGACTTTACTTTAAGGTTGTTTTAGTCACAAAGAAATTGTTTGAAAACCCAGCTGTTGCACACGCGCCCCTAGCGGTTTAAACAGAAAAATAGCGCTATTTTAATTCTTACCGTCTTTAGAGCTGTGGCTTGAGCTTAAGTTTTCAAACGTAGATTTCCTTTTTTGGACTCCGTGCTAGGCTCGCCATCATGTCGTGTATTCTTATTGGTTATGAATCAAACAACAGCTAGTGAGTTTAAGATGATTTAATCCGAGTTACAAACAGATTTATACATACACGTGTTTAAGCTGGGGCCTGGTGACAAAAAGAGAGCGCTTCCTCCCTTCCTCGCTGGTTTTACCCAGTTTCCTAGATCCCTCCCTCTTATGCAAAATACAGTCACAGGTCATAGCCTATCACCTTATCCAGATGGCCATGAGGGCCGTCCCCTGTGATGTCACCACAGCCCCAAGTCCGAGGGGCTGGTCAGATTACAAGAACCATTGCACAACACTAGAAAATAGGATATATATAGTAGAAAATATACGACACTAGCCAGCTATGACTGGAAACAAATGAGTATCCAGTTATGGAATTTATCACCACTTTGGCTGATGTGATGATGTGACGTGGCTTTGTTTGGCTAGTTAACTAGTCACCACGTAACATTCGCGTAGCGAAATTAGCATGCTAGCAGCTGTTTTAATATAAAATGGTCATGCCAAGAAAAGCAGCTAAGCTATAGCTGACTAGTGAGCCCGCATCAACCTTAATGCTATTTATGTGTGAGATGCTATCTATAATTTATCTAGGGCCATATTTATCTAGCCAACATCATATATTTTTTTACATTTCGTCTGAATCCAAGATGGCGGACACTGAAAATAAATTAATCCTGATTTAAACCAGGTTGAACTAATCCAGGATTAAAATGATGATGTGCAACGCGTCTCTGATTAACTTTAAACCTAGTTTAAGCCTGGATTTACTAAACCTGGATTAACTCTAAACCAGGTTGGTGCAACCCAGCCTAGGAGTATTTTGGGGACAGATGTCTGGGGGAACAATATAGGGAACTGTGTTGCACATATTAATGTATTGTCACTGCTGCTCATTGAGACATCATCCATCACCTACAGTACACAAATCATCATACAATATAATTTGCTTTTGGAATGATGGTTTACTGCTGTAGCTGTGTCACTAGAATGATCCTAAACAGACAGATAAGATAGTTCACTTCGCCTTCCTAGCTAATGTGGCAGACCATTTGATCACTGTCATGTTATATGGCGGTCTTCGAGGCTGTGTTAACTTAACGTACGTTGGACACTGTCGTTTCAAACAGAAGTTAAGACGCCCACAAAAGAAAACATTGGCAAAACTAAGTAAGGCAAGTTAATCACGACCTTCCTTTCAAGCTCACATTAGCTCTCTAGTAGCGAAAACAAAACTATGTGGCTAGTTTGCATGTCCACCGTGTTAGGCTAGCAATCAAATGTAACTCACAAAGCTAACATAGCTAGCTACTTGGATGTAGTTGGTGGCTAGCGTTGACAGCTGTCTGAGGTCGGTCATAGCAGACATAGGGGACCCAGGTGACAGCAGACAGACAGACAGAAAGGCTGGGACGTGGGTACGGTTCTTTGGCAACAAAAGTAGCTAGCAAACTAGCTACACATAGCTGACTAGCTAACTTACCTTGAAACGGTTTCATGAGTGAATGTTCACGCTTTAAGTGTTCTGCATTTCCGTCTGTTATATCGCCTTGCACCCATGTAAACTGCAGTAACAACAGCAGTAGGGATGTGCTAAGAAGTGAACCGAAGCCTTTCATTTTGGTAACACTGCCCAGGGAAGTAAGTGACACAACTATGTTGATTCTTTCCGACGCCATGATGCCTCCAAGACCCACATCCTCACATTCCTGATGGGAAACTTCAACTCACTCAACATTAGTTCCTAGGGGTTATTCAATACCCGAATTATTCCTATATTTATTATTTATTTCATACTTCCCAATGTTTACTTAATATGAACAACACCCAAATAATTACAAACTCGTTTAATGAAAGCGTTTAAATGTTAAACCATGTCACATGTGTGCCTTTCAGCACCGTCTTTCAATTTAAACGGTTGTTCTACTACGGCATATTTTTTGGGTAGAAATCAACATAGCCTGTCATAGACGAGCACATAGTAGAAACATCACGAAAACAACCAATCATGGGCTTAGTTGGGTGGTTGAAACGTTGGTAACGTTGGATACATTTATGTCTGCAACGTTTCACCCTACTGAACACCTTTCAGATCAAATGGTGTACCCTTTCGATGGATGCTCGATTCATCTCTGCATATAAGCAGAGATTGTATATTGAGCCTTTAAAGAGGCTTTGATATGAGTATCAATGAATGCTAACATTTTCTTTTCGTGAATTCATTTATGGAATTCATGTTTGTTAGAGGAAAATGATGCCGAGCATTCTCAATGTTTCCACTAGATGATGCTACAGGGTTCCTCATGTCTTTGAGGATAGGAGGCTACATTGTTTTCACTGACTTTTGATATCGTTTTGTTCCCAAATTCAGAACATTAAGTGGGATACTTGGGCTATACTATATATGGTTACTTGCTCAAAGTATTTATAGCAGTTCATTTAAGTGACATATTTTGGCATTTGTACATTCTGGCATCCTTTTTTTGGCCTGTCAATTATGAACCAACCACACAACACCCCTTTTGATGGATGTGTAGTGATGAGTCACACTAGCAGGAAACTGATTGATTTGTTAGATGGGTCAATGACGTGACGTGCATATTTTTGTGTCATGTATATTATTTCCATTTAAAAATAGATTAATCAATTCAAGTCATATATGATTTTATTCTATACAACATGGTTAGTTTGAATGTATTGTCAGTACATTCTAATAATATGGATTACTTTGTGTTTTAGCATCTCAAACCCCCAAAATGTCAGGTGGCGCAACCGTCTCAACAAAGGAACATATTAAGAACACTGTTAAAAGTGGTATTTTAATAATAATATATTCAATATAAAATACTGTGGCATGATTTTATGTTTGAAACCTTTCAAATAAACACACATTTACAAATAACAATAGTTTTAAAGCTATTGAGATAATTGAGGAACTTTTGTCCCGTAATTTTTTCCCCTCAAATGTCAGGGTGGCACAACCGTAAACATGGGACTTTCATTTTGAAATCAAGAGACTATTGCATCAGCCAAATGTTTCGTCATCCAGAGGACCCTGTCTGACATCTGTGGCTGAGTGAAAAGATTTGTAGAGCGCTTTCAAATATTGATAAAAATAGATAGTTTCACCTCAGAGGTAGGAGGGTATAATTTCCATGTCAGGTGGTACAACCAATGTAAAACTAGGAACATTTTATTTTATCATAAAACTACTATTCTGTTTTAAAATGATTTGTATGATATTGCTAGCATAGGTCAAAGCTAATGCAGGTGTCCAAGTAGAAGTCTGTTTAATTTGAAATCAGAGGCAAAAGTCAGGTGGTGCAACCGGTATGTCAGTTGGCGCAACCACAATTAATGCCACTATATGGAATAAATACTGTTATTTAAAGCTCCAAGATGCTCTAAAATGTGTATTTGTGTCTATATATATTAACACTTTTAAACATGTCACGATTATAATGTCTTTAATTTTAATCATTTTAGATGCCACTGTCGGTGAAGGAAAAAGCAGCCCAAAAACAAATTTTGTTTTTGTTGTTTTTTTGTCTAGATACATGACAAAGATTTCACTTAATAAATAAATAATAGGAAAATATAAATACTTTTACAAATAATTGGTTGCACCACCTGACAGTTTTTGAGCAATTAAGTAAGAAATACAGTATAAAAAAAAACTAAAAAAAAACAAATGCGGCATGTTTAAGCACATTGTCACATACTCAAAAATAAAAATGTTATGTATTTTGAACAAAGTAAAAAAATAAATAAAAAATCGAAGCCTTATTCGTCATTGACCCAGATACACTTGACATGTTTTGCAGCACAAACACAATGTTTCTCATGGTGCTTGTGTCAGTCATGGCAATTTATCATCAATATATAGAGTTGTTTGACATAACTGGATATTAAATGACATTCAATTAAGGGAATGTTCTAATGTGATATTTATGAGAAACATGCTATTTACATTTACATTTACATTTACATTGTTGGCATTTAGCTGACGCCTTTATCCAAAGCGACTTACAACAAATATATGGGTCTAAGTAAGTGCATCATCTATACATCAGTCATCATAAGAAAGGCAAGGCAAGGCAGTGTTGTGTCTTTGGTAGATGCTATGCCTTTGGTAGATGCTTTGGTAGACTGCCATTAGCAGTCACAATAGAGCTATGCTCTTTTTCTTTTTCTTTTATTAATTTATTTACAGTAGAGAAACTGTACCACTGTAACTGTATCACTACCGATACCGATACCGATACCTGGGCTTCGGGTATCTGTGATACCGATCCGATATTTGTATACATTTTTTGACCCCTGAATAATAACAAATACCTCCCCAGTATATAGTCCATACCAACAACAGTTAAATTAAAGACTGCCAGCCTTTATTAAAGCAACAAAAACAGTACTCTGCAGTACTCAGTGACCAGTACTCAGTAACTGGTTTAAAGTTAAAACAATTTAAACAGCAGCATTCAGCATTGTAGAAAAAAGAGTTATGTCTGATATCTATTTTAGTGCCTTCAGGTATTTATCTTCTCTTACAAATGGCAAATTAAAATCTTTTTTCAAGTGTAGCCTAGCAACTAACAGTAAAAACAAAATGGCTGTAAAACACAAGTTAAATATAACTTCCCAAATAAATATGTAATATTATAAATAATAAGAATAACAGCTGCTTTGACAATTGTAAACAAAACAACAACAAAAAACAACAACAACAAACGTTTCTTATGTGCCGTTTCTTTGTAACAAAGTTCTTTAACATATTGTTCACTTAAGCATGAGGGAGAGATTCTTCTTCAGGAAGATGAGCTTTTCAGCATTCTGTGCACTGCAGTCAACCTGTTCCTTCTGTCATCAATAATAATTGAGGCTGTGCTAAAGAGCCTCTCACTCTCTACTGTACAAGGAGCACAGAGAAATGTAGCTGCTGTGGCTGCCAGGGAGGGCAGTCGAGGTTGGTTGACTTTCCAGAAAAGCAAGGGATTGTCTGACCGTGGAATAGGTGCCTCACTGAGGTAGGTCTGCACTTGAATTTGTACACTTGTGGTTATCCCAGGATCAGGTAGGCCTACTGTGCGTTCCTCCAGGATTTCATCAAAGATGTTGCCAAGGCTGCTGCTGCTGGTACTGGTGCCTGTCGCCTCCAACCGTGGAGTCTTGTCTGCTGGCTCAGAGGCTGTAGTTCCCTCCTCCAACACTTCCTCCATCTTCCCTACCTCTGCCATTAGTGCTGTCTTTGCAAGCCTCACACTGTCTGCATTTGTGAAGTACCTGTATAATAAAACAGCTAATATTAGTCAAATAATTTCCGTAATCAAGTTACTTGTCACACACACACACACACACGCACACACACACACACACACACACACACACACACACACACACACTTTCTGGCTACAGAAAGACGTACCGGACTCGCTTGTCGACCTTGAGGGCTTCTCTCTCGTGCGCTCCGATCGGAACTCAAACTCCGGGAAGCGTATAGGATGCGTATAGGATGCGTATAGGATGCGTCTTCATCAACCAGAAGTGGTGCTCCCAATTCACTACAAGAGAGTCTGTCTGCAACCCTGACATTGAGCTGGTATGTTTAAGCCTCAGGCCCTTTTATCTTCCTCGAGAGTTCGGGAATATTGTACTATGTACAGTTTACATTCCACCGAGTGGTAATGCTGCTAGAGCAGCCAGCGCGATAGCAGACTGTGTGCACAGACAATTGAAACGCACTCCTGAAGCACCTTGTTTTATTGCCGGCGACTTTAATCACTAGCTTGAGTCTGCGCTGCCTGGATTCACGCAGTATGTTAAGTGTACGCCGCGTGCACACCGCGGACCGTGACCCACCGTTCTGGCGCAACCTGGTGGGATGGACTTGACGTACTTCAACGTGCGATGCAGATGCAAAGCTCTACTCGTGTTGCTAGCGAAGTTTCCCACAGAAGTGGGGAAAAAACCGTCAGATTAGATATATAAACGGGTTATTTTGATAAACTGGACACATTTTGTGAATATATATGGTTACTTTCTCGCCTGAAAACATATAAAAACTTCATAAAATGACATATTAACACTTGTAGAGCCAAATTACAGATTTTAGCCAATGGCGGCCAAAATTGGCGAGAGGCGAGAGCTCCGGGCAAGAAACTACTTCCGGTTTACTTCCGGATCCAACGCAACCCAAAAAGCCGAATTTTTTTGACTGATTGCCGCACCCTGACGGTCAAGAAACGCAATGCAGAGCAAGGCAAGGTTGCGTTGATCAGTTGCCTTGCTCTGCATTGCGTTTCTTGACCGTCAGGGTGCGCCAATCAGTCAAAAAAAATCAGCTTTTTGCGTTGCGTTGGATCCGTTGAAACAACCGGAAGTAAACCGGAAGTAGTTTCTTGCCCAGAGCTCTCGCCTCAGATGTAAAATCCTCAATTTTGGCCGCCATTGGCTAAAATCTGTAATTTGGCTCTACAAGTGTTAATATGTCATTTTATGAAGTTTTTATATGTTTTCAGGCGAGAAAGTAACCATATATATTCACAAAATGTGTCCAGTTTATCAAAATAACCCGTTTATATATCTAATCTGACGTTTTTTCCCCCACTTCTGTGGGAAACTTCGCTAGCAACACGAGTAGAGCTTTGCATCTGCATCGCACGTTGAAGTACGTCAAGCCCATCCCACCAGGTTGCCAGAACAGTGGGTCACGGTCCGCGGTGTGCACGCAGCTTAACACGTGAGGTGAACGAATCCTTGATAAATGTTATGGCAATGTTAAGGACGCCTACACTGCCAGGGCTAAACCCCCGTTAGGTAACTCCGACCACAATGTTGTCCAGCTAATTCCCACGTATAAATCTCTGCTTAAAAGTAGCAAACCCCAAGTTAAAACAGTTCATGTCTGGAATGATGATGGCATTGAAACCCTAAAAGGCTGCTTTTCCTGTACCGACTGGGACCTCTTTCACGGTCTGGACCTTGAAGAGGCTACTGACACTATTACAGATTATATAAAGTTTTGCAGAGATAACGTGTTACCCCTGAAATCTATAACTGTGTACCCTAACAACAAATCCCATATCACGAAGGAAATCAAAAAGTGCATAGTTCAGAAGAGAATTGCATTCAGGAATAAGGATCTTTTGGCCATGAGGAACATCCAAAAAGAACTGAATCACAAATTAAGGGGGGCCAAGAGGAAACAGAAAGAGACATTTGAATCCCACTGCTCTTCTATGAACACAAAAAAACTATGGGACTCCATGAAATATATGACTAACATGGCCCCAGCTAAAAGGTGCCTTAGTGTCCTAAACGAGGGTGAAAAAGCCAATGAACTTAACCATTTTTATGCCAGGTTTGAGACTGCCGACTTCTCGATGGAGCAAACAGTGGCTCTTCAGGCGCTGTCTGAGTTGGAAGCAAGTATCACCATTGAGCAGCGCGAGGTACAGAGACTGTTCTCTAACACCCGCCCTAGGAAATCCTCTGGACCGGATGGCATCTCTGGGCTCATGCTAAAGTCCTGCAGTGAGGAGCTGGCTGAGGCCTGGTGTCCTATCTTCCAGAAGTCTCTGGACTCTCACACTGTTCCGTCCATCTGGAAAGACGCTATCATTATTCCTGTTCCTAAGAAGGCTAGCTGCAAGGAAAATAATGACCTGCGACCAGTCGCTTTGACTTCTGTTGTAATGAAATGTTTTGAAAAATTCATTATATGTAAAGTGAAAAATGCAGTCAGTTGCTCTCTGGATCCTTTTCAGTTTGCTTATAGATGTAATACAGGTACAGATGATGCAACCTCAGCCATGGTGCACTTCATATCTAAGCACTTAGAGGACCCTACCTCCTATGTCCGACTCCTATTTGTTGATTTCAGTTCTGCTTTTAACACGATACAGCCGCACCTTTTAATTGAGAAGTTAAATGGGCTTAATGTCCCCCCCCTCATTATAAAATGGTATCACTCCTTTTTAACTAACCGCACACAGCGGGTCAGTGTTAATGGCACTCTTTCGGAACCCAGAACCATAAGCACTGGTGCTCCACAGGGTGTAGTCAGTTCCCCTGTGCTCTTTACTTTATACACAAACGAGTGCAGAAGCACCTACCCTAGCAATCGCATCATAAAATGTTCGGATGACACTGCCATCCTTGCTTTAATTAAAAAGGACAGTGACCTAATTGACTATTATTCTGAAATCCAGAGGTTTGTTAAATGGTGTGATGTTAACTGCCTGGTTTTAAATGTTAAGAAGACTGAGGAGATGGTGTTCGACCCCAGAGGTGTTGGGGACCACAGGCCTGTGGTCATCCACAAACAATCCATCTCTCAGGTCGCCTCTTACAAGTATCTTGGGGTTTTCATTGACAACTCACTCACCTGGAGCACTCATGTAGACAGCCTTTGTAGCAGATTACAACAACGACTACACTTCCTACGCCGCCTTAGAGTTCATGGTGTTGACCAAAAATGTATGCTACTCTTCTACCAGTCTGTCTTAGAGAGTCTCATCAGATACGGCATTACATCTTGGTTTGGTAACCTATCTGTACAACTAAGGTCCAAACTGGTCCGACTGATACAGACTGCATGGAAGATCATAGGGGTGAAAGACCACTCATCCCTGCAGTCTATTTTTGAACAGGCTACTCTCAGACAGGCTAATAGAATTCTCATGAATCCCTCCCATGTCCTACATGCAGAGTATGAACTGCTGCCCTCTGGGAGGAGGTTCAGAGTCCCCCGCGCTAGATTAAATAGATTTAAAAATTATTTTATTCCCGTTTCTGTTAAACTTTTAAACTGCACCAGATGAATGTGAACATATCTTGCTTATCGTTTTATTTCCACTCTTGTTTTAATCAGGTCTGCCTTCTGTTTGTGTGTTAACATTCTGTATTGTCTGTTGCTCTTTGTTGGCTGCTGTAGGGTGCAAGCCCAATACAAATTTCCCAGTGATGGGACAATAAAGTGACTTTTGACTTTTGACACACACACACACACACACACACACACACACACACACACACACACACACACACACACACACACAACGTTGAATCAGATTAGGCTAAATAAAGTTAACAGAAATTCCCTTACCTGTCTTTGTACCGTGGATCAAGCAGGGTTGCAACCGAGTATAACGGTTCAGACTCCAAGTTGTCAAAATGCCTGTTGAGTGCGTCGAGGAGGGTGCTTTTCATCGTTTTAATCCCCTGGTCAGTGTCGTTTTCCCGACTGAGGACACGTCTCAGGACACACACGATGGGGATGACATCAGCTAGTGATGCCGATGAGGCACTCACCTCTCTTGTCATCTCCTCGAAAGGGGCCAAAACCGTGACAGTCCTCTCCAACAGCCCCCACTGGTTTGCTGTTAGCGTCGCTGGCAGGTCATGTTCAGCCACATACGCAGAGAGTGACCGTTTCTGCGCGATGAGGCTTTCAATCATGTAGTGGGTGCTGTTCCACCGAGTCTGAACGTCCTGCTGCAGACGCTTAGGCGGCATATGAAGTTCTACTTGTATGTCCTGCAGCCGTGAATATGCCAAGGGCGAGTGCTTGAAATGGCCTACCATTTTCCGCCCGTTAGCCAGTGCGTCACTCACGCTGCGACAACAGTCCCTCATGCACGATAAGCTGCATAGTGTGCGCAAAGCATCCCAGACTCGCCACTCCAAGTTGGTCCATGCCCTTCTTCATATTTTTAGCATTGTCTCTTAAAACGACATGGACTTTACTTTTGTTAATCTTCCATTCGAGCAGCATCTCCTCCATGGCTGCCTTAATGGAATCCCCAGTGTGTGAGCCACGGAACTCACGGGCATGCAGCACCGCTTTCTTTAAAGTAAAACCAGAGTCTATCCAGTGTGCTGTGAGACTCAACAACGACATTGGACACACGTCTGAGCTCCAAATGTCCGTTGTGAAGCTAATAGCACCGACATTCTCCAATAGTTTGGCGAGGAACTCACACACTTCATTGTGCATTTGAGGGATGGCTTTTTCGGTTATATAATGCCGACTGGGTAAAGTATAGCGCGGCTCTAGGTGCTCAATTAAACTCAGAAACCCCACATTCTCTACCACCGAAAGTGGTTGGTCGTCGAGCACAATAAACTGAACTAATTTCTCCGTTATCGCTTTTGCAGTTTTGCTGTCTGGGGGGAGTTTCTCTCGCCTCTGCATTGTTGCAGGGGCTTTTTCTTTGCAGCAGACGCTTGCAGGTAGGCCTGGTGCTGTTCCATGTGGTGTTTTTTTAAATGTTTAATTAAATTAGTGGTGTTAAACTGACTAGCATCGCTGCCACCCCTCGAAACTGTTATTTTGCAAATCTTGCATTCCGCTGATGGACTTTTTTCGTCTTTAAGACTGAAGTATTCCCACACTGCTGACATGACTCACACACAGGTAGCTAGCCAACTGTCATGCACGTGACCACTGGCTACTACTGTTGTCGTCACTTGAGTGACACACCAGATCGAGAGCGCGGATCGCAGCCTTTTTTTTTTTGGGTGCGATCCGCAATCCAGCATTCAGGTCCAATATCGTGGCGATATGCGATATCAGTATCGGATCGGGACATCCCTAATAAATATCTAATAATCCAATGCGTACTTGCGTTTCAATAAATGATGAATGCCTACAAAACATCAACAACAATGTTCTTGAGCATGCTAGACACACTATAAAGCAACTTATTGTCGATACTTTTACATCTCAAAGTGAGTATGAAAGAAAACTCCATGCTACATTATATGCCTACTACACTAAATCCCATTGCCGAACTACCATTAAGTGCTTAAACCTATATAGCCATGAAGTACATCAGGGGAGGCTGGTGGTGGTAGAAATCTGTATGGCCTCATTGTAATGCAAAGAATGGAATGAGGAATGGTATCAAACATGTGTGTAGTACACCGACCCCAAATGTTGTTTGTTTGTTTATTTATTTGTTTATTAGGTTCCCCATTAGCTAATGCCATGACATTAGCTAGTCTTCCTGGGGTCCGTTGTCTATCCAAGAAAATGCTCACTACATTCTCTCTTCATTTGACCACACCAGACATTTGTGAAAACAGGGTAAGTTCCTCATAAATGATGGAGGCAGCTTGTTTTGTTTTCCTCATACTTATGTATTTGCCTTTTGCATGGTTGGAAGCAATGCACACAAAACTGCCATAGTGCTGACAATGGGTCCTCTTCACCAGAGCCAGCCGAGTCAAGGAAAATGTAGCAGAGACTGAGAGCTGGAGATTCATAGTGAAATTATATATTTTCCGGCTCTCTGTATTGATAAACAGAGTGAGATCTCTGACATTTTCACTGACATAAAAGTACTAAAACACATCCAATGATAACAAATGGCTATAAATCATAGAAGTATTGGGGGCTGTTCCAATAAAAATAGCTCAGAAGAGTTTTTACTAGTTATGCATTTCTTCAGCAAGTGCCTGATATGCCATTGTGATTCATGATTGGTGCTGAGAGTGGTTTCCTGCTGTCATTGCAGGGTGTTTTACATGGAACATGCGACTCTGATGAGTGAAAGATGTCTTCAATATCCCTCGCAAAACAGCTCCTTTACTCATTGGTGCATATTTCTTTTAGAGTGTGGTCCGAACTGAACAAACAGAGATTAAAAAGCAATCAAACTAAGTTACAGTACGTCTAGACTGGAGAAAACAAAAACATATTCATGACTTCAAACGAACAAATATGAGCTAAATTACCATATACGTTTATGAAAATATGTAATTTTTTCCCCGAGTTCGATGTTAGGATAGGTCTGATTGATTCTTTATTCATCCTCTGAGACCTATTGATTATTATTTATTCATCCTCTGAGACCTATTGATTATTATTTATTAATCCTCTGAGACCTATGAATTATTCTTTATTGATCCCATGAGACCTCATCAGACACTGTGATTATACATATGTTACACTCTATTGTAATCTATTGATTCTCTGGTACCTTCAATTCTTATATTGAGTATATAGTATCAATGTACAAAGTGAGTTCTATTTCCCTGTAATTGTAAGTCGCTTTAGCGTCTGCTAAGTCGCTTTAGAGTCTGCTAAATGGCAAATTGTAATTCTCAATGACACTGTGCTGTGGGAATGTGCTTCTGGCTCAAGTAGCATATGCCTTGCTCAGGATGAGTGGCCTCAGTCTCAGCTGCTACAGAGAAACAAACTAGAGTACAGCCACTTCAGCATGGTGTCGGCAGGTCTGCTCTCCATCACTCAGTCATCAGGCCTGGGGGAGTCATCAGCATCAGTCTATTGGAACTTCAGCTCTTTCCCCTGGCACAAACTATAAAAAAGTGCAAGGTCCTGGAAAAGGAACATCGTAAAAAAATAGATAGATATCAGAATGAGACACTTAATGTAGGACATGACTGGTAGAATCATTTCCCAGCAGTCACTCTGAAAATTCAAGGAATGTGCCAAGAAAGTAGCATCATAAACACAGAGAGATAGAGAGAGAGAGAGCGACTAAAACCAAGACCAAGACAGAGAGAGAGAGAGGGAAGGCCAATGCAGGAACTTAATGGGAAGGGTACAGTGTTTTCAATGTTTTCCTTTGTCACACATTAAATACCCTCAATGCTATGCAAATACAAGTTAATGACAAGGTATCTATACAGGCCTATCACATTACTTAAGAGATGGTCAAGGTGTGAAAATGGGTTACTGTCACTTCAGGTCAAAGGTCACAGGAAGATAGGCCATTTTGAAATAAACATGTGGGGACAGTGTGGCTTAGCCATGTGGCTCTAAGGACAAAGGAATGCTAAGTCATAAAACCTCCCTTTAGGAATGCCACAATGGCCTAAAACAGGTGTACCCCACAGGTATGAATGTGTGTGCAAAAGACAAATTCTACAGGTCTATACATTATATACAGTTTATGTGTGTGTGTGTGTGTGTGTGTGTGTGTGTGTGTGTGTGTCAAAATATACCTCACAGGCAAGGCACTTTAAGGAAAGGGCATCTGGCCATCAGGCAAACAGATCGCCATGTGACGGACAGCTGAATCCACGTATAAAAGTAAGCAAACACATCACATTTTCAAGGGACTAGGTTTAAAAGAGCTGTGTTATGCACCACTCCACCATGGTTAAACAGTGCTTTCGCCACTGGCTATGCGAGTTACATTTTAGTCATGCCACCCACTGTCCCAGCATCCACCTGCAGGTTCACTCTGTATTTTTACTTACCGGGTACCTATGGGGTTTTGAAAAGGTTATGGACACCCCGCCTTGTATTTAATGTTGTTTAACTTCAGACTCTGAGCTATAGTGCTTAGCCATCCAATTATGCGAAAACCTAATGTATTAGCATTTTCATTATACTTACAGTTAAAGCCCAGGTACACATGCCAGCAAAACTTAGTAGACCCATCATTGAACAACACTAACCATTACAGTGTGTGTGAAATGACAACAAAGTTTGTCTACCAAGAGCAGCAACTATGAGTGAATTCACCTGTATCACACTACTGGACCTCTGTAACACAGTCTCTAAATCTAATTCCTCCACCTCCTGCCTTGACCCTATACCAACAGCATTCTTCAAGCGGGTGTTTGATAGTGTCTCAAATCATGTGCTGAAGATCATAAATACGTCGCTTCAAACAGGCATCTTCCCAGATGCCTACAAAACAGCTGTTGTAAGACCGCTATTAAAGAAACCCAACCTCGACGCCGATGCACTGAAAAATTACAGACCGATATCCAACCTCACATTCATTAGTAAGATACTTGAGAAGGAAGTTTCACTACAAATAAACTCCTTTCTGAAAGAAAATAATGTCATGGAGGAATTTCAATCAGGTTTTAGAACATATCACAGCACTGAAACTGCTCTTACTAAAATAGTGAGTGATCTCAGACTAAACTCTGATGCTAATAAGGTCTCAATTCTCGTCCTATTAGATCTAAGTGCAGCGTTCGATACGATCGACCATGATATCCTAATCAATCGTCTCGAAGAGTTAGTTGGTCTTTCTGGCAGCGTGTTAAATTGGTTCAGAACATACATTACAGGGAGAAAGTTCTATGTCAAGCTTGGAGATCATGTGTCTGAGAAATATGACAGCGATTTCGGAGTCGCACAAGGGAGCTGCCTTGGTCCACTACTATTCTCACTATACATGTTACCACTCGGGGACATCATTAGAGAGCACAACGTATGTTTCCACAGCTATGCCGATGACACGCAACTGTACATTTCTGCTGAACCAAATGATACTTCAGCTATAGACTCCATTACGAACTGTCTTCTAGCAATAAATAAATGGATGAGCAATAACTTCTTGAAGCTAAACGAGGACAAAACTGAAGTCCTACTGATCGGCCCTAAAGCAAAGAGGGATATGCTGCTTAATAATCTAGGGAAACTGACATCATTGATTAAACCTGAGGTTACAAGTCTAGGTGTTATTTTCGACTCAGACCTAAGCTTCAAGTCCCATATTAACAAGGTGACGAAAACATCATTCTTTCACCTTAGAAACATTGCTAAAGTAAGACCACTTATAAACCAAAAAGATGCTGAAAAACTGATTCATGCCTTTGTCTCAAGCTGGCTCGATTACTGTAACACACTTTTTACTGGCCTTCCTAAAAAAACGACTGCAAGACTTCAGCTCATTCAAAACTCTGCAGCTCGACTTCTAACTAGAACCAAGAGGAGAGAACACATAACTCCGGTCCTAGCTACTCTGCACTGGCTGCCAGTAACATGTAGGGTTGATTTTAAGGTCCTCCTCCTTATATACAAAGCCCTTAATGGGCGAGGCCCAAAGTACATTGCTAATTCCCTTGCCAATTATGCACCCTCAAGAACACTAAGATCATCTATCGCAGGTTTATTAGAGGTCCCCAGCAACAGTCAGAAGAAGATCGGGAGCGCAGCCTTTGCCAACTATGCCCCAAAGCTTTGGAACACATTACCTTTGGAGATCAGGGAAGCCAGCTCACTAAATATTTTTAAAAGAAAGCTAAAAACGCACTTCTTCAATATAGCCTTCAACTAGCTTATCTGCACCTGCCCACTGCTCATTTGCCAGCTATTGCACTCCTTTAACTAGCTCATCTGCACCTGCCTACTGCTCATTTGCCAGCTGCTGCACTTTAAATGTTTTATCTATTTATTTCTTATATTTCTACACAGTAATGCACATGGTCTTTAACTCCACAGACTGTGGGGGGATAACATTGGTACCACAAAGCCAAGTTGGGCTACAGGTCCAGTTGACTGGGATTTTGCGCTGCTGTGTCTAGAGACAGACGACAGTTAGGCTACAAATCCAGTTGGTTAAAATACTGTGATCTGACACTGCCGGATCGATGAGAAAGAGGTGATTGTACGTTGTCAGAAGGTTTGAGTAAGTGCAAAAGAAAGAAACTGCAATGTTGATACTGGATTTTTGGTGCAAGGTCAGCCATGTTTGATAGGGAAAGGTATTCTGCTGATGAGAAGATGGATAGCGGTTACTAAGTGTTAAGGCAGAGGTTGTATTTTGTTTCTCTTTTTCTCTTTTTTTATTTATTGTATTTTATCTTTACCTTTTCTTTTACTGTTTTCCCCTGCTTTTATATTCATTCTATGCTATGTTTTATTATATTCACTTCATGTTCTTAGTCCTGTTGTAAAGCACTTTGAGCTGCATTTCTTGTATGAAAGGTGCTATATAAATAAAGCTTTACTTACTTACTTACTTACCATGGTGACAATGCTTCTTACACCAAAGTATTGTGCTGTGTTGTTTTTACAGTCATTTCCACTTGCTTTATTAATGCAATATCACAATCTCCCACTCACCTCGCCCTGCCAGGGCCTGACTGTGGTGTGAAGAAGCACAGCCACTAAGCACACCGTCTATTACAACTCTTTTACTCCTTTAAATCCTCCTTCTTCCTATTCCTCTTTTTTTTTCAAACCAGAAACTCAACCTGATCCTCACAGGGGGGGCTGATACAACGTAACAAGTCACTCCACACCACTATCAGGGGAATACATCCATTACATCCATTTATATGCCGATGATACCATTCTTTATAGTACAGCAGATTCCCCACATGCTGCTACTATCAACTTGCAGCTAGCAGCTAACTCACTGCAAGACGCCCTCTCGAGGCATAAGCTAGTCCTCAACTCGACGAAAACGAAATTCATGTTGTTTACTAGGGCTAGAAATGTGGACCTTACAAAGCTTCTTATATCCACAGTTGACGGCTCCTCCATTGAGAGAGTTACCGACTACAAATATCTTGGGCTGTGGTTGGATGAGAAGCTATCATTCAAAACGCATGTCGACGGCCTCGCCTCCAAACTTCGGCAAAAGGTGGGCTTTCTTTACCGTAATCGGTCTAGCTTCCCCTTGCTTTGTAGGAAGAGAGTTGTCGAGGCGGTATTCCTGTCCGTATTAGATTACGGTGATGTTATCTATAGGCATGCAGCTTCATCTACATTGAAACAATTGGACTCAGTTTATCACTCAGCTCTAAGGTTTATTACCGGGGACAGTTATGACACTCACCACTGCATACTTTATGACAAGGGTGGCTGGCCCTCTCTTTCTCTGAGGCGCAGTTACCACTGGAACTTGTTCGTTTTCAAGGCCATCTGTGGCAAGCTTCCTCCTTATATCTCATCTTTATTGGACTGGAGTCTTGGTACTTATGTGACCAGATCTAATTCTCTTCGGGTTCCGTATGCGCGTTCAGACCTGGGTAAAACAGCCTTTTTTATTGATGCCCCTAATTCATGGAACACTCTGCAGCAAACTCTCCGGTTGGAGGTCCTCCCCTCTGCCTCTACCTTTAAACTCTTGGTGCAAAAACTGTATTCTACCGATTGCAATTGTTTTTAGTTTTTTTTTTAAACCTTTAATCCTGTCTTGCTCACTGTTTGTTTGCCCTTGCTCACTGTTCTATTGTACACTCGACGTCACTGTAAATGAGGGTGACCTCAGTGCCTATCGAGTTTTAAATAAAGGTTTGAAATGAAAATGAAAACATCGTTTTGATAATTATATGTAAGCCTTAGCGTAGTCCTTTTGATAACTGTGAAGCATCAACAACAGTATTCCCTTGCAATCAAGGTAAACTGTGAACTCAACAAGAGTAAGGACCGAAGTGCTGGCCTAAAATGAGTCTATGGACAAGGACACACTTTGGCTCTGTTTATCTGGGCACTGTCACTAACCGTTGATAGATACATTTATTGTAAGTTTTAAACAATCAAAGTCATTGGGCCCTAAATTATCATGTTTGTCCAAATCATTCGGTTAAAAATCCTAATAACTAAGTGCTCAGATAAACAGAACCGAATCATGGATTGAAGTCTGTCCTTGTCCATAGATTTCCTTCAGGGTAGGGAACCAAATATCTGATTTTGTAAAACATCAACATCCCATGATAATAGCAATGAATCATAAGGTATTTTTTATTTTATTTTTTTCACAAGGTATAATGTAATACATTATAACTTTATAATATCCTAGTCATAATGCTATCTGTCTATGTAGCACTTTTTCAGCTGACTATGTTTGATGATAACTCAGGATGACCATATAATAATAATAATAATAATAATAATAATAATAATAATAATAATAATAATAATACTAATAATAATAATACATAGTAATACATTAGACTTATATAGCGCTTTTCTAGACACTCAAAGACTTTTCAACTTTACAAACTGAAAAGATCGAATAGTAATAAAAAGAAACAAAAGAAATAAAAGAAAGTATAATTTAAGTCGTGGGACACATGGAAAGGGGAGGGGGAGAGGGTTAAGGCAAGCTTGAAGAGGTGGGTTTTGAGGGCCTGTTGTTGTGAATCCCTCATCGGCTCCGCCCCCTCCTGCCTCGTTGGCGCTCGTTGAGCCTCATCAGGCTCAAGTGGAGACAGCTGGGTCCAGTTATCAACTCAGGAGGAGGCAGCCCTATAAGAAGCCCCAGAAACCTTCCTCCGACGCTTGATTATTTTGACCCATGTGGTTAGTAGTTTGGCTCTCCCTGTTGTCCTTCTCGTTCAAGTAGTTTCTCTTCAGAGTTTTGTTTGTTTGGTATTTTGCTAACCGTAGTTGTTTTCTTTGTTGATCCTCGCTCCCCAAAGGAACCTGCCTCCCCCTGCCTAGACCTCCTGCCTGCCTATCGACTACGTCTCCTGCCTATGTCCCTGCCTGCCTAACGACCACCCCTCCTGCCTATGCCCCAGCCTGCCTACCGCCTACTCCTCCTGCCTAACCCCCTGCCTGCCTGCCGCCTACTCCTCCTGCCTAACCCCCCCGTCTGCCTGCCTGCCGACTATTCCCCCTCTCTGCTCTGGACTGGTTAGTACACGTACATATTTCAACACTTCACTCATCTACATATCTACACCACACTAGTTTTGCACGCTAGACACTCACACCCAGACACATAGAGTACAGTTCCACTCACACCTCATTTACATTATCCAGTTCTCTGGCATCCACACATTCCCCCCACTTAGGCCCCGTTAGAGTAGGGTTATTCTTTTGTCCATCCTTTTAATAAATCCTTTTATTATTAGTTTGCCTCTTGTGTCCGTCTGTTCTGGGGTTCTGCCACATTTGACTCTTTTACTAGTACTACCCTAACAGAATAATCAAGCCAAAATGAGTCAAGGCAGCACCTCGGGGCAGACGCCCGCAGTTAAGCCCAACCCAGTGTCCCATTCAGTTGACGAGCTTGTTTCCGCCCACGCGGCCGAGCTCGCGTCCCTCCAGGCGGAGTTGTGTAAGGCTTTCCCCTCCGTTCAGGGTAACATCGCTGAGCTCCAGAAGTCGTCCACCTCCGCCTCAGCTGCTCTCGCCTCCCTTGCTGTCCAGATGGGCACTCTTGTCTCTGCGGTGGCTTCCATCCAGCTGAGGCTGAACACGCTCCCTGGAGGAGCTGCAGTCCCTGCTCCCCCTGCTGATTCACCGGGGGTTCCAGCCCCCCCAGGGCGAGCTCCCGCCCAACCCGAGCCCAACCTGGTTACCCCTCGACCCTTTGGAGGGAACTTTGATCTGGGCAGAGGGTTCCTGACCCAGTGTGAACTTTTTTTTGCTTTCCAACCGTCCAAGTATGGGTCAGAAGAGGCTAAAGTAGCCTTCATTATGTCCCTCCTGGTGGACAAGGCTCTAGACTGGGCCATAGCCGTGGTGGGCAGAGACCCACATCTTGCCCAGGACTACGAGGCGTTCCGCCGGGAGTTTTCCTTTTTGTTTGACCACCCCTCTGACGGCGCGGACGCCGCCTCCAGGATGCTGGAACTCCGGCAAGGCTCCAGGACCGTCGCGGACTACACCTTAGAGTTCCGGATCCTCGCCGCCGACAGCGGGTGGGGAGACATAGCGCTCCTTTGCGCCTACCGGCGGGGTCTGAGTGAGGCGGTGAAGGACCTTATCGTCCGGGACCGCCCAGGCTCCCTTCAAGAACTGGTCACCTTGTCCCTTCAAATGGATGAGCGCCTGCGGGAGCGCCGCCAGGAGCGCAGCCAACGCGTCGTGGGGCCCCCTCACTCGGTCCTCAGCCGTATGTCCTCTCTCCCCCGTTTTGCGGCCGCCCACTCGGCCCTGCCCCCTCGGGTTCCCATGCTCTCCCCAGCCCCATCCACCTCCGAGTCAGCGGAGGAGCCCATGCAGGTCGGCCGGTCCCGCCTCTCTCAGGAAGAGAGAGAGCAGAGAATGCGGGGTGGGCTGTGCCTGTATTGCGGAAGACCCGGACACGTCCTCCGAACCTGCCCGGCGCGGCCAAAAGACCCGGCTCACTAAAGGAGGGGTTTTTGGTGAGCCGTGCCTCGATCCCCCAACCCATCAAGAACCACAACCGGCTGTTCCCAGCCACCCTCTCCTGGGGTGAGGAGTCCTTTTCTGCCGGCGCCCTCATTGATTCCGGGGCCGACGAGTGCTTGATGGACATCTCCCTCGCTCGTCAGGCCGGCATCCCGCTCGTTCCCCTCGACCATGCCTTGTTCCCCCAAGCCATCGATGGTAGGCCCTTAGGTAGGATCACTCACAGCACTGAATCCCTCACCCTCACCATGTCCGGTAATCACGTCGAGACGGCACGTTTTCTTGTCCTCCACGCCCCCACTGCACCCCTTGTATTAGGTAGGCCGTGGTTGGAGAGACACGATCCCCACATCTCCTGGACCACTGGGCGGATTTTGGGCTGGAGCATCCCCTGTCATGCCAACTGCCTACGCTCCGCCCTCTCTCCGTCCAGCGGTCCCAGGCCCGTAGTCTCTCCCCCGGACCTCACTGGTGTCCCCTCTACGTATCTTGACCTGGCCATGGTGTTTAGTAAGGACCGCGCCCTTTCACTTCCTCCTCACCGGCCGTATGATTGTCCCATCAACCTCCTTCCCGGGGCAGCCCTTCCCAAGGGTCGTCTCTACAACCTCTCGGTCCCGGAGAAGGAGGCGATGCGCAATTATATAGCCGAGTCCCTAGCCTCGGGTGTAATTCGACCATCGTCTTCCCCCCTCGCGGCGGGCTTCTTCTTTGTGGCGAAGAAGGATGGTGGCCTGAGGCCCTGTATAGATTTTCGTAGTTTAAACACCATCACTGTGAAGAATAAATACCCACTCCCCCTTATGAGTTCCACTTTCGAGCCACTCACTCACGCCCGGGTGTTCACTAAGCTTGACCTCCGCAACGCCTACCATCTGGTTAGGGTCAAGGAGGGGGACGAGTGGAAGACCGGGTTCAACACCCACCTCGGTCACTTCGAGTACCTGGTCATGCCCTTTGGCCTGTCCAATGCCCCCGGAGTCTTCCAGGAGCTGGTCAATGACGTGCTGAGGGACATGATAAATGTTTTCGTGGTTGTTTACCTGGATGATATCCTGATCTTTTCCCCGACCATGGAGGAACACCACCAACACGTGCGCCTGGTCCTACAACGGCTCCTGGAGAATCGTCTCTTCGTCAAGGCGGAGAAATGCGTCTTCCACTCCTCCTCAGTGACGTACCTGGGTAACGTCGTGGAGGAAGGGCAAATGCGCGCCGACCCGGCTAAGATTAAGGCGGTGGCAGAGTGGCCACGACCCACAGACCGAACACAACTCCGGCGCTTCCTCGGGTTCGCCGGGTTTACCCGGCGGTTCATCAAGGGGTTTAGCCAGGTGGCGGCCCCTCTCACTGCGTGTACCTCCACTGTTCGCCCGTTCTCTTGGACCCCTGAGGCTGAGGCGGCCTTCTCCACCCTGAAGGGCCTCTTTACGACCGCGCCGGTGTTGGCCCACCCGGATCCAGCCAGGCAGTTCATCGTGGAGGTAGACGCTTCAGACACGGGCGTCGGGGCCGTTCTCACCCAGCGGTCGGAGGAGGACCAGAAGGTCCACCCGTGTGCCTACTACTCTCGCCGGTTTGACCCTGCCGAGAGGAACTACGATGTGGGCAACAAGGAGTTGCTGGCCATCCACGCTGCCCTCGGAGAGTGGAGGCACTGGCTGGAGGGGGCTAAGCTGCCGTTCCTTGTGTGGTCTGACCACAAGAACTTGACCTATATGAGGACGGCAAAAAGGCTTAACCCTAGACAGGCACGCTGGGCCCTGTTCTTCAGCCGATTCGACTTCACCCTCACCTACCGCCCGGGGTCAAAGAACGTCAGGGCGGACGCCCTCTCCCGCCTGTTCCCGGGGGAGTCCCCGGATATGCCGGTGACCCAAGACACCATCCTCCCCCCTACCCGGGTGGTAGGTGTCGTCACCTGGGCCATCGAGTCGGTGGTCAGACAGGCCCAGCGCGCCGAGCCGGACCCAGGTACCGGACCCCGGCACAGACTTTTTGTTCCCTCCACTGTCCGGCCGCAAGTGCTAGAGTGGGGGCACTCTAGTCACTTTGCCTGCCACCCTGGCTCCCACCGGACAGCGGAGTTTGTCAGCCGACGATTTTGGTGGCCCACACTCCGGGGGGACGTTAAGGAGTTTGTGGGTGCCTGCACCATCTGCTCCCGGAGTAAGGCCTCCCATCGTCCTCCTTCGGGCCTCCTATGTCCCCTCCCTATCCCCGGTCGTCCTTGGTCCCACATCGCTTTGGACTTCGTTACGGGGCTCCCCTTATCCAAGGGTAAGGAC